>NC_069391.1:23717500-24052500 GCF_027475565.1 Acinonyx jubatus | reverse complement strand
CTGTAAACAAATAAGACTGGGAGGAAGAGGGAACAGGGCAGTAACTAGAAGCGGGCAGGAGGACCAAGCAAAAGTTTTGAGACTATGGTTCTTATTTTAATATTGGGGAGGCCAATACATATTAGGAGAAAACAAGGACAAAGCCTACCGAGGAGGAGAGACTAAGGGGAAGTGGGAATATCAGAGAACAAACACATAGAGAGGGTTTGGGGGAGAAGAGTAAATGGCATTTTGTGAAACTGAGCAGAGAGCTGGGTGGAGCTGAGAATTCTCAGAGGCACCCCGCTTTTCGTTCCCAAGGGAATCCTAAAAAGGATAATATTTCTCTGTGTTGCTCAGAGGTTTATGGTTTATTAAGTGCTGTCACAGACATGACCGCATTTAATTATTCTGCATGACAACTCTGGCTGTGAGGTGTTCTTATCCCCAGTTTACAGCTGAGGAACCTGGGGCACGGACAAGTTGTGGGACCTGCCTGAGGCCACATAGCTGGTAAGCAGCAGCTCGCTGGCATTGGAACCCCCGGATCCCACAGCTATCTGGCTGGGACTCCTTCCCTCCCTCCTGGCCCTCTCCAAACTGCAACCCAGCCCTTCCCCGAAGCCACACCAACTCCCGCCCTCACTGACTCACTGGGAGGGGGCCCTGTTCTTCTGTACTCCCTAGAGCCAGTTTCTGACCTCCAAGACTCCACCCTCTTTTTTATCCCTTCATCCCCTCCCCTCCCCGCCTCCCCCAACCCTCCCCACCGGCTCCCCCCCCACCCCCTCACCCCCCCCACCCCGCCATTTTCTCCCTTTCGATTCAGCTGTGAGAAATAAAGGCAGGGGTGTTGATGATACTAAGATGGAAGTCACTGCAGGCCTGTCCTGCCCTGCCACTCCCCCGAGCCTGGGAGATTCCCAGGGGAAACAGACAGGCAGCAAGGGCACTGGCCACGGATACAAGCTGTGCTTTGTTTTGGTTTTGCTGGGCCAGCCCAGCACCCCGGGTCCTCTTCTAAAGCTGAGTTGGAGCCCAGCTTTCCAGCCTCAAGGCCTAAGAGGGTCTCTTTCTCTCTGCCTCTCTAAGTCTCTGTTTCTCTGTCTCTCCCTAAACCCTCCTTTGTTTGGGGGATATTTCCTCCTAGCCACTAACTGACTCCAGATGCAAAGGCAGTGCACTAGGTGTGGGCGTAAGGAAGAGAGGAGCACATTCTTGTGTGTCATTTTTTTTATGCTCAGTGACCCCTGCACACAAGCAAACTTGACCTAACCGTTGCCCTGGAATCTGACCAATCAGATTAGTATTCCATCTACTTACGGCATAGAGCAGAGAAGGGTCAAGGAGACTTTCCTGGTGTGGGCAGCTGAGCCGGGCCTTTCTCTGCCAACCTCACTTTTCCACAGTCACTACCTGATCCCCTGGACCGCTATGTCTCTCCCTCTCCGATCCAAACTTTACCCCGCTCCCAAGACACCCACCTTTCGGAAAAGGAAATAGGCCAAGTCGTTCCCCTATTTATGATCTCTCAGCAAGGCTGATGACAAGGGACACTGGTAAAAATGACAGTCCTAGGAGTGTGAAAGGGGGCCTGGGGCCATCTATGTTTCCTATCTGGACAAATTCACGTGCAAATGGTTAGCCAGCCTATATCAATTTCCTGGGGAGACTGAATGCATTTTAAACCAGACTCACCCTCCCTTTCAGAGGCCTTATCTTTCAGTGGCTCTGCATTACCTACAGGTAATGCAAAGCCTACAAGGCTTTCTTTAGTCTGGCCCTGCCTGCTACTTCAGCCCCGCTGTCACTGCACCCCACCCGCCATTCTGAATTCTAAACTATTGCCATTTGTCAGACACCCTAAAGCACCTTTCAAGCCTTTATATGCAAATCCATCCCTCTCAAATACGTTCTCCCTTCTCACCGGCAAACTCTTATTCGCCCTTCAGAACCCAGATGGGCCCTCTTGGTAAGGTCTTTTTGACCCTCTGTTGATACACCTGGTTGTTTCCCTCTCTGTCATCTTACAGCACCATATGCACATGCATCACCCTCTGCCACATAAAAGGGGCTGCCTCTCTGTGCTAAGACAACATCAGTCCTCAGCAGTTACAGATGATGGCAGCGCGGGCCAGCGTGCAGAAAGAACGAATTGAGAGATTACCAAGAGGCGAGGGATGGGCTGTGGGGGTGAGGGAGGCAGGTGTCAGGCAGCTCCTAGGTTTGGGGCTGGTGAGTCCTCTTCCCTCCCGGATTAAGATCTCTCTCTCTCTCTCTCTCTCTCTCTCTCTCTCTCACACACACACACACACACACACACACACAATGGCTGGCACACACAAATATTCAGTAACTGACCATGGTCACAAAGTAGTCCAATCCAGAAGCGTGGTTCAGAGGTGGCATTTGAATCTTTGTTGTGTGACTTTGGGCACAGAATTCAAGCCCTCACCCCTTAGTTTCTCATCTGTTAACAGGGCATTAATAATAGTATCGACCTCACAGGTCTGGTGTGAAGAATAAAGGACATGAAGTATGTCTGGTAAGGACCCAATAAATGTGACTTGTTATTGTTAGCATTTCTGTTCATGTAATTATCGATAATTTTATATCCATTAAAAAAAAACAGAAACCTTCTGGGTCAGAGCCTGGCTGGCCTGGCAGGCGGCCCAAGGGAGGAGAGGGGCCCCAAGTCTCGGGCATGGGCGTGGAAATGAAGTCTGTGGCTCAGGGCCTTTGGCCTGGGGGTTGGCAGGGACTGTGCATGGACTAGGAAAGAAGAGAAAAGAGAGAGAGGAAGAGAGGGAATTTAAGAAGAAATAGAGGCAGAAAAAGAGAGGGTGGCGGGGGAGAGAGAGAAAGCCACCACGGTGGCCAGGGAACCAGCTCCCAGGGAACAGAAACCCTGCAAACCGGTCTGGGCAGTCCCCGAGCCAGGCCCGGTCAGCTGGTGTGGCCACATCCAGAGGGAGCAGACTGACTTCGGCAGGGCTGCCCTTGGGCAATGCCTGAGGCCTACTCGCCCCGCCTGGGAGGCATGTCTGGGGCTCTCCCGGCCTGGCCCATGACAGCCTTTCCAGGTCTGGGAGAGAAGCACTGCTTTAAAGAAAACTGGGGCACACACTCTACTACAAAAAAGCCATACCACTTGAAGTCTGACAGAGCTAGATTTCAGACTCTGGTGCCAAGACCATTCAAGTAGGAAAGACAGTGTTTTCAATAACGGTGCTGGGAAAAATGGATATCTACGTGCAAAAGAATGAAGTGGGACCCTAATGTACACCATATACAAAAATTAACTCAAAATGGACCAAAGGCCTCAACCTAAAACCCGAATTATAAAACCCTGATAAAGCTACGTTTCAAGCCTTTATATGCAAATCTACTTCCTCAAACATATTCTCCCACCTTCCCGCTGGTGAACTCTTATTCACCCTTCAGAACCCCAGATCACATTCCCTGGTAAAACCTTTCTGACCCTCTAGAGATAGACTGGTTGTTTCCCTCTCTGTCATCTTACAGCACCATATTCATTGTGAAGACATTACTCTCTGGCAATATCTAATAGAGGGAGTTAGTTCAATAATAGCATGAATTTAATAATAAGTTTTCAAAAGTTCGATAGTTTAATAATAACCTCATCATGAAGTAAACAGCATTCTGTAGGTAAAGCAAAAGTATAACATAATTTTTTTTAAACATTTATTTATTTTTGAGAGAGAGAGGCAGACAGAGCATGAGCGGGAGAGGGGCAGAGAGAACAGGTGACACAGAATCTGAAGCGGGCTCCAGGCTCTGAGCTGTCAGCACAGAGCCCGACACGGGGCTCAAATTCACGAGCCACAAGATCATGACCTGAGCTGAAGTTGGCCGCTTAATTAACCGACTGAACCACCCAAGCACCCCCATAAACACATTTTAAAACAAAATATAGGGGTGCCTGGGTGACTCGGTCGGTTAAGCATCTGACCTCAGTTCAGGTCGTGATCTCATGGCTCTCAAGTTCGAGCCCCACATGTGGCTATCTGCTGTCAGCACAGTACCCGCTTCATATGCTCTGTCTCCTCTCTCTCTGCCCCTCTCCCATTCACACACCCTCTATTTCTCTCAATAATAATAAAATAAAACATTAATATTATAAAATAAAATAGAAAACATAACATGACGGTGCAATCAACAAACAAGATAGTCTATCAATATAAACATATCCTAAAATTTTAAGCAAATTTAGAATGGTCTGTATGATTTGACATTCTTGCTGAGGGAAGCATCCCAGGTGATGGTAAGGGCTGGAGGTGACGAACAATTGGCAAGATAAACATTTTTTTCTAAACAGAAACAGGATCCTTTTCTACATGCCATGTTGTCACTTTCCTTTTTGCACCACAAATTATCTTTCCAAAATTCGCACTGACTTTTCAAATATATTATTTAAAATATTTCTTAAGATATGTCTGTGTTTCATCACTGTATTGGTGGCTGCAGTGGAGAGACTGAGGGAAGCCATGGTTTTGCCCCTGCTTCAGTCAACATACCGACCTTAGTGTGGGCATGATCTCTAGGCCAGGCAAAGCTTCTCAAAGCACCTCCTCCAGGACTCCATTCTTTCAGCATGCCTCAGCACACAAGGATTCAATGGCAGGCAAGATAGATGTGGAAAAGGTGCCTTGTACATTCTTCTCTTGGAAGTTCACCGAGCATTTGTTAAAGGAGTGTTCTGTTAAAGAAGGTTCTGAGAAGTCCTGCAGTTAAGAAATTGGTTTAACTTTGGGGCACCTGGGTGGCTCAGCCGGTTAAGCATCCTACTCTTGATTTCAGCTCAGGTCATGATCTCACTGACTGTGAGGTCAAGCCTCGAGTCGGGGCCCCTCACTGACGGTGTGGAGCCTGCTTGGGATTCACTGTCTCCCTCTCTCTCTGCCCCCGACCCACTTGCTCTCTCTCAAATAAAGATAAACTTAAACAAAGAAGAAAGAAAGAAAGAAAGAAAGAAAGAAAGAAAGAAAGAAAGAAAGAGGCTTAACTGTGTTTAATCTGGTTGTCTTGTCTTTATAGAGACATGGTTACTGGACAAGTATGTGTGTCACCTACTGTGTGCAAAAGACCACTGGAAAACACGATAGAGGCTTCACTACAATGGAAAAAGACTACTTTTCTAATGGTGCTTGAGGATGCTGTCACTGGAAATGTTTAAGTTGGTTTGTGCTTTTGAAAATAGAGAGAGAAAGGTTTAATTGTAGGAGAAGGGGCGTCTAGATGACATTACTTTTGGAAACTCAGGGAGAAAACAGTAAATGCACCAATGGGAAACATTATCTTAATGATTATCTTAACTGTAATCAAAGGCAATGCAAATTAAAGCAAATTTCAGGTACTTTCAGACATTTCCTAAAGAAATATAGGGAATTGGGAGGGAAATGTAAAATAATGCAAGGCTGGCAAGGTTGTGGTGAAATCAATGAAGCTGTGAAGTTACACAACCCATTGGGAAGATAATCTGTAGGGAGAACCACAAAGATAAGTATCTCTTTGACTATAAACCCTATTACTAGCAATCTATCCCAAGGAAATGTTAAATTGAAAGCCTTACACTGAATTACTACCAACAATAGCAAAATACTGACTGTGTCTTATGCGAAAGTTCCAAATGGGAGGTGCGAGGTTAGGTAGACGTGTCCTATTGGAGGTGACTAAGCACCTATGGAATTAAAACAAACTGGATATCAGCATGTTTGAATCTCTTGAGGAATTTTGAAAACACAGTTTCCAAGGCTCTATCCCACTTGTGCAAAATCAGTCTCTGGCTGAGAGCTCCCTCCCTGAGTCACTATATTTGGCTCCTCTCACACCCCCAACCCCCACCTGCCATTTCTTTCTTTCTTTCTTTCTTTCTTTCTTTCTTTCTTTCTTTCTTTCTTCTTTCTTTCTTTCTTTCTTTCTTTCTTTCGTTTATTTTATTTATTTTTGAAAGAGAGAGTGCCAGCCGGGGAGGGACAGAGAGAGAGGGGGACAGATGATCCGAAGCAGGCTCTGTGCTGACAGCAGCAGGCCTGATGCGGGTCTCGAACTCACGAACTGTGAGATCATGAGCTGAGCTGCAAGTCGTTTGCTCAACCGACTGAGCCACCCAGGCGCTCCCGCCACCTGCCATTTCTGCCATTACTGTCCGATTCTCTCTGCTTCCAGTTTAGATTACAGAGAGAGGGAATCTGCGTGGAGGACATTCTTTTGCGCCAGGTCATAGGTCACTGGTCAGCCTATGAAGTTGGCTGCTCTGGGGGTCAATGCCCAGCCCTGATCCAACCAACTGTAGGTGGTTGACCAGAATAGTACAAAACACAGGCCCCTATGCCTACCTGCCTCTCTCTTCTTCTCAGAAGGGCCTATGTATGGGACGGTTTGCCTGGGTTGCAAAGGCAATCATTAAAACATCTGTGGCTCTTTGGGGCGGGGGAGGGGGAAGCTGATTATGTAATTCCAAATTTCCAGTTGATAAGAAATCAGGCTGAATCTTTTGGATTGGGTCACGGCAGAACATTTCAGCAAGTGAGACTGCTTTTCTGGGCCAAGTGCTCTGACAGAGAGAAATAAATATGCGATAGCCATTTAATAAACAACCACTGAGATAATTAGCAAACATAACCTCCAGTAGCATGGACACTTTTGCCTCCTGTAAATTTAGAAAGGTTGCTTTCACTCATGTCAGGGTTTGAGAGTAGCACTCTCCCAAATTATTTTAGCAAATTAGCAGTTTGGAGTATCACGCTCAGTTTCAGCGGTCCTTGCCAACCTCATCGCGCTCAGAGAAAGCCATACTCAGTCTTTTCAAAGAAGATAGTGTAATGTTGCTTCTTCCTGAAGTTTGGCCAGAGGGGCAGGGTTAACCGAGGAGAGGCCTCGGCAGTGGGGCTGCTGGGGACTGATGAACAAGGAGAAGCTGAATGTCGAGGGAAGCAAGAGAAAGGGGGAGACCAGGAGGAATTGAAGCTGCCCTCTCTCCCTTAGCATCTCGAGGTCAGAGAACTTCATGCTGCGTGAACATGAGAGCCACTAGCCAGTTATGGCTATTTCGATTTAAGAGAATTTCAATGAAACGAAAGGAAAACTTCAGTTCCTCAGTGGTACTGGTGACACCCGAGTGCTCAATAGCCGTGTGGGTCCTGCGGCTGCAGGGTTAGTGCAGATGTGGACCATTTCCATTACTGCAGAAAGGTCTGTTGGACAGAGCTGTAGAGTAAGCACATTCTCTTCCTGCTCCCCCATTGCCAAATGTTGGTCACGCTATGCCCACCGTGTGGGTACAGATGTCACAAAGCCAGTTTGGAAATCTCCTAATGGTTTAGCATTTGTGCTTGGAAATCGAAAGAAGCAAAACCAGGGGCGCCTGGGGGGCTCAGTCGGTTAGGAGTCCGATTTCGGATCAGGTCATGATCTCACAGTTTGTGAGTTTGAGCCCCGCATGGGGCTCTGTGTCGACAACTCAGAGCTTGGAGCTCTGCTCCTGCCCTGCTCTCTCTCTCTCTCTCAAAAATAAACATTAAAAAAAAATTAAAGAGCCAAAACCATTTGATAAAGGTCCTCTGAGGAGGATTGCTCAGCTCTGTGAAGTCACCACTCACAGGTTTCTTGGATGGAGAGCTCCTGAGGTCTTCTCTCACTTTGCCGAGAGGGGTGGTCAATTGGTACCTCTGTTTCCTTCTCTCCTAGCAACTAGCAACATGCCCATAGTTGTCATTTCAATGACATGGTGATTTGTTTTTGTGTCCCTACAGGGGAGATGAGCCTTAAATGGGAGAGATCAGGGTCGCTTGGGTGGCTCAGGTGGTTGAGCGTCTGACTCTTGATTTAGGTTCAGGTCGTGATCTCACAGGTTCGTGGGTTCGAGCCCCGCATCAGGCTCTGCACTGACAGTGCAGAGCATGCTTGGGATTCTGTCTCTCTCCCTCTCTCTCTGCTCCTCTCTTGCTCATTCTCTCTCACTCTCTCTCTTTAAATACATTTGTTAAAAAGGTGGGGGGATAAGTCTGGGGTTCAAGTGTTCTTAAGGTATGGGAAAAATGTGGAAGGTTGTAGCTTACAAATAAACCAAACCAGAGTTCCCACTCCCAGTGCCAGTTGGCCCTGGGAGGTCTTATGGGGGGATCATGTTAACCCCCTTCCCGTGAGTGGCCATGCCCATCAGGAGAAGCTGCACCCACTCAGCAGAGCTGAGCCCCCCACCCTGGAAGGTTATGAGGCACATGCCACGGAGATGCCTAAGGCCTCACTTCAGCCCCATCTTCCCTTAATTTGGTCCCAGTTCTGCAGATACAGCCCCAGTGGTTCCCCTGCAGCGGTATGGGGCCTGGGCCATTGGTCGGCTGGAAACCGCAGGCTCCTTCCGCTTACCAGCCCCAAATGGAACCGCCCCCTCCTCGGCATCCCCAGCCTGTCACTCCCAGCCCGCGAGAACCTCAGAATGTGCAGGGCAGAGGCCGTCTGATTTGTCTGGAGCAATCCAGCCAGCCCTGTTGCAAAACACACTGATGATATCGACCCAGGTTTCTCATTTGAAAGGTTTGACTTTTTTCCAACAGAAGCCTTAATAGATTAATTAGATCTTTGCCTCTCAGGGATTTGGCAAATAAACAATGATGCATTTATACCAATAATAGGTATAAAGAGCTAGTGTTTTATCATCAAAATTGGCCAGCGTGGATTTAATATGAGGGGCAGCCGGGAGTTAAAGTATACACGGGGTGGTGGTGGGGGCAGGATAGGCATGGAGGTGAATTGACTGCATTCCTAACCTCCCAGCGCTTCAGATAAAATGTAGCAGAGTACAAATTTAAAGGCTTTTCATACTTTGCCTCCAAGTGAGCCCATATTTCTTGATCTTAAGGAAGCATGATGTACCCCGGATGGCCAAATAGATCTCGCTTCTGAGAGGTACACCCCTCTCTTGCATTGAATACATTGAAAATAGTTGCAAAATTACTTTGTTTTTGACATCTTAAGTCTCCAGGAATGTTTTTTCATAGTGCTTTTTCAGATGTATGTTTCCTAGAACTAAGTGGGGCACCAAAATTATCAGATGAATTTTCCTATGATTGAAAAATAAATGTTCTTTGCTTCTTAATAAATTTGTATTTCTGGTTATTTAAAAGGTAGGTAGGTAGGTAGATAGATAGATAATAGATTCAAAATTCAACCAGCAAGATATATGGGTTAAACATTCCTTAACATGTGGAAACCAGTATGGAAAATCTCCTAAAGTTTATAGGAAATGAGAGTTTTCTAATGAGAAGGAAATCGTATTATAGTCTTAAGTGCATTTTCCTCTGTGATCCATGAAGCAACAGAAGAACACTTGGAGGCCGTTTCAATGTGGCCCGATTACCTTCCCATCCTCCTGTTTCCACCCTACTCCCCAGCACTCATCTACTGTCTCGTTCACTGTCCTTTGACACGTTACCTCTTCTATGCCTCCAGCTCTGTGCCTATGGTGTCCAGCCCTATTTTCTGACGGCTTAGCATACTCTCAACTTGCTGTTTGCAATGGAGACAGTAAGTGGGTACTTTCAAAATACGAAGTAGATCCACTGCAGCAAATATGAGATGCTTAGCAGAGTGAACCTGTTCTGCTTGTTCCAACTTACCCAGGAAGTCTGGCTTCTCTGAGTCCTCCATGGGCCAGCTGCCCTCCCCCTTCTCCCCCCTCGCTGGCCCTTGAGGAAGCACTGCTAGGTTTCCAGGCACCTTTCCTGAGCTCAGGCCACTGCACCTCTGCAGACAGCTCTCTGAGTGCCCGAACTGGCTGCTTTACCCTCCCTGCTTCCCACCCCAGAAATCTCTCACCATGGGTCTTGCCAGATCCCTGGACACACACAGAAGGCCTGGGTTCCTGGAGCCCTGCCTGCCCCAAGGCTGCCTCGCCCCAGAGCCACTTCAGAAGGGGGCCACAGACTTCCTGGTTGGCATAAGAGCCATTTTTTTGGCCACAGTTAAGTGAGAGATCTAGGCTTAATTCCAAATTTTGATCAGCCTCTCAGTGGAAAGGCCTGAAGGCACATTAGTTAGTCCAGCATGAGCTGCATTCTAACCAGAAAGGAGGAAGCTGGTGGCCTACCTGGAGGAGGATTCTTTTCTGCAACTTCATGTTTTGAGTGACAGTGATGAGCAGGAAGGAAAAGCGTATAATCCTTACTGAGCACCTGCTCTGTACCCATACGATTTTTTTTTTTTTTTTTTTTTTTTGCATTGAATCCTAATAACCACCTAAATGATAGTATTGTTTTCCCCAGGCCCAGGGTAAGAAGAGCACAAATGGAGGTCCACTTACCATATACCCTACGATTCAATGTTTTAAAGTTAAAAATCAAGCTAAGAAGTTGTTAAAGTAAGTGCTCATCTCCTAAATTGACAAATATTTTCATAATGATCTGGGAGGCCAAGTTCCAATTTAGAATGCATTGGCTCATCAGAGTTCTGAGCTGAAGTGTGATCCGGGGAACTGCCTCTTCTCTTCTCAACCTTGACTCTGTCCTAAGCCAGCAGGAGGACACAGCTGTGTGGAAACCTGAGGTCTCTGTTCAGTCCACCTTCACCCCCATCTCTTGCTCCCCAACAGCTGACCTTGGCTTCCATCAGGCCTCAGGCAGCATAGTACATCCTCATGAGTATAGATCTGGGGAGCAGCCCATATAGACCCTAGAAGAAGGTACAGGCCCATTTGAACAGAGGATTTTAGGGACCTGGCCCCTGCAATGTGGCCTAGATGGGGAGCTGGAGTTCTAAGGGGCAGGCCCCTTTGGCTCCATTAACCCCTCACCCAGCAGGGAAGAGTATAGGCAAAGGAACACCGGGACAGGACCCTATAGACTGGAGGGACCAGAGCAGGGGCCCCTCTTGCCGGAGCCTAAAGATTTTTCTGGCTTTATTATCTCCTGCACAAATGAACAAGTCAGCTAAGGCTGGCCAGGAGGGGCCAATCCCCAGAAGGATGAGCCTAGGTGGAAGAGGCAAATTCCTTAATTCCAAGGGGAACAAAAGATCACATGCTAATTCACGGGCCATGCAGGGTTGACAAAGCAGCACTCTGTACTCTCGGATCACCCACTGTGTCCATAGAGGAGGAACGGAACCCTGAAGGGTTAAACACTTCATGGCTGTCCCACAGGGAGTGAGTGACAGGCTGGCTGTGAAACCACACTGGTCTGACCCCAGGAGCCCCGCTCTTGCCGTGCCCTGCACTGCAAAGAGCTGGGTGGCTGGGCTTGAAGAGAGAAGAGAATGCAGAAAATACAGGGCTGCTTTTGAGGCTGTGTGTGGGAAGTGATGAATCTGGGCTTCCCTGCCTGCAAGGCAAAGCAAAGTCCAGCCCCAGGGGCACCTGAGTGTTGGTATGCCACCCAGAGAGCTCCTGATCTTGCCTCTCAGGCATCCTACTGCACCTAAAATCCACAATCTTCCCCCTGGGTGCATATCTGATGTTGTCCCAGCTTCTAAAGCTGCTATCTTTAAGGTTTTGCTTGGATGAACTGTGACCTTTTCTCGCATTCTTCTCTAAGCCATCTGCCTGCTCAGTGAAAAATGATGGCCTTGGCCGTGCCAGCCAGCAGAGCCTTTCTCAGACAGGGGTAGCTCACAGAGCACAGTGACACAAGGTAGTTTATCCTCGTTAAATTTAACTATTAAAATTATAGCTTGTTTATAGGTCTCTAATTGGCTTTGTCAGTGAAGGCCAGAGTGCATTATAAAGCACGATTTAAAGAAATAAAACACCTAAGTACAGACTGGAACAATGCATTAAAGCCGAGGCTTTCTTTCATCACCCTTTAAGGGCCAGTGGTTCTCAACCTGGGCTACACACTGGAATCACCTTAGGAGCTCTGAGCACCACTGATGGATGGGTCCCACCTATAGGCATTTTGATGTGATTGTTCTGGGAGTGGGAATTTCAAAACCTTCTTTTAATTAATACTTTTTCCCAGGTGATTTTATGCAGTTAAGATTGAGAACCACAGATTTTATTTTTTTTTTTTTTTAAGGGAAATTCTTACCTGAGCCCTACTGTGTTGCGTTTAGCATTTAAAAGTACAGTTCCTTGAGCCTGGCTAGATCCACCTTTCCCAAATCTTCCTGTTTATGTCCGGCTACTCTAAACATCCATGCCTTCCTACCTACCCACCCGTGAGTACTCTAACACATGGTCAAAACTTCTTACGCTTATCGCTTTAAGGAAAGAAGGCCTTAGTTTATCTCTTGCACAAGTGAGAAAGTCAAATCTGGTGACCCAGGAGGGGCCAATCATTGGGAAGGTGGAACAGGGGAGAGAAGAGGCAAAGTCCTTGGTCCCAGGGCAACAGACTTAAGGGGCATAAGGTCAACACAGAGGTATTCCACATTCCCAAGGCACTTTCTTTCTTTTCTCGGCTGCATTTGCCCAGCCACTGTTGCTGCATCGGTGCTGGCAGGCTCTCCTTGCGTCAGCTCTAGTGTTGTAAGAATCATCTAGAAAAGGGGGGACGAGCTGCAGAGGAGGATCTAAAGCCTGGGGAGCTCAGGTCCCTGCTTCCACCCCCTCCAAGTTGGTTCAGGAGTCCTAGTCACATGGTTTGCCACCCACTTTTTGGCCGGTGACCCTGAGCGTTGGGTAAGCAGGTTACCCACGATAGTCTCTCAAGTGCAGCCACTACCACTGCAGGGAACTAGTACAGCGAGTTCCACAGGGTCTGGCCTGGGGCTCTGGGAGCTCATGGGGACTGTGGCTCCCTGCCGCTGGGGTGGGGCCTGCTCTCAGAACCCCCTGCGTGGCTTTTCTTCA
Source organism: Acinonyx jubatus (assembly GCF_027475565.1). NCBI lineage: Eukaryota > Metazoa > Chordata > Mammalia > Carnivora > Felidae > Acinonyx > Acinonyx jubatus. The sequence goes on along the minus strand of NC_069391.1, from coordinate 24,039,713 downwards.
CAGACCGAGTGTGGCCTTTGCGGTCACCCAATGGGCATCTACAGATCTAACTAAGGATTCATGACCACACTTGTCATCGGCCAGAATCACCAACGGAGCTCTGCTCCTGCCCCAAGATGGGACGAGGCCTGGGGAGAAAATGCCCACATTGTTTCATCGTGAGATCAGTCATAGCTTTGCCAGTGGTGAGGGGGAACCCTCAGATGCCTTTAATATTTCTGCCAGTCTTGGCAAGTTATTTTCATTCTTCACCAGGGCACAGAAAACTGTTGTTTCTGAGAACTCTCAAGCTCCCTCTAGTGTATACAATACATTGGGCATTACCTGAGTGTAAAAACTTTGAAGGACAGAAGCTAAATAGGGAAGTGGAGAAAAAATCATGTTACGTTATGGGCTACAACTTTGAAATATGATGCTTAAGAAAGACTTGAATGACACAGGGAAATGGTCATGATACAGAGGTCATGATACATCGCCCCAAAGAGTCATTCACTTCCCTCCTCTGATCTCCTGCTGGGGATCCCCGCTAGACAGAACCTTCTGGAGGCCAGGGCATGGGGAGGGGTGGGGTGCTATCCTGCAGTGCATCCTGGTTGGCATTATGAAGCTCAGGACAGAAGGGGAAAGAGTGATTATATATACATTATATACACATCGAGATTATATATACATTGAGATGGAAATACTAAAAAACATGTAAGATGGGGGGGATGTTTAGGGGGAACACAGAGGAATTCTAGGAACGTGAAAAATACTCTGTATGATATTATATTTATGGGTATAGGTCATTATACATTTGTCCAAATCCACAGAATGTCCAACACTAAGAGTGAACCCTCATGTCAACTCTGAATTTAGGTGATTATGATTGTCAGTGTGGGTTCATTAAATGTTAACAAATGTACCTGTCGGGTGGGGAACGTTGACAATGGGGGAGGCTGTGCATATGGTGGGGGGTGGGGTGCAGATAGGGAGTACATGGGAGATCTTTGTACCTTTCTCACAATTTTGTTGTGAACCTAAAACTGCTCTAAAAAAAAAGAGTGTCTTGGGGTACCTGACTGGTTCAGTCAGTAGAGCATGTGACTCTCGGTCTCAGGGTTGTGAGTTCAAGCCCTATGTTGGGTATAGAGATTACTTAAAAATAAAATCATTGAGAAAAAAAAATCTTTAAAAGAAAGTTCTGGAGGCACCTGGGTGGTGGCTCAGCCGGTTAAGTGTCTGACTCTTGGTTTTGGCTCAGGTCATGATCTCACGGTTCACTGGATGGAACCCCAAGCTGGGCTCTGCACTGCCCTGGCAGCATGGAGTCTGCTTGGGATTCTCTCTCCCTCTCTCTCTGCCCCTGCCCCGTTTGCAAACAAATCTCAAACAAATAAATGAAGAAACTTAAGAAAGTGATTTGTCTTTAAAAAAAGAAAGTTCTGGAAATAGATTGCAGTGATGATTACACAGCACTGTGAATGTATTTAGTGCCACTGAAATGTATACTTAAAAGTGGTTAAAATGTAAACTTTATGTTGTTTATATTTTACCATGCTCACAAAAAACAACAAAATAGCCTATGTAATGTGTGCTCAGAAAAATCTTGGACAGAAATACTCCAAAATGTTAGATATCTTCAGGAATGAGATTACCGATTACCTTTCTTTTCTTCTTCAGTCTATATCTGAAAGGCCCACACTGGGCATGTGAAAAATGTAACCAGGATATACAATCTATAATCTGGAAGAAGAAGTTATTCTATCAGTCAGAGTCTCAATAAGAAACAGATGACACACTCAAATCGGAATAGTTTGAGGAAGGTTCACTGACAAAAGGATTAACTACAAAGGTCTGAGGGTGTGAGAGACCCCAAGGGATGCTGTAGGAGCTGAGGTATAGAAACAGCAGAGCTGGTACCATCCTTAGGCTGAAGAGAAGAGGCAAGGAAGGAGTTAGCAGACCCGAGAAGGGGCAGGAGTTCTGCAAAGCAGGCCACGTTGAGAGGAGCAGTGACCTTCAGTTGGGGCAACATCGCCCCAAAGAGTCATTCACTTCCCTCCTCTGATCTCCTGCTGGGGATCCCTACTAGACAGAACCTTCTGGAGGCCAGGGCACGGGGTGTTTTTTTGGGGGGGGGGACTATCCTACAGTGCATCCTGGTTGGCATTATGAAGCTCAGGGCAGAAGGGGAGAGAGAGACCTGGAAGGGCACGTAGAAGATAGCCAGCCGTAGCGTATTTAACAGGAAGGTTGAAATTTTGGAAAAGACAGATGCTCCTCTGTCCCCTAGGAGGCTCCTAACTCGTGTTGTTTTCAGAGTTTCATGACCAGAGCAACAGAGACAGTCAATGTTTAAAGAAGTCTTTCTCCTCTGCTGCGCATAAATTCTTGGGCCCTTTCCCAGAAATGACTTTCCAGAATAATTGTCCTAGAAAGCTGCACATAGACTGCCTGTCTGCTGAATTGCCACACATTGGAGTTAATTCACAGTTGCCATCACCTTCCCGCAATGATGACGGCTAGCCACAAAAAGGCCTTGGCTTGGAGTTAGAAGATTCTAGGCTCAATTACCAGCTCTAGAAGTTTCTCTTTGATTACCAGTAAGTGTTCTCTTGAGGTGTTAAAACATCAAGTGGAGTGATTCATTCCCTCGTAATTTACCCAACACATATTTAACACACTTGTCCTGGGCCCTTCAGGGGCTGGTGCTGGCATTATACAATGAACACCTGCTACTGACCTCAAATGGATCATATTCCAATGAAAGAGATCAGTACCATACAGCTATAATTGAATGGATGTAATGGTGTAATTAATGGTAGCTGTTGCATCAAACTCCCCAAGAATAGTGGCTTATCATGAAAAAAAAGCGTGGTGTTTTTGTGTGTGTTTTTTTTTCTCATGCAAAGTCCAATGCAGGTTAGGAAGCCCTCTTCCTCTCTCTAGATAACACATTGGACACATTGCTGTCACAGTCGGGTAAAGAGAGATGGAGAGGTACTCTGGCTCTTAACCTCCTTGGCCCAGAAGTAACACACATCACTCCTGTTCATAGTTCATTGATTAGAACTGGGTCACATGATCACCCCAAAGCTAACACTGCAGAAACTGGGAGATTCAGGGGAGCTCACAGATACCTGGTGAATGCTAACAGCCTCTGCCCCCGTAGGTAATGCTATGATACCAATGAGAAAGGAATCATGTATTATGACTTTTTGCATTCAAGTGACAGAAACCAGCTAGAATTAGCATAACAAAAAAGGAAGTTTATTACAAGAATTTTAAGGATATCAGGGTGTCTTTAAGAATCAAATGGCAGAAATGCAACTGACCATCAGGCAGGGATTAGAATCGGGACATGCAGAGCCATTCAACAATCTCTTTTGACTTCGACTTGGTACCACTTGTAAAGAGAAAAGGAAGTGGCTGGCTTTTAGTTTCATGGACAGTCCATTATGTACGATTTGCAGGAGTTCAGGGATTCCTGATGACGGATATTTAATCCACCTTAGGGACAGAAAGAGGGAGAAAAGACATTCCAAAGGAGATGATGTCTGTCCAGTTTTTTTGTTTTTTGTCTTTTTCATATATATTTTTATTGTAGTAAAATTGTCCTGAGTTTTTTTTTAAGTTTATTCATTTTGAGAGAGAGAGAGAGACAGTGAGGAGGAGAAGAGAGAGAAAAGGAAAGAGAGAGAGAGAATCCCAAGCAGGTTCCGTGCCGATAGTGCCTGATATGGGGCTTGAACTGTGAGATCATGACCTGAGCCAAAGACAGATGCTTAACCAACGAAGCCACCAGGTGCCCCAACCGTCCTGAATTTTGAAGGCTAAGAAGGAGTTTATTGGGTGAGGACAAAGAGCAAAGTCTTTCCAGGCAGCAGATGCAAAGAAATGGCTGCACAAAAGAGCTTGGAAGATTTTGGGAAATAAACGTATTCTTTATGGCTAGAGTTCAGGGTGAAGTGACAGACACTGTAAGTTGACTACCCAATATATGGCCACCCTTCTTCCTTGCTAATAGATCTTTGATTTTAGATCTTGAGGCTTCTGCAGTACCATTTCCAAGGTGATCATGGCAAGGAGACCTAAACCAATTATGACAATTTTGTTCCTTACTTCTCAGATTCCCCTGAAGCAAGTTATAGCCATGTGCCTTTTCCCCTGGCCACTGAGAACTAAGCAGAAATCAACTAAAGGGTGCTTCCGGAAAAATCTCTTGCTGTTATGATAAAAGAAGAGAGATGCATCAGATATAACTCCTTGCCTTTTTTCCCTTTTTCCTTTTTTATGTGATGATGTGATGCCTGGAATTGTGGCAGCCATGATGAGCCATGAGGCAAGAAACATGAGGATGAAGACATCATGCCAAAAATAGCACAGAGAAAAGAGAAGGAGTCAGTGTCTATGATAGCGTCACTGAGCAGCCAAACAATTGCCATAAATTTTTCACCTCTAGACTTCTGGTTATGTGAGAAAAATAGACCTCCATTTGTTTAAGCTCTATGTATGAGGTACTTATGTACCACATCACATCTCTAAACCTCTGATTCCAGTCATACATATATTTTGCAAATATTTTCTCCCAGTCTGTGGCTTGTCTTTGGTTTTCTTAACAATATCCTCCAAAGAGCAAAGGTTTAAACTCTGATGAAGTCCATTTTATTAATGTTTTTAAAGTTTGTGGTTTTTGGTGTTCTTTGCCTAATCCAAGGTCACAAGGGCTTTTCTCCTTTTTTTTCCTACACAATTTATACTTTTATCTTTATACTTAGGCCTATGAATGCTTTTGAGTCAATTTTTTAATGTGGTTTGATATACGAGTCAAAGTTAATTTTTCTTCCATATAGATATCCAGTTGTTCCAGTACCATTTGTTGAAAAGTCTTTCCTTTCCACATTTAAAATACCTTGGCATCTTTGTCAAATTAATTGACCATGTTAGAATGGGGCTATTTCTAAAATCTCTATTTTGTTCTGTTGATTTTTGTGTCTACCTTTATGCTAGGATCTCACTGACTTGGTTATAGTGCGTTATAGCGTATGTAAATGGAGTTGATTTTTAACTTTTCTTTTTTTAATTTATTTTTTATTTTTTAGAGAGGGAGGGAGGGAGAGAGAGAGAGAGAGAGAGAGAGAGAGAGAGAGAGAGAACAAGCAGGGGAGGGGTAGAGGGAGAAGGAGAGAGAGAATCTTAATCAGGCTCTACTCCCAGCTTGGAGCCCGACTCAGGGCCCAGTCATGACCTGAGCTGAAGTCAAGAGTCAGACGTTCAACTGACTGAACCACCCAGGTGCCCCTAAATTTAATTTTCTAAATTGTTCATATCGGTATAGAGAAATGCAATTCATTTTTGTATGTTGGCTTTGAATCCTTCAACCTTGATGGATTCACTTATTGTTCTATAGCTTTTTCTTTCTCTTTTTTTTTCTTTTTGTATATTCCTAAGGATGTTCTGTGCACACAATCATGATGTCTGCAAACAGTTCTTCCTGTATGTAACCTGTTGTTATCCTTCTGCCACTGTCAGATTTATTCCTTCTCTTTGGCTTTAAGTGGTTGACTATACTGCATCTCAGCATAGCCTTTTTCGTGCTTCTCCTGCTTGATATTCACTGAGCATCTTGAATCTTGAAGTTTATATTTTTAATCAAATTTGGAGAAATTTCATCCATTATTTTTTCCAATTTTTTTTTTCTATTCCATTCTTCTTCTCTCCGGTTCCTCTGGAACTCCAATTATACCTATGTCAGACCACTTGATAGTATCTAACAGGCCCTGAATCTCTTTAAAAAGCAACAACAGCTTTTTTCCCTCTGTGTTCTTCATATAATTTTTATTGCTCTATGTTCAAGTTCACTTAATTTTCTCTCTGTTATTTTCATTTGGCTCTTAAATCCATCCATTAAATTTTTTAAAAATTAAAATGCTGTTTTTAATTTCTACAGTTTCCATTTATTAAAAAAATCATTTTGTTTTCTCTTTCCCTGTTGAGATATTCTACATTTTCATTCATCGAAAGTATATTTTGTTTTATTTCATGGTGAATAGTTATAACAGCCATTGAAAACTCCTTGTCTTCTACTTTTAATCCAAGAGGCATCATGTGTGCCCCTCAGGGAGGCCCTGGGAAGAATGAGGCCCAATAGCCCCAGTAGTGACTAACAAAACATACTCTTTGTCTTCTCTTCTTTCCCTCTTTCACTTTCTCTTGTACCTCACACTACTGGGGTCGACTCCCAAATAAGCCATCTGCACTCAAGTTCCTGTTTCAGTCTCCATTTCTGGAAGGGTCCCAGGTTAATGCTCAGTTGTCAATCACACTTCTCCTTTAGCTGGGATCAATACTATCTGATATGGATTCATGTTGGGAGAAGATAAAGTAGAAGAACTAGGCTGGGGTCCTGTTTTATTTATTTTTTTATTTTATTAGAAAATATTTTTTATGTTTACTTATTCATTTTGAGAGAGAGAAAAAGCATGAGTGGGGGAGGGGCAGAGAGAGAGGAGAGAGAGAGAGCAAGAGAGAGAATCCCAAGCAGGCTCTGCACTGTCAGCGAGGAGCCCAACGTGGGGCTTGAACTCATGAACCGTGAGATCATGACCTGAGCCGAAGTCGGACGCTTAACCGACTGAGCCACCCAGGTGCCCCTGGGCTCCTGTTTAAAGGCCTTCAGTGTCATCTAAGAAGTTTGGATTCCATTTTGTACAGAAGAAAGAACTGAAAGATACCTGCTATGAAATGGACATGATCGAACTGTTTATGGTCTTTCATTGTCCCAAGATCTGAAGATTCTCTGACTTGGTATCTCTGAATTTCAGTTTCTCTAATTAATAAATGGGGAAGAATAGCATTTCCCTGTCTATTTCGCACAGTTGTTACAAAGACCAAATTAGATAATGCACATTCCACAGGAGCTAAATAAAAGTAGGGTGTTACTACTATTACTGCAATCTGCTGTTGTATGTTAGTGTGGGAACTAAACATTCTAGTACGTAAAAAAAAAAACACTTATTTGCTTAATAGAATTTCCAACTGTGGCAAAAGTATATTTGCATCATGCGGTTTCATGGACCATGGAATCCAAGTGCAGTTTTGGGTTGTATCTACAAGATAAAAGAATAATAAACTCTAACATATTTTTAAGGAATTGTGGAATCTAAACTAAGAAGGGGCTTCAACAGATAGAGGTGGGCCTTCGAAGACTGGCATGGAAACTCTGTGATATCTCAGACTTTTTCTATCTTTCTGCTCTGCCAGCGTTAGAGTGTGGTTTCTATCTTCCAAGTCCTAAGATAGTTGCTGCACCTTCAGACCGCATGTCAACTTTTCGTCAGGAGGAAGAGAGTGGGAAGGGAAAAGGGTGAGTCTTCCAGTTGAGTCAATGCGTCTGCTCCAAAAACTTTCTGGAAGTCTCAGCTAATGATTTCTATTTGTGTCTCACTGGCCACCCTTTAAAAAACATAAGGAATGCTGGGAAATGTAGCCTTTTGGCAGATAACAAGTTGTCCTCAAATAAAATCAGGGCTCCATCATTAAGAAAAAAGAAGATAATGGGTACTGGGTAGGCAATTAGCTGTCTTGGCCATAAGCGGTGTCTTGGAAAGAGCCCTGGATCCAATCCTGTATTCAAATTCTATTTTTGTCCTCATTTGTTGGCTGACTGAGGAGGTTACTTTCTGAGCTTCAGTTTCTGCTTCTGCAAAATGGTGCTAACAATATGTACTTTACAAAGGTTTGCACTTTACAGAATCATTTTGAGAATTTTATGAGATAATCCATGTAAATGTGCCTAGCACAAGGCCCGGCACGGGATAGGTGCTCAATGTATTGGTTGAATCTGTGCCAGGTGCTAGGCTAGAAGTGAAAAACAAAACAGGACGTAATCTCTGCCTTCAAGGAACTGTGTGTGTGTGTGTGTGTGTGTGTGTGTGTGTGGTATCATACTGCTCCCCCCCAGCTCCCTTCTTCGGTGCCCTTGCACCTGTATCCCAGATGCTGGGAAGAGTGGCTGCTGACTGCGTCCAGCCATGCACTTGAATGGACTCTGCCTTCAGCTGCAGGGACCTGCCTGCCTCCGGGTTACACACTCTCCTAGGGGTGGTCCGTGGCCAAGGCAAGGCTAATGCACGGATAAAGAAGCCCAGCCCCTTTGCCTCAATTTGGGGACAGCTCCAAAGGACCATCATGGCTCCAGAACTCCCTGAAGGATCAGCTGAGGCTCAGCTGCATTTCACCTTTTTTTTCTCAGTCCAGTTCTTCTTCCCTCACCTTCTCACCAGTGTATCTCTCGAAGCATTCCCCAACACCTCTCCTGCATGCAGTTCCCGTCAGAGCCCGTTTCCAAGAAACCCGATCTGTGACACAGGACAAGGTACCCACAAGAGACTTCTCAGGTGTCTTCGGTTACAGGGGCTGGGACTCGAGCTAGAGTGTCATCAGGCCAGCTGCTCTCGTCTTATTACTCCTCTGCATCTTCTCTGCACAATGGCATCCCGACAAGCCAGGCTGTCCATGACCTCTGGTAGTCCTGATGCCATCTCAAAACTTCTTTTCAACCTAATCTCCCACTGCTGACTCCCTCATTCTCTGGGCATTTCTGTACAAGTCCCTGCAAGAAAGCATCTGATAGGCTCAGCTCATCTTTTCAAGTCAAGCCACACCGTAAGCTGTGGGCAAACCTGCAGATTGGCTGATTTTGGGGTACTGGACTTACCTCAGGCCCAATCAGCTGTGGTTGTGGGGAGTAGGGGATACGGAAGGGCTCGTGGCCCACGGGCTTCCCCTTCAGCAGGGCTAGTGGGGGAAGGTAGGTGTTTAAGAAAGGGGTCCAGCACGTGAAAAGATGCTCAACGTCACTCATCATCAGGGAAATACAAATCAAAGCCACACTGAGATACCACCTCCCACAGGTCAGAGTGGCTAAAGTGAATAAATCAGGAAACTATAGATGCTGGAGAGGATGTGGAGAAATGGGAACCCTCTTGCACTGTTGGTGGGAATGCAAACTGTGCAGCTGCTCTGGAAAACAGTGTGGAGGTTCCTCAAAACATTAAAAATAGATCTACCCTATGACCCAGCAATAGCACTGCTAGGAATTTACCCGAGGGATACAGGAATGCTGATGCATAGGGGCACTTGTACCCCAATGTTTATAGCAGAAAATTTCAACAGTAGCCACATTATGGAAAGAGCCTAAATGGATGAATGGATAAAGAAGACTTGGTTTATACAATAGAATACTACTTGCAATGAGAAAGAATGAAATCTTGTCATTTGCAGGAACGTGGATGGAACTGGAAGGTATTATTCTAAGTGAAATAAGTCGGCCAGAGAAAGACAGATATCACAGGTTTTCACTCATGTGTGGATCTTGAGAAACTTAACAGGAAACCATGGCGGAGGAAGGGGGAAAAAGTTACAAACAGAGAGGGAGGGAGGCAAACCATAAGAAGCTCTTGAATACTGAGAACAAACTGAGGGTTGATTGTGGGGGGGGGGAGAGGGGAAAGTGGGTGATGGGCATTGAGGGGGGCACTTGTTGGGATGAGCACTGGGTGTTGTATGGAAACCAATTTGACAATAAATTATGTTTAAAAAATTAAAAAAAGGGGTCCAGTATGTTATAGAGGGTGCTTTCAGAGTGAACGAGGAGGCTGAAAACCCAGGAAAAGGTTACTGAAACACCGTGCAAGGCTGTTGCTACCCTTGTGTTCTTGGCTAAGGAGAAAGCCGGCTTAACTTGGAACGGAGGGTTCAGGGTGGCAGAGGGAAGAGTGGGTATGTGGGGAACAAAGCCTCGTGGGTTGGCATTGCCCTTTTCAAGGGAAGTTGAACTCCAGATGAGGGACCATGGGGAAGAAAACAGTGGAAGGACCCTAGGGCCAACTGCGGGAGAGAGATGGGAGGCAGCAAGCAGTCAGATGTCACGGGGACAGATTTGGTTACCTGTTGTTCTCTACAGTACATGCTGTGCGCCCCAGGGAGACCTCAGCTTGCCCGTGGAGCAGGTGATCCCAGACCACGTGCCTGCCATGTGGAGTGTTCTCTTCTACCTCCCATGCTCATAACAGCAGCCCCTGCTCTTAAAAGTCCCCGCAGCAGAGTTTCCTCCTGCAGCTTGCTTTGTCTGAGGAAGGCATGATACATCCTCCCCTCCGAGGATGCCCGCAGCTCGTTTTTACATTGCTTTGGCCTCTCACAAACTATGAGACAGGGCAAAAGGCATTATCTGCTCTTTATGGCACAATCACATGCGACAGCCACTAGCCACATATGGGTTTTCACATTTATTTTTTTTTCTTTTTAATTTTTTAAGTTTATTTATTTATTTTGAGAGAGAGCGTGAGCAAGAGACAGAGCAAGTGGAGGAGGGGCAGAGAGAGAGAGGGGGAGAGAGAATCCCAAGCAGGCTCCGTCCTCAGTGTGGAGCGTGATGTGGGGCTCAAATGCACAAACGCTGAGATCATGACTTGAGCCGAAATCAAGAGTCTTGACTGACCCTTAACAGACTGAGCCACCAGGCGTCCCTGGGTATTAACATTTAATTACATTTAATTACACTTGAATAAAAAGGTCTCTCCCTCAGAAGCACTCACATGTCAAGTGTTCAGTAGCCCCATGTGTCTAGTGGCTACCATATTGGATAGTGGAGACACAGAACATTTCCATCATCCTTTGTTGGATGTTGCTCTATTGGACAGTGCTGCCTCAGGACATGAACTTCAAGTGTGAATCTGTCTGGTTCTTTGTGGCAGCCCCAGTCCCAGCCCCAGCCCAGCAACAGTGACAAGGACATAGAATGTGATCAATAAACCATTGTAGGATGAATTGATCGACAAATCCCCCATTTACAAGGAGGAAAAGGAGATTTAGAGAGATGCTATTCCACGGGTGGTCTAGCAAATATGTGACAGAGCTGGGACTCCAACCCAGTCCTCTACCTCCAGGCACAGGCCTGTTCGTTCCTCCCTGCAGCTGCCTTATTTGTCTCCCAGCTCTGTCAGGAGAAAATGATCCTCTGTTGTCACCTCAGGAACCTCCCGCTAGCTGACTGGAAGACCACTTTTTAAAATGGCTTATAGAGACACCCGGGTGGCTCAGTTGGTTGCGAGTCCCACTTTGGCTCAGGTCATGATCTCACAGTGGAGGTCAGATGCTTGACCGACTGAGCCACCCAAGTACCAACCTCCCCTTAAAAAAATTTTTTTTTCATGTTTACTTATTTTGAGAGAGAGAGAGAGCACAAGTAGGGGAGGAGTAGAGAGAGAGGGAGAGAGAGAATCCCAAGCAGGCTCTGTGGTGTCAGCGTAGAGCCCAACACAGGACTCAATCTTGAGAACTATGAAATCACGACCTGGGCTGAGATCAAGAACCAGCCGGTTAACTGACTGAGCAACCCGGGTGCCCCTGTGGTTTTCTTTTTAACAGTACAGAGGCATTTGAGGTTTTCCACAGGGTTGTGTTATTGCTATGTCACTCACAGCTTTTGAGAACTGATTTTCCAAAAAGTTTGTTGGGCCAGGCGCTCACTGCTTTTTTCTCCCCAGCCTCATCTTGAAGCTCCTGGGCCTATTTCTCTCTTCCGATATCAGTATAGTCCTGGATTCATGGATATTTTCCCTGTCCATAAAGTCTGCCCCAACCATTACATGGTGGAGCTCAAGGCACAGATAGGATATCAAAGTGGGTGTCTGACACTGGAGATTTCATACCTGCCTGCAAGGGGAGTCCAGTCTCAGGCTCTGTGCTTACGGGGAGATGAAAATGAGTTGCCTGCCTGAAAAAAGCCAAGAGTCACAGAGGCTGCCTTGCTATGGAAGCAGGACTGGAAAAAATCCACCTCATGCGCTGGCTCATGGGAACATGAGGTTCCTCTCACTTCTAGGGTCTGGGGACTCCAAGTGGAGAGATGAATACAAAAACTTGTCCAGAACTGGAGGGGGACCTGAAGGCCCATGAAACCATGGGATAGGGAAACTTCTGGAATCAGGGGTGCTCACAAGAACCCCAATAAAGATGGGCTTGGAACACATTTATCCAACTGAGGAAATTAGCCACACGCAGTCAGCAGTTGCAACAAATAGAAGGCTTTGCAACCCAAGAACTAAAGATAATAAAGCAACCTGAAAGAAACCCCTAAAATAAGCAGGTTTACAATTTTTTGAAGTGGTAAAGGAACAGATCCTTTGAGCCTTAAAGTCGGAACAAAACAGTATGAGAAAATTATAGGCAGGTTTGAAAAGGGTCTATATAGAAATTCTAGGAAAGACCCAATTATTGAAATACAGGGAGCCCATGAGTTCAGAGATGTGAGGGAAGAACGAGAATGGCCTTTGAAGGGATGTTTCTGTTCATAACAATTATTAACCTTTCCTATGAGCCAGGCATTATTTCAGGGATTTCAAATGTATTAATTCATTTGATCTGCACAGTCTTATGAAGTGGGTGATACAGTTCCATAGCGGGGAAACAGGGAGTAGTCCAATGGCCCTGTGATCCAGCCATCCCCAGGACAGTTAGGGAATAATAATCGTATGTGATGTATTGTATGTATACAATAAAGCACTTTACATGGATTATCTCATTTAATCCTCATTTAATAATTTCATTAATCCTTCTAACAATCCCTCAAGGCAGGTGTTACGGTCAGTGCCATCTTGTGACAGAGAAGACTGAGTTTACAGCCATTAAAAAAATTCCCTAATGTTTACACAGTCACCAAGCCCTGTAGCTGGGATTTAAAATGAGACCAGTTGAATCCACAGTCCAAGCCCTGAACAACCATGCAAAGGAAGCAGTAGCTGTTTGTTTGGGCTTTAATTTTGTGCATTTCTTACTACTGAATAGGCAATACAGTTGCTGATCCAATACTAATTACGGTGGAATTAAAAAAATTAAAAAAAAAAAGGCTACCAAAGGGTCCAGAGTAAAACATCTTTGTTTTCTAGAAGTCAGTGTTCCAAGTTTCCTGTGTGAACTTCCAGTTATTTTATGCCTATAGAAGCAAGTGTTGGGACACCCGTGTCCCACTCTTGATTTCGGCTCAGCTCATGATCTCATGGTTCATGAGACGGAGCCCTGAATCTGGCTCTGTGCTGATGGCACCGAGCCTGCTTGGGATTCTCTCTCTCCTTCTCTCTCTGCCCCTCGTCTGCTTGTGCACACTCTCTCAAAATAAATAAACATTCTTTTTAAAAGCAAGCATCTACAGGTGTAGTTATATACAAGTCTATCTATCTAGAGATGGCTTTTCCTTCCTCCTTTTTTTACACAGTCAGAAGTTTCCTCTATACCTTGTTCTTATCTTGCTATTTTCATTTAACACTCTATCTTGGAAGCATTCTATATTAGCATAGAATAATAATAATAAAATAATAATATAGAATATTTACTATTACTAGTAATGTAAAAGTATGGAATTACAACAATAAAGGGCTTCCTCATTCTTATTTGTGACTGCTGAATATTCCATTGTAAGTCTATATTATTTTTTTTTAAGTTTATTTACTTTGAGAGTGAGAGCTAGAGAGAGAAAGCAAGTGACAGAGGCAGAGAGAGAGAGAATCCCAAGCAGGTTCTGGCATGGTCAGCACAAAGCCCGATGCGGGGCTTGAACTCATGAACCATGAGATCATGACTTGAGCCAAAGTCAGACACTTTACTGACTGAGCCACCCAGGTGCCCAGTAATGCTTATTTATTATAAACAATTGGAAGAGGGGAAAATTTAACAAAAAGTCCCCTCCTGCTAATCCCACAATTTTCGTCTAATCACTACTAAAATGTTGACTTTCTTTCCAGGCTTTTCTCAGTTCAAATATTTTCCCTAAAATTGTCATTAAATATGCTTAAAAACATGACTTTTCGTTTTGCCAAGTTAAGCTACAAATGGCATCTCTTATCTGAAAATTTTGTCGTATTTGTTACAAATATTTTTATCAGTTTATTGATTGCCTTTTTCTTGTGTTTATGGTGTCCTGATTTTTTTTTTAATTTATTTATTTGTTTTGAGAGAATGAGAGAGAGAGAGAGAGAGAGAGACAGCACGTACACAAGCAGGAGAGGAGCAGAGAGAGAAGGAGAGAGAGAATTTCAAGTAGGCTCCACACTGTGGAGTGCAAAACCTGACGTGGGTCTTGAACCCACAAACTGTGAGCTCGTGACCTGAGCCAAAATCAAAAGCTGGACACCTAATCGACTGAGCCACCCAGATGCCCCCATGGGATCCTGAATTTTTATGTAGTCAGATCTAGAAATCTCTTTCATCTCTCCCTGTCCCCAGCTCCCTTAAAAACTTCTTGCCATGGGGATGAGGGTGTAGGGGTGTTAAGAAACACGAAAAAGGCCGAGTGTTGGGGAGAGCAGGATCCCACCTGAGATCAGCAACGTAAGGGAAAGAGGACTGGCGGGTATTCATTCAACAGGCATTTATGACACCTACTTATCACTGTGTGCTGGGAGGGTCTCCAGCAGGGAGGTAAGGCAAGCATAACCAGGGACTAACCCACCAGCGAGGGGTGTATTCCCAGCCATCAGAGGGCCACACTAAAGGTACCCCACATTCATTAGTTGCCTCTCCCCGTCCTCCTTCCTCCCAGCCCCCGGCTGGGATTTACTTCGGAGCTCCTTTCTGTCTTTGTGAATTCTCCTTTTCTGGACGACTCCGGTAAACAGAATCATACGTTATGTGACTTTTCGCGTCTGGCTTCACTCACTTAGCATGTTTTCAAAGTTCTCCCACAGTGGAGCGTGTATCAGCACTTCATTCCTATTCGTGCCCAGATAATATTCCGCCGTGTGGACAGACCACGTTCTGTTTCTCCACTCGTCGGCTCACCAACATTTGGCTGGTTTCCACGCTCTGTCCATTGTGAAGAATCCTGCTACGAACATCTATTTCAGTCTTGATGGTATGAAGGAAAGACAGGAGAGCTTTACCTGGGATGAGGGAGGCAGAAAGATGATGATAAAGCTTTTGTGGGAGAGGGCTTGCCTGAGGCCAGTTTACTTAAGGAGCGTAAGACACGGAGGAGGTTGGGGGCAGGGCTGGTCCGCAGGGAAGGGGGCGGCTCTCGGGCCTCCTGGGCTCCTGTGCTTCTGGACAGTGCCTACAAAAGGCAAACAGAATCCCTACAAGCTCTGCCTTATTGAGGACAACCCAGATTTGCGATAAGAAATGAGAGACCGCCGCATGATTCTGACTTGAACATTTATCTTAGAATGTTTCTAAGCATTTCTCAGTTGTTTCTGTTTCAATTTTCTGAGTTTTTATGGTTGGTTTATAAATAGCACGTCTTCTGTTTAGAAACTTGACTTACAGGCCTTGATTACTATCAGGACTGTTCTCACTTACACACCTCTGGCCTTTGCCAGGTAGGTCTCTCACCACAATCGAAGCCGTGCGCCTGGGCTCTGTGAAATCTGAGAGCCAAGTTCCTTGCTGGAGCCCAGAGACCTAGGTCACAGTGACCTCACACTCTGGACAGAGTCCTCTCCTGGGCAATGCCCCTTCATGCCACATAGTTCTGTTGTACTTTTCCTTGCTGTATGGCGAATATTTGTAAGTATTTTACCTAAATTTTCTTCTCCCTTCTCTTTTTTTTCCTTTACTTGTTTATACTGCATTTTGTGATTGCAGCCTGACAAGTCTATGACAAGTGCATATTCACCCCAGATAGGCTATTTTAATAACTGGGTTTCATTACAGAGAGGATTTGAATGGATTAACAATTAAATAAGAGTAGCACAAAAGAAAAGGCATCTCCTGTGGCTGATTGGGGTGCTCGGAACCCAGCAGTGCCTACATCATTTTTAAGAATAAACTTGCGCATTTATTTAAAAAAATTTTTTTTAATGTTTATTATTTTTGAGAGAGAGAGAGAGAGAGAGAGAGAGAGAGAGACCAAGCAGGGAAGGGGCAGAGAGAGAGGGAGGCACAGAATCGGAAGCAGGCTCCAGTCTCTGAGCTGTCAGCACAGAGCCCGACACGGGGCTCAAACTCACAGACCGCGAGATCATGACCTGAGCCATAGTCGGCCGCCCAACCGACTGAGCCACCCAGGCGTCCCTAAAAAAATTTTAGGGGTAATTTGGGTAATTTGGGGGTGGGGAATGAGTAGGGTTCTGGGGTTTCTAGAAAAGAGGTTAAATTTGTGTTACCAGTCTACTGTTATTCAAATAATTTGTATATGTAACAGATAGGTGCTGACCTTGTCAGCAAGTGAGTGCTGTACTTCCCGATGGTGGATCGGTCTTGCTTAAATGACATCATTGCATTTGTTCCTGTGTGCTGGGTCTTGAGCAGGGTAACTCCTCATAAATCAGTCCTTCAGTGGCTCTAGAGTCAAGGAATTGCAGGGGAGGCTGCTAATTGTGCCCTAACAATCCTCAATAATACCACTCTGAATTTTGGCTGGGTAGGGTGCCAGCCAGAAGAAAGACTACATTTCCTAACCTCACTTGCAGCTAGGTGTACCCATATAATTAAGTTCTGGCCAACCGTTTTTAAGTCAGAGTAGTCTATGCAACTTTTATGAATTATCCTCAAGGGCAAAAGGCATTTTTCCCCACCATCTTCCTCTTTCTTTCCAGCTGAAATGTGGATGCGATGGCTGTAGCTGGAGCAGCCATCTTGGACCGTGAGGTGGAAGGTATACGTTGACGCTAGTGGAGCAACCAGATTGGAAGGGCACAGATCACGATAACCATGCAGCCACACCATGAGTTCTGGACTCCTGTGTTTACCTGGAAGCGAAACAAACTTCCATCTTTCCCCAGCCAACTTTCCTTTGGTTTTTGGATTCAGAATTTGATCCTTAAAAGTGGGATGCTGCAAATAACATCCAAAGTGTGGCACTGGCTTAGTGGAATTGGCAGGCCAGCAGAGGGCAAGGACAGATAATTGCCTTTTAGATAGTGACTAACGTGTCACTTTGATGAGTGTCGTCTGCAGTACTTTGGAGGAGGGACCACGTGCTGACCAAGGCCACAATGGAGAAAATGGCGGGAGGGGACCAAAAGGGTGACTGTTGCTCCTTGTTGCTTTTCACAAAGGCCCATAGAAGTGAGATGCACTGGGGCTGGAGCCAGGGCACCGTAGCAGAGATGGAAGGGAGCCTTGCTTTGCTAAGGAAGGCAGTCTGTAGCCTGAGCTCAAAATTGATTAAGGTCTTGGAGTAGAGAAAATGCTAACTGCTTCTGTTCTTCAAACTGCAGCTATTCAGTGGCCTTAGGCGATAAGGCTGGGGGCAGCAAGCCATCTTCAAGACTTCTTTGCCAGAAAATGTGCACGAGGCAGCTCCAAAGGTCAGATGAACCGTCTCGTCTTCCCATCCAAGCTTCCCTTTCTGGTGGCTTCAAGGTAGCCACCTTTAAGTTAAGAGGCATGAGCAAAACACAGAACATCATTCTAGACCAGACCTTCAGCTGTGGGTACTTGCTAGAATTCTACTGGCAAAGAAACCACAAGCCTGGGGACCTCCCTCAAAACTGCCCCAGGAGTAAGCAGGCTACAAAAGCAGTGCTGTCCTCAAGAAGGCTGCCCGTGTAGTCCCACCTTGGATGTGGCCATGGAGGTCCACAGACAAGGAAGTCAGGCAGCTATCCAAGGGACTTACTGGCCTGCCAGAAGCATCTTCACTTCTCTGTGTTTCCTATTCTTCCCTCTTATGAATGAGTTTTCAAAGGCTGTTTTCCTGTTTCTACTTTACTGTTGACAGGGGGCGTTGGGAGATCACTTGTCTTGAGTTTACGGGTGATTAGACAGGAAGCCACCCAGAGATGATGGGGAAGCCCACAGATCACCCAAAGGTGATCTTAGGTTGAACTTCATGCCACAAGTGGCTGGGGCTTGGGTTGTCTACCTTGGAGAGAGGAGGAACGGGCTCTATGTGAGGGGTAAGAAAGGTGAGCAAAGGGTTGAGCGATGGCAGGGATCATTAATTATCCCACAAACCCATTCTTTCCTTCTCAGAAACAGAACTCCTGAATTTTTAGGCACATGGTTTCTTGGAATAAAAACCTTTCCTAGACTCCCTTGCAGTAGGTGTAGCCCTGCCCCTAAGTTCTGTTCAATGGGATGCACAACAACCAGATGGCACACCCTGAGGGAAGGGGTTTTGCTTTCTCCTTTCCCTCTCCTCTATCCTGTTGGCTGGAGCCATCTTCATGGACCTCAGCGTTAAAGCTGCATACTGGGGTTGGCAGAGAACCAAGCTGGAAGGAACCTGGGTTCTGGGGATCACGGAGCCACCCTGGCAGCCCTGGGTGATAGAAAGTACTGAAACTTCTTTGCGTAAGCTGCTGTTGTCATGACAGCCGAACCCAATTCAAATTTAGAATCAGCCACACAAGGTCAAGACAGAAGCAGGTACTCTGCACGGCCCTGCTCCTGACCAGAGGGAAGGTAGGGATGGGCAGAGAGCACGCTCCTCCAAGAGAGTTAATATTTACTAAAAAGCAAACAAACAAACAGAACGCAAGCATAATAAAACCCTTTCAGAAATCAAGACGATGATTAGAATAAAAAAAATCTCGACACACAGTGTTGCATAGCTTGAATGTTTTTATATTGATCAAACTTTTTCAGTAGCGTTGCTGACAGGTCAGAATGAAAAACATCCCGAATTTACAGAAAAAAAAAAAATTGCTCATTAAGATACTTTTCAAAACTACATAACACCGATCTTTTCATTGCTGCAAACAGAATGTGGGTTACAAAGATGGCGGACAGTCAGCCATCAGACTCCTCAGAGGCAGGCTGAGGTCAGTCTTTGCCATCTTTACGATTCTGATCTCAGCGCAGAAGGGCAAGAACTGGACAGTGGCAATCCTTGTCTTGGCATTCAACCCCGCCAAGGTTAGGGACAATCTCTTGGGGACAAGTCATGGAAATGTGACACATTTCTCTCCAGGAGTTATATGGCTTTGATTTAGGGCTAATTTCCATTCTCTGCAATACAGACTCCCAGAATGGTAAACGTTGAAAGAACCAAAGAACTCATTTAGTGCAGCCCAAATTCCTCTTTTTTACACATAAGGAAATTGAGGCCCGAGTCACCCAAGTCACCCAAGTCTAGGTCTAGATGCGAATGAGCCTTCCCTATTGAGGCCACCTCTTTGTTGCCTCTGAAGGATGAAAAGGGCTGTTGATTTCACTCAAATGATAATTTCTTTTTCTTTCTTTCTTTCTTTCTTTCTTTCTTTCTTTCTTTCTTTCTTTCGCACTCAAATGGTAATTTCTGAGGAACAACAACAACAAAAATATCAGGTAGCAACACAAAAGAAACAGCATCTACACTAATCTAAATAAAAGTATTTTTAGTGTTAACTATCTGGAATTAAAATTAAAAACTTAATCAAAAACATTTTTAAATATAAATTACTGTGGTAGGAATTATGGACCAGCACATGTTGGTGATATAACACCCCCCATCCTGACCTCCCCTAGCCAAATCAAGTTCAATCTCCCCCCCCCCCCCCCCCCGCCCCACTCCCGCCGGAAGTCAAAACACCAAGTGTAGGTGCTATAGAGTGACACGGGAGGGATGTCCCATCCTAAGTCAGCACATGAGTGGATCTGATCAGATCTTCCAGAGAACAAAACACAAATGTAAAATGTCCTCTCTGTTCACATCCAGCCAAATTTCCTAGGCAAAATATTTCCCATGATTTTGATGCTTCCCACTTAGGACCAAAAAAGGCTTCAGTGTAATTGTTTAAATATGTAAAGTATTGCAGCAGGAATGCTGAGGTACAGAATTTAATTGGTTGTATCTATAGTACTTTTTACTCGTATATTTTGCCCCTTTAGATAATTCTCTTGTCCTGTTCTTCCCCAGTATTTCATAAATTCTGTTCCGAGTAACATCTGCTGGGTCTGAACTTCTGGCCTGCACGGTGGCAGAAAAAGACTAGTTGCAACCTCTGGTAAACTTTTTTGAAATTTATGTACAGTAATGACAGCCTTCCTGCAACTATATTAAATAATTTGCTTAAAAGAAGTAAAACACAACTCTCCAAACACATTTAGACTCCTCAAGCTTCTTGCACACAGGGGGATGATGCATTTGTATCAAATGGCAATGATTTGCTAAACATCCTGATGGCATTTAAATTTAGCTCAGCTTTCCACCTTCCTCTCTTTTTTGGGACTTAACTGGTAGAATTTTTTCTGAGTCCAGATTGAAAGAAGGCACTGGTATGAGGATATTCCTTTGTGCTTTTGTTCTCAGCCCAAGAAACGTTCTCTTAGAAAAATCCATACAATTCCACTTCTATTTCATGGGTTTTTCGGGCTAATCACTGGTAAGTTAACTCTTCCAAGTAATGCATCTGCAGCAGTGTCAGATGGATTCCAGCTGATGAAAACTCACGCTGATAGCGTTTTATTCAATCCTCATATTCAACCCATAGCCTCAGCATTATTTCTCCTATTTTACAGGACGCTGTAATTACAGGAAATAGAGGAAAGGGAGGTAGCACTCGTAAGTGAGCAGGCCAAGAGCTAGTTGTTGATGAGTGGGACCGGGAACCAAATCTCCAACTGCATAATTCCAACCTCTCCTGATTCATTCTGCTGGCTTAGCATGAATCTGACAAGGATCGGGCTTAGGTG
The DNA here is from genome assembly GCF_027475565.1 of Acinonyx jubatus. Classification (NCBI taxonomy): domain Eukaryota; kingdom Metazoa; phylum Chordata; class Mammalia; order Carnivora; family Felidae; genus Acinonyx; species Acinonyx jubatus. The sequence continues at coordinate 24,019,112 of NC_069391.1, read as the reverse complement.
GTCTCCTGTTTCACAGTAGCGGGTGATGGCACCGTGTGACGCCTCCCTCCCACCCCTGCCGTTCGGCAGTAAAATATTGGTGGGGGAAAGAGGGAAGTATGCAATTAAATATGCTAAGTCTGGAGATAAAGAACCTTTAGAAACCCGGCTCCCATCATATGGGTCTTTATCCCTCTCGCATCCAGGAAACTACTCAATTGGTCCAGAGTTTGTTAAACATCAAAATGGCTTCACTTCTGTGCACTATGATATGAAAGCATCCTTTTTCTGTAAATCCCATTAAGAAACTGGCTTAGCTTCCTTGTCCTTCAGGGTACATAAAAACTGCTATTTAAAAATACCACATTAAAATTTTTACGTAATTTATTTTCCTTAAATAATAATTTGCTACAATCCTGTCACAAATTTTTTAAAAATTTAACACAGTATGAACAAAGGCAGAATTCTTTAGGACAATCAAAATCAGGGTGAACTTAGAATAAATTAACATCAAATTGTGTTTATATTCAGATAGCCTGATCCTCTCCTTTGAAATGAAATGGAGACCATTGTAACTGAGGGTGAATGCACACATTTGTTCTTCTATACAGAGACTCATTCTTTATATAAACTCAACTGTAATTTGAATCAAGTTAGGAGTCCTGAGAAACACTTACCATGGGCGCGCACACACACACATCCACACACATCCACGGACAACCCTCTAGAAGCTGGGTTTCCCATGGTTCCATGACTAGATCTTTCCTCAGCAGGGCCAACGATTCTGAACATTTAGATGATATCCCATCTCCCCTCAGGAAAATCGTAATGTTTCAAGTGTAACATAGCTTGAAGTAGCAGCAATCCATGTAGTAGATTCAGTAGTCGATAATTCCAGTCTCGGGTTCTGCATGTACAGCAAGAGGCAAGCAGAGGCGAAGAGCACTTCCTCCTAAAACTAACGCACGGACGACAGGATGCAGCGGGAGTCCTCATGCTCAGAGTCTCCACTGAAAACTCAACCGAAGCTGCATGACTAATCCGGTCCAGGCACCGCGTGAGCACCTGAATAGGGTCAGTAATGCAGGGAGGAAGCGGGGCATCTTAGACAGGATTCTCAGAAACATGAATATGGGACGTGGCAGGGAGATGGGACAGAGGAAGGGAGGCCAGAAAAGGTACTGCCCGCTCCTTCAGCCTGAAATCCCACCACCCTGCCATTTAGTACATTCATCAGGGTTTCCTTAGCAGGGGGCAGGTGAATGCTAACGGTTCCAGCTCCGTCTAGAAGGACAGAAAGCTCAGCCCTTAGAGTCCGATAAACATATACACACAAAACATCCAAGCAACTCTAAATAGCCACACCATCTTGTTTCTGGGCGGTCAAGAGCATTGCTGGCGTCCCCTCTCAATTGCCCAAGGATGGTTTACAGGAACACAGTGATGTCTAGGGAGGAAGGCAATAGGACAGGCCCCAAACTGAGATCCGCATTTGCTTACTTCTCTCTGAGGAATAACGGGCCTAACTGACGCTGCAACCGCATGCATATCTACACGGTTCCTATGTACACGATACCTCTTCTATAGAACTTTAAAGTGCCTGGGTTCAAATGTGCTCATTCCTTCCCCACAGCCTACAAATTCCTCTTGCTGCTTCCAAAGAGAAGGTCTGTCCTTAAGGAGGATGCCCCTGGGAAAGAGGAATGAACATTTCACAGTTGTCTTAACTGGGATCCAGCATTTGGACTAAGCCTTCTTCATAAACACGAAGAATCGCTTCACATACAAACTTGTACTGGCTCTGGAAGAGAAAAGAAAGGTGTCAGTCCAGCCACGGTTCCATAAACTCTGCCTCCTACCACATCTCTGCGTACTCTTTTACGTTGCTCATAAATACTCTCTGACCTCCAGCTCCGGGCCAGGCCAGACCCTGTGCTACGTGCCAGGGAAACACCGTGAAGGCACACCCGTGAAGCCATGATTCCTACGTGAGGGCTGGGGGCTGCTCCCAGAGAGCGGTGGGGAGAGTGTCATGGAAACCACAGCAGAGGGAGGGGCCGGTGGTCTGGAGGAGCCAGGGAAGGGGTGAAGTCACTGCGGGGTGGCCATTCTACAGTACACTCAAGTGTGGAGACTCTGATGGCCCATTCTGAGTGGCACTGTCGGGCTCGGAGCCCCTGCCTGGAACACCTGGGCACGGACGGAGAGGCTGCACTGGTGGCTGGGACCTGGTTGTGCAGGGTAAGGTAAAGGAGTCTGGATTTTGTCTTAAAAAAAAAAAGGAGAGCCACTAAAGCTGCTCTGTGGGATACAGTCCTTTATATTAAGAAACGCCCGAGAAACTCATTTAGTGAAGTGTGCAGGGTGAAAGAAAGCATTGAGACTGTGCTTCTTCACCAGCTAGGCAAATCTACCAAGAAGATGCACTGTCAAAATTTTTAACCGGCAATGAGGTCTTCCATACCACGCAGCGGGGCAAAGAATAATATTCTTAATAACCCGGTTTTCTCCCTCTTAATTGTATTTCCTGAGTCTAATATAAAACAAGAGGTCCCGATCATTAGAGAAATCTCATAAACTCTGTCCCTGAGCCTTTGGGGACACGGAGCTGGCTGCATGGTAGACTTCCCACTCTTTTCTTTGCTTACGCCGCCTCATACATCTGGGGGGGTTTTGCCTTAGAGGCCACTCCTCCAGAAAGCCTTCCTTGACTTTTCAAAGTCAGCTTTGATGGTCTTCCAGCGAGTTCTTACCCTTGGACTTCCCCCATTACTGCTGAGATTTATAACTAATTCAGTCTTCCTACTACATACAAGTTTGGGTCTCTTCGGTGTGTGCAATTATCTAAATGAATGTGGGATGGTCCCCATTTTGCAGATGGGGAAATGGAGGCTTGGAGAGAAGCTAAGTGATTATCTAAGGTCACCCAATATGTGGAGGGGCCTGAATCATGCTCATTTTTCTACATCACCCGCCCGGCCCCTCTTGTGGTTCTAGGGAAAAACCACAGGATTCCTCTTGAGGACACTTGCAGTGCCACTTACCCAGACGTGGCAGACATGGGAGATAGCCCAAGAGGAGAGAGTAGGGCCATGTGAAACGTCCACTGAGCCAAAAGGCTCACCTGTACACGGACAGGTGGAGTAAAACCCTCAGGTGACTCTGTTTGCTTCTGAGGGACAAATGATGGGCCAGCGGCTTGACCATGTAGAATGCAACCTGGGCTGCTCCCTGGCCACGTGCCTGGCTGGAAACACAGCACAGACGCAGTGAAAGGGATGGACAGTGAGAGACAGAGGTCAGATGGGGTGGGCTTTGGAGTCGCTCAGCCCCTGACAAGTTTTGTGACCTTGGGCAAGCACTGCAGTGCCCTTGAGCCTTGGTCTCTTAACCTGCAAAGCCCTTCACACAGGCCTGGCCCAGGGCAAGTGCTCAGAAAGCGTGGGCCATCATTATGACTTTTATCAATGGATTTCTACTCACTGATGTCTGCACCATCATGGCACGCTGGTCTCGCATTTTCCGGACGATGTCCAGTGGGTAAACGGGCAGGTTTCTCTCAGTTAGGCACATGGCTGTTTCCATGGTGACCAACACGCCAGTACGACCTATGCCAGCACTGGGGGGACAGAAGCAGAGACCTGGGATTTGCTCAGGCAGTATTTCTGCACGGCCCAGCTTAATGCCTAGCCAGTTCCCACGTTTACTCAGACAGAGCTCTCCTCCCCTGACCTTCGGGAATACAAAACACACATTCAGGCTGTGCTCTCCAACAGGCTGAAAAGGCCTCTCCTCATATATTCTGAGGCCGGGGCTTAAACACCGATGAAAAGAAACCCACCTTTAAGGGCTGCACCCTCCTCTTGTTCACATCTATTGTGAAGGTCAGCAACTCAAGGACACAGGGAGAGCGGAGGGGGGGAGTGGGCTTCTTCAGTTCTACAATCAGAGGTTTATGCTTTCATAAAATTCCCAATCTTTTGAAACAGCAAAGAAGAAATGAGCAAAGCCTTCTCGTAAAAGCATAGAGTCTCATGGGATTTAGGGTGATCTCTGCCAAGTTTCCTCAGGTCTTTCCCTACGGAATATGTGTATTTAAAAACCAAACCAAAGTAAACCTGGAAGCCACAGTACCTGCAGTGAACTAACACCGGTTCACCATCCACTCTCAGGGACCTCACGTAGTTTACAAATTCCAGAAAGTCCGAGGAGTCATCAGGAACGCCGTGGTCAGGCCACGCGACATACTGGAGATGTGTCACAGTGTGCTCTTCCCCGGTCTGTGGAAGATGCAGGGTGGCCTCAGTGAGCCAAGCCAGCAAGTGGGCAGCTTGAGTCTGGCCCCAGCCTCAGCTCAGCGGTCCTGTCTCCTGATGCCCTTTCGCCCGCTGCGCGCAGCCCTGCGGTGGCCCCTGGAAACTCCTGCTCCCCCCTCCAGGACACAGCTCGGGCCACCCTGTCAGGACTGCTTCCTTCTGTCCACTGAGATTTCTTCCCACTCGCTCCTATGGTACTTGCCATCAGGGCCACACTCACTGGCTTTTTCTTTTTTCAAGAGGGTAAAATACATGTAACACGAAGTTTACCATTTTAACCATTAAGTGTATATAGTTCAGTGGCATTAAGTACATTCCCAGGGTTGTGCAACGATCACTGCTATTACCCAGATTTTTTCATCTTCCCAAGTGGAAACTCTGTACCCATGAAGCACTAACTCTTCATTCCCTCCGCCCCCAGCCAATCACCCCACCTCTTTCTGTCTGATTGTGACTAGCCCAGGGACTCTATACAGCCACATAATACTTTCCTCTTGTGACTGGCTTACTTGACCTAGTATAAGGTCTTTCAAGGTTCAGCACTGCTATAACATGCATCAGAATTTCCCTCCTTTTAAAAGCTGAATAGCGCTCCACTCTGTAAATATACCACATCTTGTCTATCCATTTATCCGTCCCGGGGCACTTGGGCGTTCTCACTGCTGTCTAGTGTGAACAGTGGTGCTGTGAACAAGGGCGCTGGTTCTTTCACAAGCGTTTACCCAAATGCTCACCGGGAGTGAACGGAGAACAGAGCTGGAAGCACTGCCCTGTGCAGGCCCCCAGCGGATCTGGTCTAGCACCTGCCTTGAAGCTGCACCCTCCCCCGGACCACTCACTGAAGGGACACCGCTCACCTCGGTGTTGGTGACCAGCATTTCTCGGAACACATAAGCGATGGTGCAGTCCTCTGACTGACAGCGGATGTGAAAGTTGCCGTGTTCCATGACGTCGGGAGGATCAGGCCAGTACTGGTGACATTTGGTCTGCAAGAAAACCCCTGGGTGTGAGCTAACCTCCGCTGTGGGGGTGGTGCACATGAGCCGTTACCTGGATGGACAGGTGGGCATCTGACCGGAGCCCTCTCACTCACACCAGGTACTCTGAGAGCTGCAAAGCCAATGTGCTCTGGGTCTGTTCCCTGTTCCCAGAGGAGCGTCCCCTCCTCTCCTGGAGAATAGGGTGGAGGTCAGCCTGCAAGGGCCGAGGCCACAGCTCTCAAGCCAGCCTGGAGCTGGAGCCTGGAGGAGGAGTACAGAGCTCACCCTCTTCGTCACCAGGGTCCACTTGCTGGAAGAACAGGAGAGGCCTCAGACACAGTGCCTTGACCTAGGAGCGGCCTCTCCCTCTCATCCTTTCCCATTCCCCATCAAGCCCACTCCAGGCGCTCAGGCCCCTTCTCTGCTCTTCACACCACTCCCCTTCCACCTCACCCTCCTTTCACCATCCCTCACCTACCCACATGAGTAGAAGGAAGGCCTCATGGCACAGAGGTTAAGAGCACACAGGTGGAAGTCAGAACTCCACTGGACTCATTTTATCTTCTGTTAGCCACATGACTTTGAACCTGCTACCCAACCTCTCGGATTTGCAGTCTTTGCCTGACAGACAGGGACAGCACCTGCCTCCCAGACGGTGACAGAGGTCGGAGGGAATGGTGGGCAGTGCCAGGCTCACCATGGGGGCTCAGGTTACCATTGTGGTTATGGGGGCCCCACATCAACATGAAGAAGGGTGATCAGAGATTCCACAAAAATCCCAGGGAAAGAAGTTCCCAAACCGAGATGAACATCCCTTTACATTTGAGCAGTGTCCCCTAAGCCCTCAGATGACTCATGGAGCTGACATGACACACTCCTGGATGGCAGATGAGGAACCCTGGCCCCCGTGGGGTAAGCGACCTGCCCAAGGTCTCAGGGCTGCTGCAGCTTCCCTACAGGCTCAACGTCTCCCTTTTAATCCTCCCTTCCAAACCCTGAAGCCGTCTTAGCTCTTGCCTCTGGCTTCAAAGCAAAATTCAGGGCCATGCTATCCATCCCATCATAGTTCCATCAAATTCTGACTCACTCAATTTTTTTTTTTCCTCCAAGCCTAGAGTTGCAACATCTTACATAAAAATTATATTTGTGTACAGCTAAAAGGGGCTATAAACCAACAGATGCACGTAATTTGTCTGGAACAGCTTTTCTATTCTTATTTTCAAACGTCACATGGAGTATTTGAAATTAAAGTATGCTGTTGGGAAGCTGGAGTTAAGAATTTACTTGTAAACCTTAAATGTGGGTATTTTGGCTAGTGGCCATTTCCCAACTTCCATAGACATGAAGGGGCCCCTGTCCCCAGAAGCCGAGGCAGAGTCGATACCCACTGGCCTATACCTGCCTCATCCTCACCAGGTGTTGGGGAACATCATCAAAAAGACGTGACCACACTGGCCGGTGAGCTGGACCTGGGCACTCAGAGGCTCCACACGCCCTCCCCTGTCCTTGGAATGTGGGGTCTGCTTGCCTTTCCTGCTCCCAGGGGCTGCTCCAAGGACACAGCCTTACGATAGTAACATGGGGTTGAAAACACCTACATTGTATACATAACTGAGCCCACTTAGGGTCTCTTTATAAACTTTTTTTTAAGTTTATTTATTTTGAGAGAGACAGAGAGAACGAGTGGGGGGAGGGACAGAGAGAGAGGGAGGGAGAATCCCACGCAGGCTCTGTACTGTCAGCACAGAGCCCGATGTGGGCTTGAACCCACTAACTATGAGATCATGGCCTGAGCCGAAACCAAGAATTGGACGCTTAATTGACTGAGCCACCCAGGTGCCCCTCTTTATAAACTGTTAAGATTTAGTGGAAAGGTGCAGGGAACCATTTGTTTTGTGGTTATGACAAGCCTCGTAAGTTCCCTTTGCTTATTTTAAATGCCACCTATGGGGCACCTGGGTGGCTCAGTTGGTTGAGCATCCGACTTCGGCTCAGGTCATGATCTCATGGTCTGTGAGTTCGAGCCCCGCATCGGGCTCTGTGCTGTCAGTTCAGAGCCTGGAGCCTGCTTCAGATTCTGTGTCTCCCTCTCTCTCTGCCCCTCCCCTGCTCATGCTCTGTCTCTCTCTCTGTCAAAAATAAATAAACATTAAAAAAATTAAAATAAAATAAAATGCCACCTAATCTCAGTTGGTTAAGCGTCCGACTCTTGGTTTCAGCTCAGGTCATGATCTCATGGTTCATGAGTTTGAGCCTGCTTGGGATTCTCTCTTCCCCTCTCTTTCTGCCCCTCCCCTGCTATGTTCTCTCTCTCAAAATCAATAAACTTAACAACAACAACAACAACAAAAAGCCACCCCGAACTGCCACCTACCAACCTAGAGTAGCCTGTGTCTTCCTTTAGTCTCTCCCGGTCCCCTGCATATGGGGGCCGGCTTCATATTATACCTGGGTAGCCTGCCTGGGCAGGCTGCAGACCCACACAGGGTGTCAATTTCTGCTACAGACTCTCAAGCATCCTACTCACAGGACAACGGATGGGAAATGTCTCTGAAGTGATCAGCCCATATAAGGCAGAGCTACAAACACCTGTTTCCAGAGATTCCCAGCGAATTCACCAGAACTGGACATTCTACTTCTTGATCAAATTTGGATTTTAGGTCTATTTGGATCTCAAAGCACTAAGGGTGTAGTAGAAAGAGCAAGGGGTCTGTGGAAACCCTGAGTTTCAATCCTGGTTAATAATGCGCTCCACTAACCAAGTGTGTGATCCTGGGCAAGTTACTAGACTTCCTTCAGTCTCTGTTTCCACATTGATGCTGGCTATGGGGGGGAGGATGCTAACGCCTACTATCTACTGAACAGTGTGTGCCTAGTTCTCAATGGTACTTTTTATGGACATTAGCTTGACCTCAAAAAACCCTATGAGGTAGATACTATTAGTGTCTCTGTTTCGCATACGAGTAAACTGAGGCTTTGGGGGTGAATCAACTGGTATGAGATCATCCATATCAGAAGTGGCACATACACAGGGAGAAGCTGTGGGTGGTGGTGAGGACCAGATAAGGATCCTCAAGATAAAGGGCTCAGGTCAGCTGAGAGTTTGTAACAGGAGAGGGAGGAAACATGTAGCCTGGATTTCAGAAGAACAGGTTTCTAACAATTGATAAACAAGAGGGGTAAGTCCCCAGGGCCAGAGATAGTGAAGGGACTGCTGACTCAGGACAAGGGGCCTGCTGGGCTGGGCTTAGTCAGGAAGACAGGCTGGGAAACAGAGAAGCCCCCTGGGCCACAGGGAGACCTCAGAGGAGCTCAGGTGCAGAGTAGATGAATAAGAGGGGGGTGGGTGGAACGCAATCAGGACAGAGCAGGAGGGGCAGGACCTGTAAGAACAGCCAGAGGAAGTAAGGCCTATCGGAAGGAAGAAAGGGCCCTTCTTTCCGAGCTGGAACAAATAGGACAAGGGAAGAAGGGGCTCCTGTCCAGAGCAGATCATCTGTCGCTAACCATGCCTGTTGCGGCTCACTAATGACCTCAGAGCGGGAAAGGGCAGAGTCAACTTTACAGCAGAAAGAGAAGCCCAATCCAGGTGAGGAGACCACGCCCCATGGCCCTGAAAGACCTTACGACCCAGCAGAATGGCACCTCCACGAATATTTTGAGAGAACCTGGAGCATTCAAGCACCCAGAAGTCACAGAATAGGCAGACAAACATAGCTCAGTTTTCAAATGGGGGGACTGGCAGATTGTGGAGACGGGGAGGCAATAAAGTTGACATTAGTCATCTACAAAATAGCAGAAATGGCCCAGAACAGGGCCTACAGTGTGGAGTGTGGTGGTGGAATCAGAGGATTAAATAACAGAACTGCATGGCGGTAAAGCAAACTTTGCCACGGATGGTCTCAACTTGGGTTGAGGATGGCTTCAACATCACTCCCCTAATACTTTAACTCTCTTTTTATGAGAGAGAGAGAAAGAGTGTGTGTGTGCACATATTTGCAAGTGCCAGCTTTGGGTTCTGAGCCTAGAAGGCAAGAGTATTTACTTAGAACTTAATAACACAAGTCTGACATTATTTTTAGATCCCTAAAGAGCCAAGTGCATAGAGGAGAGGGGTAACTTATTCTGTGTCTTCCAGGTGGGAGAAACAGGTGGGGTGGAGGTTCAAGGCCATGTGGATTTCAGCTAGTTGTAAGGAGTAATTTTTTAAAAATCAGGGCTGAACACTAACAAGATGGACCTTGGAGGTGCTTTTGCAGAAGTGGGGAGCCCTCTGCCTGGGAGACACACACACAAGTCCTTTGCAATCCCTGGGGCTGTCTCTGCAGAATTAGTAGGAATTCTTATTTTGCTGTTTCAGGTTGAGTGTAGACTGTTCTCAAACATACTATTCATTCCAATCCTGTGTATTCTGATTTTCGGTGTGGATCAATTTGGTATTCTGAACCATGTACCAAGGAGAGAGGCCTGGGAGGAAGCAGCACACAGATCATTCAAAGCAGGTGGCTCAAAGTTAATTTATATCTGATTTTGGAATGGGTTTCTGAATAAATGTTTCATAATGAAGATATCTCAATGTATGCACAAGTTAGAGAATGTATAATACAGGTACCCCTTGCACAGTGACTACTGTTATATAACCAGTGATCTGTTCCTATGGAAAATGCATGCCCTGCTAAAGCACAGTGTGGTGCCCATCACTCTCCTAATCAAGCCCTTCTTTCTTCTTTTTGCATCGGCTTTTGCTGCAACGCAAACAGAGGCTGACAGAAGTTGTAATGCCTCCCACTTGTTATGGCCACTGTGAGCCTAGCACCCACACTGCTCTTTGCAGGACCAGCCCTTGTCCTGGGTGGGTGAGGCTGCAGTCAACACACGGGTTCTGGGGCAGGGGAGGTGAGGCAAAGGAGACTGCCTTCTGGCTAATTATAATGGATCTGAGCCAGGAGTGGGAGGGGCTGTGTGAGCTCAGAGAAAGGCCAGGGAATGGACAGGAGTGCTGAGCTCCCCGACACTGGAGGTGACTATCAGTAAGTCTCTAAAGGAGATTTATGGGTCATGTAGGGGCTGGACCAAGTGATATTTAAGACCCTTTCCAGGTCTGAGACTCATGTTGCATAGAGCACGGCGTGACACGCCCACGTTTGAATCAGAAATCAAGCCACTTACCCGCCCTCGCTCTGTGAGAGTCGTCAACATGACAATGAGTGATAACTTCTGATCCCAGACGACTTGCCAAAATTGTGCACAGGTATGTGGCAGGGGCCCCTGAGCGGCGATGTACTTGTTCACAAGGTTAGCAGCAGGAATTTCCATCTGGCAAGAGATTGTTAAGACATTAGAATCTGTCACTGCCACAAGGTGGCCACGGAACTGGATCTTACACTCTTCTAGTTGGTAACGGACATCACACCAGAATATTCTGTCAATGTACAGCCAATAAGAAAAATCAAAGAAAAAGCCATTTTTAAAAATCCTTGAAAGATACTTGACAATAATACTAGCATTAACTACTTAAGATAAAGCTATGTGACACTCAGTAGGCAATAATCAGAAATGTACCTACAAGATAGCAGAAGAGTTTGGATGATCTTTACTGCTATATCGAAATTGGCCATCTGCATTTTCAGCCATTCATACCAGTCTTCATGCCCAAATCTTTCCCCACACAGGGCTTTCTATCAAAATCTACTTGCTTTTCTTTGAAGCATAGACCATACAGCCTTATACCACCACTATGCTGCACTTTGCTTTCTGTAGGGTTCCAATGCCCGTGTCATCGAGTTGATCAATCCTTCCCCCCACCCAGCTTTATTGAAGTGTAACTGACAAATAAAAATTGCATATTATTTAAGGTATACAACATGATGGTTTGATGTATGCATATATTGTGAAATGATCACCACAATCAAGTTAATGATCACATCCATCACCTCACACAGTTATTTGAGTTGATTAATGTTAAACATCAAAATGTTTTCAACTGTCCTCAGTATCCCTCCTCCCATCCTGCTCTGCTTTTACTTCTTCCCTCTGAACAGAGTCATTTCTATGAAAAAAGTCAGAACCTGCTGAACTTTCAAGTGACACTGTGATTCATTCATTCTTAGGTGGGGTACACAGAGGCACTCAATTCATGGTTTGGTTGATGTTTGGGTTAATGGCTTCTTCAACCCTGGTCTCAGTTCCCCAATTTCCCTGTAAAGACACCAGATTACGTGATCCTGCTGACCTCACCAAATCTGATGCTCTGCTTTCAAGGCGTCAGGAATGTTGAAGTGAGGGTCAATGAATTCCACAGGTGTTTTGGGATAAATGGAATCACTGATAACACCCATCTTTATTAGGGTAGTTCTTGATATTTTGCTATAACGTGAGAACTTGAGAAATCATCTGTTCATGTAGGTCAAGGGTTGGCAAACTTTGGCCTGAGGGCCAAATCTGACTGTCACTTTGCAAGCTAAGAGTGTTTTAAAAATATTTTTACGTGGTTGCATTTTAAATGGTTATATAACTACTTAAGTAATAGCCTCCATTTTCCCTCAGCTTGCAAAGACTGAAATATTATCTGGTCCTCTACAGAAAAAGTGTGCTGACCCCTGGTTTAAATGAAGAAAATGAGGTTCAGAGAGGCCAAGTAAGTTGCCCAAGATTCATTTTCAGGGTCGAATGAATGCTTTTCCCACAACATGTGAAATTTTTTATGTTTTCTTTTTGGGTTACACGCACAAGTGGTTTTTTTCTCCCTTATTTTTAGGTGGGATGTACAGTAATAACATGGCGGGGGGTAGGGAAACACAGAAAGTTACAAGCGCACCACCGGCAAACAAAAAAGCCCCCAAAACCAAAAAAAAAAACCCCACAAAAAAACCTCAAACAACAACAACAACAAAAAACCCCACAAAAATGTCAGCAGTTCAAGACAGAAGGCATGTGGACGATGGGAGTCAGAGACACAGAATCTGAGTTTTGGTCTCACCTCTGTTAGCTTTGTGACTTTTCAAATTATTTAATCTCTCTGAACCTTAGTTTTGTCCTCTGTAAAAAGACTATTCTGCCTTCCCTCAATGGCTGCTGGGGTGCTGAAATGAGGGGGTGAACAGGAGAGCACTTGGTCAACTGCAAAGCACCACCCATACCATTCATGCTTGTTACAGTGATCAGTGGGCTCTTATTATCCAGATTCTTGACTTACGTTCACATAACTCGCATTAATATAATCTTCATTTCCCTGCAATAATACCCGGGTGGTGTCATCTGTGGGGGAGAAACAAATTTACCAATTATCCTGAGCATTATTTTTATCGGACCAAGGAAACAAGAGTTCAGTCCCCAACCCCATCCACAGCTTTGCCTCATTAGCATAAACACTATTCCCCAACTGTTCAGAGTCGAAATGGCGGCAGTAAAAATGGTGGTGTTTACAGACACACTGAAAATCGTTCCAGAATACCAGACAATCTGTGTTAAAAAGGGAAACATTATCTCAGCGTGTTGGGGGTGGGGGGTGGGGGAGAGAAGGAAGCATTCACACCGGGTACTCACAAGGCAGCACATCTTTATATCGGTTTTTGTCCAAATTTTGAGGCAGCTTTGCAAACGTGATGGCCAGACCGGGCTTCTTTCTGTAGAGTTGCTACATAACAAATACAGAAGTGGGGGAGAAAAAAACAAACAAAAAAACCAACCTTGCAGAAAACAGCTATGGAGGGAGCATGGAAACATACTTTTAACAATAAAGTCTACCACTTGTGGCACTAAATCTTAACATTTAAAAGTGATTAGGTGCTATGTTTTAAAAGAAAACTCTTCCCAATAAGAAATTCTACAATCCCATGAGAAACTGACTAAACTCACTAATTTTTTTTTTTAACATGAGGATCTTTGGGGGGAAAAAAAAGTCACAGGAAGGGGTCTGAGTCATAGATAATGGATCATGGTAAGTAAAATCTTGTCTTTTTGACAGTTATTTGACAAATGATAAAAGCAAGTCGAGAAAGAAAAGAATTCTGACTCAAAGTTCAATGGAAACCATTTATATTAGTCTAAAAACATTGCTCTCCAGTTCAATGGAGTGAACCGGGTTCTTAGCTGAAGAACAAGAGCATTTCATTCATCTTCTCAGAAGTATGTTTGCACAGTAAAAACATTTCTTCCAATACGTAGTAAACTTCATTTAAGAGGTATCTTTGCTGTACAATATAATAACTAGCAAAAAATCCAATTAAGCCATCTTTGCACACCTATAAGCCCCTATTACATGTTTGTGCAGTGCCTGATGTGATTCTGACAACAGTTGTGTGAGAGGTACTAAGAGGACCCTTCTTTTGCAAGCAAGGAGGAGAGATTAAATACCTTGGCTCACAATCACCAACGGGAGGCTGAATTCAGATCTGACTCAATGCTAGAGTTTTCTCTTCCTTTGAGAACACTCCACTGAGGTATGACTGTCATGTAAAAAGTGGTACATATTTAATGTACACAACTTGATGAGTCCGGGGATAAGTATACACCGGGGAAACCCCACGAAGACCACAGGCACATCCATTCCTTCCCAGTTTCCTCCTGTCCTAGAGTTTTTTCATACAACTGTTTCTCACACTTTGAGCTAGAGAGTGAAATACTAGTCACTGTGGTTTTATGAAAGTTTACAAACAATACAACTTTTTCTCAATGTTGGAAGCAACCTTTTCTTCCCTTAGAATATCTGGGAAATTCAGACTAGTATAAAGAAAAAAAATTATCAGTAATTTCACAAACCCAAGGGAACCCTTTTCACATTTTTTTCTCCAGTTTTCTATGTATACAAATAAACATAAGTACACATATAAACAGAGAAGACACAGATGTACATTTTTAAAAACAAAAAATAAGACTGAATTACAAATTAGCATTTCCTATATTATGTTCTATGGAACCCCAGTGTTTTGAAAGATACTAATAGGTATTCCTTAGACTGTTTCAAGGTCAGGGGCACGTGGGTGCCTCAGTCACTTAAGCATCTGACTTCAGCTCAAGTCATGATCTCATAGTTCGCGAGTTCAAGCCCCGTGTCAGGCTCTGAGCTCAGAGCCTGGAGCCTACTTCGGATTCTGTGTCTCCCTCTCTCTCTGCCCTTCCCCTCGTGCTCTCTCTCTCTCTCTCCCTCTCAAAAATAAGTAAACATTAAAAAGTTTCAAGGTCAGAGAAATTTGGAAAATATAAGCCATCGTATGTTCTATGAATCTCCAAGAAGCTCAACCCTGCAGTACTTAAGCTTATTTAATTCTGATTAGCTAAGCATTTCTCAAGCTAATTTGGCCATGGAGGACCTCACATCCCATAAGAAGTATTCTGGGAAATACTACCATAATTTTGAAGCCTGAAGCCTGTTTTTTCCTACTTATCATAGAGTGTCTAGGTCCTTGTGCCATTAAATATTCTAAATATTCTTTACATAAAATGATTTTTACTGGATCATAGTTTCTCATAACTTAACTTTTACTCTACTTTTGATTAGGGGGTTTTCAATGTTTTTACTCATAAACTTTTAGAAGAATTAGTATATCAAAACATATTTTTATGGATTTTGATACATACAATCAAGTTGCCCTACAGGTGTGTATGAGAATTGCTAATCCACTAAATTGCGGCCAAATCATCAACTAAAAGGTGTTTGCAATTTGAATAAGAAGGCTGGACAGTAGTTTCCCCCCAATATTTTTGCAACTTGTATTTTTTGTTGTGTAAATTGGCCTCTGTGAATCTGTTTTCCTCTTATTGGTTCTTTTTTTTTTTTTTTTTTAAGTCTATTTATTTATTTTGGGGGAGAGAGAGAGAGAGTGCAAGTGGGAGAGGGGTGGAGAGAGAAAGACTGAGACATCAGCCCAGACTTTGATATGGGGCTCGAACCTATGAACTGTGAAATCATGACCTGAGCCAAAGTTGGATGTTTAACTGATAGGGCTAACCAGGCACCCCTCTTTTTTTCTTTTTAATTAAATAAACAAACTGCATAGCAATCATTAGGAGAAAATTAGCATCAAGATTTTTGGCAACAACAATTGTGTCATGTCTTATATGTTTACCAAATGTTTAGAATTTGCAATCTCTCCTCCAGCTCAGCTACTGATCTTCACAATTTCAGTTTGTAACAAAAAGACCCTGAATTTTTTTTTTTTTTTTTTTTTTTGAGAGAGCCTGAGAGTTCACCCATGGGCTTGAGCGAAGGAGGGGCAGAAGAACAGAAGGGGTGAGGGAGAAGGAGAGGAAGAGAAAGAGAGAATATCTTAAGCAGGCTCCACGCAGTACTTGATCTCAGGACTGTGGCATCATGACCTGTGCCAAAGTCAAGAGTCAGCCACTCAGCCCACTGAGCCACCCAGGTGCCCTACCAGTGAACAACTTCTTAAAGGTCTGACAGCTTTAATGGACAGAGAGCATTTTAGAAATAAATTCAGGATTTACTGGAAGGTTTGGTTTGATACTGTAAGGAAAATATCTGAGTCAAATTTCCCCAAATGACATTTTGGTTCTGACTAACTGCATAGAGGTAAAATCCAATTAAGTGAATATAATCAGTAAAGCTAAGCCGGAGGTTCAAGAATTTTTTTTTTTTTCCCAAATAAAAGCATAAATGTAATCAACTTGAGATGCTCTAACAGAAAAGCACAGATCCAGCAAAAGGCTTTAATTACAATAAGTATATAAATGTATCTCAGCAGTAATGATCTGTTGATAAGATTGTCAAGGTACTAAAATAAAAAATAAAATAGCAGTGTTTAAACATTTTTAAATGTGCACTCCCCAGGCTTTATCTGACAGAAATGCATAAAGATACATATCAAAGAAATTTATCTACAGCAAAGCATTTTTTTTTTATTAGAAAACTGGAAACAGTCTGAACATTTACCAACACGGAGAGGTATTGACTTAAATTATGGTACAGTCATACCACAAAATTATGTGCAATAAAAAGATTAAACTACAGGTTTGGGAAGATATTCATTCATCTGTTCTGAAGAATGCAAGTTATAAGGGCACCTGGCTAGCTTAGTTAGTAGAGCAAGAGACTCTTGGTCTCAGGGTTGTGAGTTCAACCCCCATGTTGGGTGTAGAGAGCACTTTAAAATAAAATCTTGGGGCACCTAGGTGGCTCAGTCAGTTAAGTGTCCAGCTTTCACTCAGGTCATGATCTCGTGGTTCTTGAGTTTGAGCCCCACGTTGGGCTCTGTGCTGACAATTCACAGCCTGGAGCCTGTGTCAGATCCCGTGTCTTCCTCTCTCTCTGCCCCTTCCCCATTCGCATGCTCTCTCTCTCAAAAATAAACATTAAGAAAAATCTGTTTAAATCTTAAAAAAAAGTAATGCAAGTTACAGAATACAGTGGTGATCCCTTTTATATACAACAGCACACACACATGTGTATAATGTATATGTGTGTGCACTTGTGTATATAACATATCTCGGCATGAGCACTGGAACAAGTATGGAAGGACAGGCATCAGATTGTTATTTGTAAATAGTAACAAAGAGGAAGAAGCTAAAGAATATGGGAGTCAGGAGATAATTCTACTTTGGCTATTTCTAAATTACTTGAATTATTACAATGCAAATTATTTCTTAAATTCAAATGACTGAGAAAAAAACCAGAAGAAATGTACACATAAAATTAAATTCTACACAAAAAGCTGGGTGAACAGGGATATGATTTTTGGGGCCATTAGAAAGTACAACACACTCATATTCATGTCTGCCTTGCAAGGTGAGCACTGAGCCCTAATTCTGCTAAACTGCTTCAGTTCTAGTTTCTGAAGGTGTTAAGAGTTGGGTTTTTGGTTTCCTTTACTTTATTGACTTTTTCTCCAGATCTTGTGAGCTACTCAGCAGGCTATGAGAACACTACTTGGAGAAGGGTGGTTCAGAGTAGAAAGTGAGATGCTGGAAACCCATGTAGATCTTTCTGGAAGGCTCATGGATGGAGGGAAAGGAATTAAAGACCATCAGCCGTAATTAAGACAAGGCTCTTTCAAGAACTACTCATTGTAAAAATATGCTTGGCTTTGGTTATTCCCAGGCTAAAGGTGTGTGAGGTGGGCAAGAGCTCCCAGTTACAGACCCTGGCAATTCTGCCCTAGAATGAGAGGGGCGGGGAGGCTGGAGAAAGAGTCCCAGGGACAGATGGTTAGAAGATCACTTAGTTTTATTAAAAACTATTGATTTTTAAGTCCTAAAGTGCTTTGGTCTCATCAGAGTGTAGTTCTAAAAAGCTGTGAAACTTAGGGCTAAAAATTATAAAAAATCAGCTGAGAAAGAGTTGTTCTGGAACAACCGTATTTAAATTAGTGCCTACATCACTGGCTCTAGCTTCCAAAGACAGAAAGTGGCACAGCAGAGGCTGGACCTCTCTAGTGCCGTACCGCTGGGGTGGGTAAGATGACACAGTTTTCTCATTTAAACATTTCTTCTTCGAAAAAGTCTTCTAATATTAGAAAGAGGGTATCAGGAGAGGACTCTGATCTCTTCAGACTTCTGGCCCAACCACAGATGTGAAATCTGGTCACAATCCTCAGATGAAGTGTTTGGACACTTAATGGGCTCCGACCCTGGTGGATGCTGGCAAGGCCCCACACAGGGGAAGCAAGCATTCTATCACCCAGAGAAAGGGAGAATTCCTGGAGGCTGAGAACCCAAGGGAGGCAGAAGAAAAAGGAAAAGACAGGGAAAAAAAAAAGGAGGGGGAGCTGAAGGGGCAATAGGTAAGGAGATATCAAACAGTAGAAAGACTCCCTTTCAGGGAGCCTGGGTGGCTCAGTGAATTAAGCATTTGACTTGGGTTCAGGTCATGATCTCACAGTTTGTGAGTCTGACCCCTGCATCAGACTCTGCTGTCAGCATGGAGCCCGCTTCGGATCCTCTGTCCCCCCTCTTCCTTTCCCCCTCCCCCACGTGCACTCGCTGTATCTCTCTCACAATAAATACACTTTAAAAAAACAAGAAAGGGGCGCCTGGGTGGCTCAGTCAGTTGGGCGTCCGACTTCGGGTCAGGTTGTGATCTCACAGCTCGTGGGTTTGAGCCCTGCGTCTGGCTCCGTGCTGACAGCTCAGAGCCTGGAGTCTGCTTTGGATTCTGTGTGTGTCTCTATCTCTGTCCCTCCCCAACTTGCATTTTGTCTCTCTCTCTCTCTCAAAAATAAATAAACATTAAAACAAAATTAAAAAAAAAAAAAAAGACTCCCTTTCATGGCTTCAGCAATGACCGGGATCTACTGGAAGGCAAGGACTTTCCAAACAGCTGCTTACAGCCTACTTCCTGCATCAAGCACCCAACTGTGGTCTTCATGAAGGCAGGCGTCTTGTTTGCTGAGTTCATCACCATAAACCCTAGGCCAGCACCGCACCTGGCACAAAGTGCGTGTTCAATCACCATTTGTAGAGTGAAGGAACAACGGATCTGCAGCTTTGAACAAAGGGTGCAAGCCACCGAGGAAAGCCTGACAAGGGGTGTCAGGGAGCCATACAATTAAGATAAGAGCAACTCATTTTCCACGAGGGCCTTGAGAGGCTGTTTCCCCAGTAGCACTTTGTAGACCTAATTTACTACTCAGGGGCAGTCCGTCTACACCGGGGACTTTCCCTTTCCCTTGTACCTGACCCAGTCAGAGGGCAAGGGATGCTGGAGGGGACCTGGAACCTCCTTCTACATTCCTATGAGGGTTTGCTGAAATAAACTAACACGACTGCTAGTGATTTGACAACCTTCAATAGTGCCACTTTATTTTTTTTAACTTTATTTAATTAGAGAGAGAGACAACACACGTGGGTGAGCAAGTGTGGGAGGGGCAGAGAGAGAGGCGGGGACAGAGGATCCAAAGTGGTCTCTGGGCCGAGAGATAGCAGAGAGCCCAATGTGGGGCTCAAACTCACTATGAGATCATGACCTGATCATAACCAACTAGGCCACCCAGGTGCCCCAATAGTGCTACTTAAAAAAAATTTTTTTTAGTATTTATTTTTGAGACAGAGAGATAGAGTACGAGTGGGGGAGGGGACAGAGAGAGACAGAGACAGAGACAGAGACAGAGAGAGAGAGAGAGAGAGAGAGAGAGAGAGAGAGAGAGAGAAAGACACAGAATCCTTATCAGGCTCCAAGCTCTGAGCTGTCAGCACAGAGCCCAAGGTGGGGCTCAAACTCACGAACTGTGAAATCATGACCTGAGCCAAAGTCAGACGCTTAACCGACTGAGCCACACAGGTGTCCCTTAGCAAAAAAATTTTTTTAATGTTTATTTTTGAGAGAGAGAGAGAGAGAGAGAGAGACAGCGTGAGTGGGGGAGGGGCAGAGAGAGAGGGAGACACAGAATCTGAGCTGTCAGCAAAGAGCCCAACGTAGGGCTTGAACTCACAAACCGTGAGATCATGACCTGAGCAGATAGTCGGACGCCCTACTGACTGAGCCACCCAGGCGCCCCCCAATAGTGCTACTTTAAATACACAGTCCCAGATGCAGATCCCACCCTTTGGGATCAGGTATTCTTTCATACATAAATACATGATAATAAACTGGGGTGCCCCTTCCTTTAAATGGGCATCTGGCATTTGAAATGTGAAGCCCTCACACCTGCTCCTGCTATTTCACACATCACAGAATACTTTCCTTAAAGAAAAAAAAAAAAAAAAACTATCCGGAAAAATTCTTACATGCTTTTTTCTAAGGTATGAATTCTAATCTTGAAGGTATAATTGCCTTCACTAATTTCTACGTGTGTCAATTTAAACCTCTCATTAAGTCTTCAGCTACCTTGGTCCTTCCAAATCAACTTTTATAGTAATCACAGGAGCCAGTGAGTCACTTGTTTTGACACCACTGGATGTTTCCTCTAAGGGCGATGTAGGAGGGAGTTCAGGAAAAAAGGGTTAGGAGAGAGAAGAAGACGGGTTCCGGCTTTGGTAAAGGAGGAAAGCGAGGTGGGGTGGGTGGGGTATCTGAGCCGGACATGGTCTCTGGTGGAGTGTTGTAGATGCTGCCCTTACCAGCGTGGAGAGGGCCGGAGGACAGATGTTCATTTCCAATCAACCCCACCCCAAAAGCCTCTGAATAAGTCTTAACTGGACAAGGAGGCAGGGAAGTTGCAGGTCACCTGGTCACTGGATGAGGATGGGCACAACTGTCCTTAGCTGGGAAGCTGGTTCTCAAAGGACACCCCTTCCCTTGCTTACACAGAAAGGCCAACTCAGGGAAAGCATGAAATGAGCCACAAATTTTATTCAGGAAGGAATGAACCTGGGGCAGACTTAATGAGTTCCTTAATGAAAGACATCCTGGAGGTGGTGAAAGACTGGGGGCCTTGCGAACCCCAAATCTTCTCCTTTACATGAGACAGAGTGACACCCTACCTTGGCTGAACCAGGTAGAGTATTCAGGCAGTTTGATGCCAATCGGTCACACAGAGTAGCTCAGGCGGTGTAGCTCCCAGAGGGAAGGGCTCAGACTGGGGGCTGGGTGAGCAGCTGGCTGGCACCCGGCAGTGGTGAGTTCTGACACTAACTAGGCTTTAACACAGATTCTAATCTGACCTCTATCCAACAACCAGCTATTTGACACAAGGCAAGTCCCCAACCCCCAAGTCTCATTTTCTCCGTCTACAAAGGCGTGATCCTAAAGTTGTGAGAATCAACAGAGACAACATATGTGAAATACACTTGGCAGATTCCAAAGTGCTACAGAAATGCTAATTATCATTAAGCGTGATTTTATTACAGCTGGGACCACATGCTCTCTGGAACACATTAGCAATTGTTTACCAAAAGCCATGGGAGGGATGGGGAATCCCCTAATGAAAAAATTCTTCAAAACGAGCTTTGCTGAAAACCAGCTAGCCATCACAGGAGGGGTTCCATCTATGGTCCAGCTCCCCCAGGGCAGGCCCTTGGCAACATGGACTGGGGGGCATGGGCACCTGCTAGGGACCAGCCTCTTCTTTCTGCTTCCGTCCAGAGCACAGCCCCCATTAGACATGCTGATGGTACCGAAGGAACAGGTGGAAAAACCAGAACAGACAAGACTCTGGAGTTAGACACCCCAGCCTTCCAAGCCCAGCCGACACCACCACTTCCTGTACGGAGACTGAGTATGTTTTTTTAGAAATAATAATAGTTGTTACTTTTTATTGCATCCTTAGCATGTGCTAAACAACGCAATGAGCATTTATCTCATCGAACCCTTACAACCAACCCATGAGCTACCCAATTTAGAGCTGGGGAAGTAGAGGGCACAGAGAGGTGAAGGGACGTACCACCTGAGGTCACAAAGGAAGTGAGTGACAGACCCAGGATTTAAAGTCTGCCTCTGTGTGGCTAGATTGCTTCTCAGATCTCTCCTAGCTCTGATGCCGTACTATACGGAAAACAAGCCCCACACATAGACAGCATTTTTTCCAAATGCTGTACAGCTGTTCAGAGAACAAGCTCCTGAGTGAGCCTGTTGGATTCCAATCAGGCTGAACCATTTACTGTGCACTAAGCTCTCTGAGATCTGATCCTTCATCTACACAGTGGGGATAACAGTTCTGTGAGGTGGGGCACATAAAGCATGTGCCACATACTAAGTGCTCAATTAAAGGTTTCCCTTTGTAGTGGTTTCCTGTCTGATCTGGCTTCCTTGAGCATCCCTCCACTCTAGCAGCTGTGGGAGACATCTCCTCCCCACCCCACCCCCCCCCCATAACCTGGACTGTTACATTACTTTCCACACTCTAGGGCTCCTTGGGGGGCAGTGTGGGGAGACTGAAGAGGCAGGGCTCCATGTACCCCACCAGCTCCATCACAGAGCAGCTCTGGTGTTCTCTCCTCTGCAAAAGATATTAGTTACAAAGATGGTTTCCTTACTCAATTTCTAGAAAATATATAAATGAAGTGTGTAGATACTAAACTTTAACCCTAAGATTTCTGTGTTCTCCATTCCTCATGCTACAGTCCAACTCTACACCCTATATACCCACTTCGGGTGGGTAACAGTGGTACAGGGGTTCTGGTACAATCTCTTCTCTGTCGTCCCTTAGGTCACCTTGTGCACTAAATCCTCCTGCGGATCTTGTGCAGAGCAGCAGCACCTAGTAGGGCTGACCCAGCAGCTGTGGGCGGGGCCCCACTTAACATGTTCCTCAGGCCACATGCAGGTGGTGAGGGTATCACCCTTGGAGAGACACTCCTCAGAATGACAGGATAGTGGGTACTTCTCACTCAAGTATTTATAAACTTCTTAGTGAAGTTCAGTGAACAGCATGTAAGGAAGATCTTCTGTGGGATTCCCATATGAATAATGAAAGTGGAGGCAGCTGAGTGGAGGGGGTTTTCTGGAGCACGGTTTCAGAACCACAGTCAAGCTCTTGTTCCCTCTTTGGGAGCCCACAGTGCCTCCTTGTGGACAATCTGATCAGGAACAAATGGTGCGCACTGGAAGGACTTCCATCGCCTGGAGACTCTCCCAGGACTCTGTTGCATTGCTCAACTCGGGGAGGCCTGTTTCCCTGTGCTACCTGACACCTTAGGAACTTAGTCTGCACTCAGGCTGTGACCTTCTTGGAACGACCTTCCCTCCACACTTAATCCCACCCATTCTCTATCAATATATCTCACCCCAGAGGACCTCCCGGAACCCCCTTACCTCTAGTTCCTACAGAGCATACATCCTACATAAGGAAAGCTTGTCCTACCTTGGTCTTTAGTGGTTTCTGGGACTCATGATACATCCCCCAAATATTAGACTGTAAGCTCCTTGGGACCAGAAACCCTCCCTTCCCCTCATTGTGCTCCTGATCTAGTGGTTTCGGCACATGGTAAATACCTAATATACGCTTGCTGAAATGAACGAAATACCTAATATACACTTGCTGAATGAATCAATGCCTCCACGGTGCCCCCCCTCCAATCCCCAATACAAATAAAACCCATATTCTGTAACTGGCTTTTACCTTCTCCTTGTTTCAATTATTTTGGAGAGGGTTTTAAAATGTTGAGTTTCACAGTGTTTAAAATGTATATTTCAATTTTGAACTTAAGCCAATAGAGCCTCTTGCAGGACACTGGAAAAAAGGGCTATTTCTCTTTGTAGATACTCAGTATATATCTATCACTTCTACCCAAGTAATTAGATTATTCCTACTCTCTTACCCAGCTTTCATTTCCACACAATAGGGAGCTATATTTTGTTTTCCAGGGTGGGGTCAATTATCATCACCTTTCACTTGTGGGTTTTTATTTTCTACTGTTGTTCAGATACACACTGCTCTAATAATCTATTTTATTTACATTCTATTCCTTATACCATCATAAACTTTTCTTTTGCTTAAGTCTCTTCACTTTGCATTCTTTCCTGTTTCGTGTTCACATTACTCAAGCTTTCCTGAGTCAATATGCGATCACATGCATTTGACAAACAAACTTCTTAGTTTTGCTTCTGTGACTTTTCCCTTGCTATGGCTGACTTGTGCTTTTGAATCTGATCTGGGACTCTTTCCTGATTTGTGAATCCAGACTGTGTATGTTGTCGTTAATCATGACCTATTTTCTTTTCTTTTTTTTAAGATTTTAATTTTAAAGTTTATTTATTTTGAGAGGGAAGAGTGGGGGAGGGGCAGAGAGCGAGAGGGAGACAGAGAATTCCAAGTGGGCTCCGCACTGTCAGAGGGGAGCCCACTCAGGGCTTGATCTCATGAACCATGAGATCATGACCTGAGCCAAAATCAAGAGTCAGACGCTTAACCGACTGAGCCACCCAGGCACTTCTTAAAGATTTTAATTTTTCTAATATTTATTTATTTTTGAGAGAGAGAGAGAGAGAGAGAGAGAGAGAGAGAGAGAGAGAGAGTTTGTGTGTATGTGTGAGCGGGGAAGGGGCAGAGAGAGAGGAAGGCACAAAATCTGAAGCAGGCTCCACGCTCTGAGCTGTCTGCATAGAGCCTGACGTGGGGCTTGAACCCAAGAACCATGAGATCATGACCTGAGCCAAAGTTGGATACTCAACTCACTGAGTCACCCAGGCACCCCTTAAAGATTTTATTTTTAAATAATATCCACACCTGACATGGGACTTGAACTCACAACCCCAAGATCAAGAGTTGTATGCTCTACTGACTGAGCTGGCCAGGCACCCCTTATTTTCTCATAACGGTCTACTTTAGGCTTCTTTGTGCTCTTCTGTTTTATTGCATGAACTCCTCTTCTTCTACTTCTAACAAATGTGGAAGATAAACACATTCCATTTTCACTCTGTTAGTGATCAATACAATGGACTTAAAAGCCAAATCTCCTTTGTTTCTGCCCTGTTCTGTGGGGGCCCTGCATGTGTCTTTGTCAATGGTCTCAATTCTGTGATTCGAGGCCCCTCCTGGGGAAGGACGACAGGGTCTGACTCTGTTCCTACTCCTGTTCACACAGGTCCAGAGGACTTGGGCAGGCCAGCCACTCTGCCTTCCTGGGATGACACGACCTGCTCCGAACTACGGAGGGGGGTCTGCTGGGGTCAGGGATGGCCTTCTCCACCACCCCTCCGGGGCTCACTCACGCTGCCTCTCCAGCACCTTCTCCTGCTGTGTGTTTCAAGCTTTTGTGTTGGCAGCTAAATACGCTCAGAGTCCCTCCTCCTCGATTCCTGACATGATTCTCCATGACTACCGAGTGTTACTAGATAAGAGGGTGAGGTAGAGTTCAGCAATAGCTGTGGTCCTATCCCCTGCCTTCCAGGCCTGCTCTGCCACCCTACCCTCGGAGCTCCGCCTGTGTTCCCACCATGAGCTCAGGCCACCTGGTGACTCAGATGACTCAGCAGCCACTGAGCAGCCCATCCAGGCACTGAGGCCCGGGCCCAGGCCTCAGCCCTCATGGTCTCTTACCTCAAACTGGATCAGCACTGTCCCGCTTTCAAGGCCCTTCTTTAGCTGTTCCATGGATCCCTCCAAGGTGTCCCCACCCTCTGGACAAGTGGGGAAAATGGCCTCTGGGAAAAGCTGGTTCAGTTCATCTTCAGATCTGATGTCAGCGAATGAGTGGACAGCTGTAATGGACAAGAAAGAGGGTATCTGGCAGGGGCAGAACACTCTCGCTGATCCGTTTCCTCAAAAAAAATTATACTTATGACACCTGAATGCAGATAGTTTAAAACAGCTAATTAAGTGATTAAGCACATGGTAATCATTTTCACCAACGACACCACTTCTTGAGTGATTCAATAAGTGCTAATTATACAAAATGACATACTAATCTTTCTGGCTAGTTTTAAATGATGGCGTTTTGTACTCAGAGCCTTTTGACAAAGGTAGGAGAAAGGGAAAGAATGTTCTCTCTGACCTGGTTATTCTTCCCCCAATCTCTTCTCTCCCCCACTTCTTTCTCAGGTCCCTTTCATTTACTCCCTTAAAACATGCATTTTTCCTGGATACACTATGACAGCACTGTCCCACGGAGTCCGGCAACCTCTACCTCAAGGACATTTTTAGGTAGGAGGCTCCTAAATACATTTATTACTAAATGTATCTAGTCCTAACACCTCCCACGGGTTTGGTCCTCCCTCTTCAGTACAAATTCTCCCTTCACATCAGACTTGTATGGGTAAAGACAAACCAAGTCCCCTCCCAACCCTACCCCCCACACTAACTTCCTGTCCACTCTCACATGCCTCCTTCTGTCCGTCGTCACTTTCTTCTCTGATCTCCCAAAATGGAAACTTTGGGATCATCTCTGAATTTTCCCTTTCCACCCAAGGAAGTCACTCCCTTACTCAAAAGCCTTCAGTGGCTCCCCACTGCCTTCAGGACAATAAGAAAGGAGAAGGAAAACAACATCTGCATTTGCCCACATAGTCGAACCGAATGCTGAACCGGCTGCCACAGTCCCCATTTTACAGATGAGGAAATCGACCATCAGGCTAAAGAAGTTGTCCAAAGTGTCCAAAGTGTCAGACTCTTCAGGGCAGGCGGAGGCGGGAGGACACAAAGGAATCCAGTCAGTCCACATCTCTCTGATCCGAAAGACCACATTCTTTTCACAGACCAGGGAAGCGTAGCTCTTCTGCTGTTTTGTGAGGATGTGATTTGTTTGATCTACTCCCTGTGCTGTTTATTTTTCATTCATCAATTCATTTTTACTTCTATGTTTACTTTTATTTGAGAGAGAGCAAGAAAGAGACAGGGAGAGAGAGAGAGACAGACCACGAGCAGGGGAGGGGCAGAGAGAGAGAGGGAGAGACAGAGAATTCCAAGCAGGCTCTGCACGGTCAGCGTGGAGCCTGATGTGGGGCTTGAACTCACGAACCTCGAGATCATGGCCTGAGCTGAAATCAAGAGTGCCAACAGTGGCACTGCCCTTTTATCTCTAAGAGTCTACAAACATCCATCTTCTGCCTCTCAAACCAGTGCCAGCTTCTCAAACCGGGCTGGTGGAGGATTCCCCTCCCCGGCTGGCCAGAGTACTGAAGTGCTGCCCCCTGTGGTGGCCAGCATGCCCCGGGGCACCGTGTGAGAAGGCCTACCCCCAATCACTGGATACCTTGGTTTCCCGCTATGCAGCCTTCACAGTCATGGGCCGAGGGGCAACTTAACCTCTCCGGAAGAGGTTTCCTCATTCCCTCACTTGGAGATGTCATACAGACCCTACAAAAGTGTTATGTAAAGCAGTTTACACAGTGCAAGGCCCTTTGCTGGTGTGGCACAGACATCAGCTACTATCACTCCTGAACACCTGCTGCGGCTAGGCGTGGCATCGGGATTCAGTGGGGATGGGCCAGTTGTGGGGGGGGGCGGTGGGGAGGGATCTGGAGTGATCCGGTAAGGCCTCCCAGAGGAGGAGGGATGAGAGCTGGCAGGGCACAGCTCTGGGCTTGGAGATGTAAGGGAACAGAGGGAAAGCAGGTATGCGGGGGTCTAGGGCTGTGCCTACACCTGTGCTGCCGGAACATAGATGTGCGGCCGGGGCTTTGAGTCACACATTCCATTCACCTTCAGTATTTTAGAACTGGGCAGAAGGATTCAAGGACTCGGCTTAGTGTTTAACAACAACAACAACATCAACAACAACAACAACAGTAATGGTATTCAACAGAGGCCATCCTTCAAGCGCCTACCAGGCATCAGGAAGCATCCTATTGCTTTCCAAGGATAAGCATTTCATCTTCAAAAGAACCCCGTGATGGAGTGATTTATTATCACCCTTATTTTACATCAGAGGGAACGGAGGCACAGACTGGGTAAGAAGGTCCCTCAACCCAGGAGAGGTGGAGGTAGGATCACTCTGAGACAGCCAGGCTCCTGCCTGACTCTACTTTACTGACTTAAACAGAACCTGACCCTTTGCTCCCTGACCCCAAATGCAAACATCTGGCGGGCGGGGGGGGGGGGGGGGGGGGGAGGGGAGGGCGCAGGCAGCAAAGAGAGGTGCAGGATGTGGGGGAGCCAGCCTGGAAGAAATCAGGGCTCAGGTCCTGCACCGAGGGGGTGGGTAGGTCCCACCTACCTCCAGAGGACTGGCCAGGAGGGGCTGGGCCCCGCGTAGGCAGAGCTTCACATTTCTCAAGTGAGAAGTCCCACATCCTGGTTCTTGATTTTCCCATGTTGGCTACAAGGCTCAACATTTTCTTTTTTTTAAAAAAAAATTTTTTTTAACGTTTATTTTTGAGACAGAGAGAGACAGAGCATGAACAGGGGAGGGTCAGAGAGACAGAGGGAGACACAGAATCTGAAACAGGCTCCAGGATCTGAGCTGTCAGCACAGAGCCCGACGCGGGGCTTGAACTCACGAACCGCGAGATCATGACCTGAGCCAAAGTTGGACGCTTAACTGACTGAGCCACCCAGGCGCCCTAGGCTCAACATTTTCAAAACCACAAAATGGGTTGGAGAGGGCCCTGCTTTGCGAAGGCCCCGCGGTTCCTCTCCTGTGGTGGCAGTTACCTTTCCTCCTGATCACCAGGGCCAGCTCCCGTGTGTGGGACTCCCGGCTGGCTTTGATGAACATCACCACTTGGTCATGGGTGTGTTCTGAGATGTCCCGGCCATTGATTAACACAATTTGATCCCCTTCGTTCAGCTTAGGAATGCAGGTGTCCGCCTGTGTGGAGAGGAAAAGCGAGTTTCTTCAGTTATCATAACACAATCCTCAAGGGTAGAACGCGGATGCTCTCGGAGCCCAAACACTTAAGACCACGTTCAAGTTCTTTTCTCCCTCGGGGACGACTGCTACTATGTTTATATCCACTACTAGGCTGACATGGTCGCTGGTTGTGGGATTCGAAAAAGATGCTGGTCACAACGTAAGCTATTGCAGCATTTTCAGAATAAGGCTACGGCAATTACTGAAGCCCTTTCTCTCTGGTAGCCAACCTTCACTTAAGTACTGTAACGTACTGTGAGGCTCCTGATCTTTTGTTTTCTTGATGTGCTGTTAGAAAATGATCTGTCAGTTGAAAGTATTGGTCTATCTTGCATCGGAGAAACAATGTAACACCAAAGGCAGAAACTAGCACGCAGAGAAGCAGCACACTGACTAGTATAGGAATGGAGACCCTCTAAATTCAAAGAGGCCGTAACAGTAAGAAAAAGTAAACTACAGGCTTAAGGACCACTTAAGAGTAAAACTTCCAAACCGGTACTTTCTTAGGAGACACAGCGACTCTTTGGTGCACCCTGTTCTAGAAAAAAAGCAAATGCTCTCCCGAGGAAGCCGAGACAGAAGGCAGAGGGCAGAGTGGTGGTGGTGGGATGGTGGGTCCATGTGCCCAGAGTGAGCAGAACAGCAAACTCTGTGCCTCAGTTTCCTTTTCTTGAGAGTACTGCTACATTTTAACGAGCACACCGATCACCCAGAGACCTCGGTAAAAATGCAGATTCTGGTTTAGGAGGTCTGGGGTAGGGCCTGAGATCCTGCATTTCTTTTTTTTTTTTTTACGTTTATTTATTTTTGAGACCGAGAGAGACAGAGCATGAACGGGGGAGAGGCAGAGAGAGAGAAGGAGACACAGAATCGGAAGCAAGCTCCAGGCTCTGAGCCATCAGCCCAGAGCCCAACGTGGGGCTCGAACTCACGGACCGTGAGATCGTGACCTGAGCTGAAGTCGGACGCTTAGCCGACTGAGCCACCCAGGCGCCCCAGATCCTGCATTTCTAATGAGCTCCCAGGTAATGCTGGTGCTACACTGACCAGCAAAGTTCTGGGAAAAAAAACATGGATTCCATTCTTTCTTTCCATCTCTATGCATGCATTTACACACACTCTTTGTTGCTGGCAAAGAAGCAGGACACAGAAACAGAAATGTTAGATTCAACGGAAAAAAACATGTAGGAAATAATGAAATGTGTTAACTTACAGGTGACTCTGGGTTTATCCTTGATACCACAAGAGGCATCTTTTGATCCACTCCTCCCTATAAACGTGTTAAATTAAAAACAACAACAACAACAACACTTGAATAGCTCATAGCAACAAAGACTTGCAGACACAAGAGGGGCTCATACTTCACTTTAACCTATTCTAATCCCAGGGCTTGGCAGTCTTTCAGCACACAAGGTTCCTGACCCCTCGGGGTCTAGTGGGGTAACCAGAAGCCTGCTCAGAAGCCTCTCACTGCCATCACGAACTAAAGGTGCGCTCAGGTGTGCTTCCTTTTACAAAATGCAAACGTCCCCAGAGGGCTCTGCACGCACAGCCTTGAAGTGCTGTTGGAAAGGGAGCTTTCCGTGTAGCAGAGAAAAGCTGTAGAGACAGTCACAGGCTGTGAGGGCAGGGCCTCAGCAGGGTGCTGGGGTACAGGAAGGGGAGTGCCTGGTGGCAGCTGGGGCTTGGGCAGCAGGGACCACCTGCCCTCATTCTGCTCTAGAGCAGGGGTTAGTCAGCTTTGCCAAGGGCCAGAGGGGACATATTTTAGGTCTGGGAGAGAGGCCTCTGTCGCAAGTGTTCAGCTCTGCCCGAGTGCCAAAGTAGCTGTAAACCGTTCGTAAATGAATGGGTATGTCCGTGTTCCAATGATACTTTATTTGCAAAAACAGATGGGATGTGGCTCGTGGGCCACAGTTTGCAGACCCGGCCTAAAAGCAGGCAGAGATGGGGAAAGGCCCTGTAAATGTCCCTCCAACTTGAACTGTTATTCTCTCTCACTGGCTTTAGTGATGCTGACAGGCTCCCCGAAAAACCCCTCTTCTGGAGGCAGGTCTGCTTGCTGACTGTGTGTCATCTCCGAGCTTCGGTATACGCATTTATAAGATGGGTTCAAAAATACCAATTTCCTCGATTATAAGAACACTATAAGGTGATATAAAGAAGTGCACAGCAAACACCAAGAACACAGTAGGTCCTTGGTGTCAGGCAGCTCTGGGGCCATATTAGAAAACTCCCCAGTTTCCTTAGATTAGACTGAGGCACGCAGCACACCCCTGGGGGAAGTTTAAAAGCCACCTAAAGACTGCTCCAGAGCATACAACTTCCTTATAAAGACACACAACATACCTTAAGATTAAATCCAAATTTTCCATCTTCGTCTGGCGTGATGCGGATCAAAACTAAGTAGCCATCACCATTATCATTCTGGAAAACGTTGCAAAAATGATCAACTATGTTACTTCTCTCTCCAGCTGGTGGTGAGGAGATATCTTCTTTTAGTTCTAACTACTTAAACTGCCCGTGACGTGCCTTACGGCACAGGGAATCCTGGTTGGGTCACAGGACCCAAGCTCACCCACCTTGTCACAGTAGTACTGGCTGGAGTCCTCGGTGGAGCCCCCTTTGGTCACCCTGTGGAAGGCCTCTATGAACTGCTGATCGACGCCATCTGTTGAGCAGGAGCCTGGAGCGTTTGAAGATGGAGATACAGAACTGGATGACTTCTGGGTCAGGCAGCTTTGTGCTGGATTGTTCTCGGATAGACTCCTTCATCATGGGGAAGGAGGAGATATCTTAATAACTGGATTAACATTGTAGCAGAGCAAGCATTACTGGCTGTGGGGGCCTGGCATCCCAGGGCTGTCATGAGTTCCTGCATGCTCAGAAGAGCTCCAGAGGTCAACCCCAGGGCTCTGGCCCACCTGGGGTCCACTGGCTGCCCTTGCCCTCATCTGGCCTAAATATCATCACCTTTAGTTTTGGGGATAAGGGGCAGGAGGGGAGGGAGGATCCAGGAGCTGCTGAAAACTCAGCTCCCTTCCCAGCTGCGTTAGAAGGTGACAGGGAAACACGCCTGGCTACCCTGGTGGTTTAATTACCGGAGCTAACTCAGACGCATGTCTCCATTCCTTCTGAAAGCTTTCTCCTTACATCTCATTCCTGCTGTTAGCTCTGCTTCAGTAGGACTCTTGGCTACCCCCCAAAAATGGGACTAACACTGCACATTCAAGACCATTTATATTAATCCTAGTTTGCATTATTTGCCTGTGACCTCCATTAATTGTCTCCAATGATATTATCCTCCTTTTTTTTTTCTCCAATCAACGTCCTCCCTCATCTTAGAGCTACACGGCCCAATATGGTAGCCACTAGTCACCTGCAGCTATTCAAATTTCAATGAAGATCTGGAAGTTCCTTGGTTGTATCAGTCACATCTCAAAAATGCTCAAGAGCCACATGTGGCTGGTGGCTCCCGTTTTGGACAACACAGTTACAGAACATTTCTATCATCACAGGAAGATCTGGAAGTGATGTCTTAGAGAATTATAGACTGCTAGAATCAAACAGACCTCTGCAGTCCTCTGGTCCAACTCCCATTTCACGGATGAAGAAACTGGTCTAGACAGCTGACTGACTTGCCCACGGACACACAGCTTTCCCCTCACTTAACATACAGAAGCTGGTGGACCTGGGTGCCCGAGCATCTCTTTCTTCTCCAGGCCATGCCACGTCTGCTCTTAAGACTCCTTCCTCCCCACCCTCACCTCTCTAAGCTCACAGGGCCACAGGGAGAAACCATCTCAGCCATCACCATGTAGGACACTTGACTTCTCTGCATCACGCATACCCACACCATCCCCCTGCAGAGCCACATGCCTAGCGAGTGATGCCTTAAAATGCCTACAGAACGTAGGGTTTTCCTTACCTTCTACAGACTCTGCCACATTCTAACCTCATACAGATTTAAGTCATGAGAGAGGTGAGGAGACAAGGCATTGAGTGACACATAGTACACAAAAGACAGTTCCTGCTGTCTCTCACTAAAATTTTCTCTTAAACCCTTATCTGTGGATTTTTCATTTAATCAGGGCTCCTCTGTTCCCTAGCAAGTTCAAATGATCTTACTTTAAATTTAAAATCTGTGTCATAGTCACACAATACTTCACCATCTCAACTTATGTGAATATAAAAATTCAGTGACAGAAATAACAGCTATATGCAAGCGAAGAGTTTGGCCTTACGGCTTTCGAGTTGCTGGGTGAGGGAAGGGTGCTATGGATGGCAAGGCATCTCAGACATAGGATATTTTGGAAGTGAAGCTGTATACCAGTGGTAGATTTTCAGACTGAAATGAAAGAGACTTTAATTAAAACTTAAAAAAAAAAAAAAAGTTCCCCCCAAGTAGGGTAACTCAGCCAGTTTAACATTTACAAGAGCACCCCCTAGTGGCAAGAAGCGCAGCTGCTTGGCAGCTGCTAGACAAAAATCGAGCCAAACCCGGTTTAGGAAACACTATTTCCAGTTCTAGGGGTGGAGCTGAACCCTTAATATGAAGTTGCAAATAGCATACACTCTTCAAATGTTTGGAAGGCTCTAGAGGGTGACAGTGACAGAAAGGGTGAAGGGCATATAAACAAAAAACCAGAAGAGCCAGGTGACAGAGCAGAAGAGAACAGACTAATTTCAGTAAAATTCTAATTTTATATTCATTATATTTAATTTCTACATTTTGAATGTGTGGCTTGCATCATATAAAGTTTTAAAGTATTTTTCTTTTTCAGTATAAAATGTAACCGTCTACCTAACACAGCCCACAGTGCTAAAAATAATATATTCAAAGTCATTATGTGCCCAATCCTATTTTCTAAGTAGGGATGGAGGTTACTTTTAGAGAGCAATTTATTAAACATATGACAATTTTTTTTTGGCTGATCAACTATGTACAGACGTTCCCTGTAGGCTGCTGTAATGTTCTGCTCAGCGTGGAGGATGGACAGACAGATGGTGAGGAGGACATCAAACGAGAAGTAATGAGAAGGTGGCAGCTGGATACAGCACACGGAAGCCACGAGCGAAGATGCCAAACCAAGCGGGCTTTCTCCCTCCTTGGGGCAGGATGTGAGGTGCTACTGAGGGAGAGCCCAGTGGATGAGGAGGGATGAGGGGAGCTGCAGGGGGTGGGGGCGGGAAGGACCTGGGTTCCAGGGAAAGGAGTGAAGAAAGGGGTAGGATGAGCCAAAGCAAGAAGACAGTGTGGGCTGACGAGGCCACTAACTGGGGAGGGAGGGAACAGAAGAGGTCTGTCCCTGAGGCAGGAAGGGGGCACTTGTCAGAGGAAGGGGGGACACAGAGGAGACTGCCACTGTTGTCTGGAAGCCAGAGCAGCCTGGGAGGGACGGACCACCTTCGGCTCCCTGGGGAGAGAGGGGACAGGGACAGACTGGCTGACAGGCAGACCAAAGGGTATTCACCCTCAGGAACCAGAAGCTTCAAAACTGTAAATGCCAACGACAGGTATCAGAAACAAAAGCCATGCCAGAATTCATTTGTGAGAAGAGAAGAGATATTAAAAAAATTAAAACTGCCCACGAAAGACTCCCGTGTGACGCTTGTATACCGCTCTTCCCTAAACCCTACAAAAGGACAAGGACGTCCACCCTAAGCCTGTTAAGGCAAGCAAAGCAGTGTTCCATGGAGGGTTTCCCAGCTCTAACTGAGCTACCAGTGAGGTGGTGTCTCTACGGGGGTGGGACAGAACAGGGGCCATTTGGTGTCGTGTTTCTCTCTGGAGTCTAGGAGCTTCTTGAGGTTGGGAGAGACCTTCATCCTCTTTCTCTTCTGCTCCTAGTGCACGTAACACTCGGCCGGGCATGCGAGTGCTCAGGTAAGAACGCTGAGTGAACAAAGAAGAAAACCACCTTACTCAAGTACCCGGGACTGACTGAATTACTCTAGAAGAGCACAGATTTCATCCAGTCACCTGGGAGCAGAGGTGAAGAGATGGGCTACACAGTTCTCAGCTTCTGCGAGCTCAGAGCTGCTGAGAATATCACATTCACAGGAGTCCCTGAGGATCTTGTTAAAATGCAGACTCTGATTCACCAGGCCTGGGGTGGGCCTGAGGTCCGCATTTCCGGGAAGCTCTCAGGAGATGCTGATGTTCCTGAGCTGTGGCCAAAAGGGGAGTTATGAAGGGCTAGAAGAATGCAATGTGTCCTTTGAATAAAATTCCTGGAGAAACTGTCCACATGGATTTTATCTTTACATCAGATTCACCGAATAACAAATGGAGTCCTCTTTTCAAGTGTGGGTTTTTACGATATAGAGACGTTCTTCACACGATACTCTTATCTCTGTAATAAAAGCCAAGGGCCCAAGATCAAAACTAAACAAGAAATTGCTGAAGTGGCTCAGGGACTCTGGTACAGACGTGTTCCCTTCTGGGCTCTGCATTTCTTCACTAATGAAATCATGGGTCATGCGTCTGTCCCCCACCTCAGGCTGCCCCCTCAGATACTAAGACATCTCAAAGGCCAGAAAGCACTTGTTAAAATTCAGCTAATTCATGCTTGAGTTCTCTGATGAGAGTTTCCTGCCAGAGGCCCTGGCCCTGCAGTAGCCCCAACCACACGGCTGTGCTCACGGATGACAGTTAACCCAAACTCGGCCAAGTCAATCCGTTTGATTTCTTCGTTGACACAGACGCCATGTGATGCTGTTCAGAGGATATGGGCACCTCACGTGGAGGTGGCAGAGGGGGCATCCCGCTGTGACAACGTTGGGGCTTGCATGTAACCGTCTGTCCAACCTCGCGAACAGTCACGGAATAGGTACTAAGTCTCAAGCACTGTGCCAGATCTGCGGGGGAAGGAGAGGTCAGCAGGGCACTATCCCTCTACCCTCAAAGAGCTCACTGTCTAGTCAAGGAGAAGACATAAAAATAATCAAGTAATATCATTGTGTTGCAATGGCGACGCTCAGGCGTCTGGGGTATGGTGGGAGGCCAGAAGAGCCTTCACAGAGGAGAGGGAACTGTGCCTGGAGTTCGAAAGATGAATTAGGAAGGGTAGTCAGGAGGGGAAGCAGAAGGGGGTCTAGGCCAAACACTACTAACGACAAAAGAGACAGGACAGCAGCACATGCAGAGGCATGAGATTCTGAAAAAGCACAGGGGAGTGACGTGCTGGGGCACAGATTTCATAAAAATAAGGCTCTCAGCCTTGTGAAAGATGGTTTGGAAGGAGGAGAGACCAAAGCCAGGAGGACACTTAGGGCGGTTTCGCAACAGTCTCTGTGACAGACGACGGTGGCTGACACAGGCAGTGCAGTGGGATGGCGGAGGGATCCGATTCAAGAGATGTTCGGGAGGAAGACCAACAAGGTGAGAGCCTAGCTGAGGAAGGTGGAAGAGAAGGAGTCCGGATGGTGGAAGTTTCTAATGGGTGCAAACAGGGTGCAAATGTGGCCGCTTTCACCAAGACACAGGAGGAGCCACAGGTTGGACAGGGAGACGATGAGTGGAGATTGGGGTCCCTTGGGGCTTCAAGTATCAGTCATACGTCTACATGCATGTGGACAGACGCCCGGTGAAGGACAGGCAACGTGCAGAGAAAACAGACACAAAACTGCTGATGCAGTCCTGTCGCTGGCTGGCCTCCTCTGACAGAGACCCTCAGACGTACACAGATCTGTGTGCCACTGGCCAGTGTAGGACTGATGTGCTCAGGGAACAGTGACTAGCAGGCCGAGGGGTGGAGAGTGGCTGACAGAACTGGAGTCGTTTCGTGTAAAGGAGAGTAGATGGGGTTATCGGGTAGAATCAGAAATGGAGCTCCAGGCAGGGATCTGTGGACGGCCCTGCTCATGCTGGGTCAGCATCAAGGACACTTCCCACACAGTCTGGACAACTGGGCTGTCCAACACCAGAACAGGCTGCCACACTGCAGGAGGGCTCCCCATCCCCAACGGGGCGACTGGGTGCCAGGGCGGACGGCATTCTGCACTGCCGATGTGGTTGCAGAGAGGCATTTCTGAAGTCCCACTCAGGGCACAGAAGTTGTCGTTGTCTTTGTGGTTTTAAATGCTTATTGATTTTTTTAATGTTTGTTTGTTTATTTATTTTTTGAGAGAGAGACAGAGTGTGAGCAGAGAAGGGGGGAAGAGAGAGGGAAACAGAATCTGATGCAGGCTCCAGGCTCTGAGCTGTTGGCACAGAGCCCGATGTAGGGCTCGAACTCACTGACCATGAGATTATGACCTGAGCCGAAGTTGGACACTCAAATGACTGAGCCACCCAGGTGCCTCAAATGTTTATTTTTTTTTGGGGGGGGAAGTACAGAGATAGAGGGGGACAGATTATCTGAAGCAGACTCCTCACTGTCTGCACAGAGCCCAATGTGGGACTCGAACTCGTGAACCCTGAGACCATGACCTGGGCCGAAGTGGTATGCTCAACCAACTGAGCCCCCCAGGCACCCCCGAAAGTTGTTTTTTTTTAAATTTTTAAATGCTTTTTATTTATCTTTTGGGGGGAGGGGCAGAGAGAGAGGGACACAGGATCTGAAACACGCTCCAGGCTCTGAGCTGTCGGCACAGAGCCCGACGCGGGGCTCAGACTCATGAACCTTGAGATCATGACCTGAGCCAAAGGTGGGCGCTTCACTGACTGGGCCACCCAAGCGCCCCTGCAGAAGTTGTTTTTAATCTCTGCTTTGCAAAGTCACTTTTCCTTTAGGGAGATTCCCCTCCCACGTTTTCTGGGTGTTAGGGAATGGTAAGTTGTTTTTTTGTTTTTTGTTTTTGCCATGAAGGAAACTTCCTTTGCTGCAGATTTCGGCCTTCACTCTGAAGCAAGCAAAGGGACACGGAATGGCCGAGAGAAACCTGGGAGTTAACAAAAGACTACAGCCGACTCGGGCACAAAGCAAACTGCCAAGGATTCATAACTATAATCATCAACTTTGCTGTGCTGCTATAAATACGGAACAACCCGGAGAGTGACTCACCCGCTAAGATAACGTGTGGAGAGCCTGAGCCGCGCCACCCTGGGTTTAGAGCCAAAGTCTATCTGCTCTTTTTCTTCCCTTCTCTTTCTTCTTCTTGTTTACATGGGTACAGAATGTTACGCTTACTTCTCCTTTCCATAAGGAACCCTCCGTACTTACCGCCTGTGATGTTATTCATCCGATTTCTCTGACGGAACACTCCTTTTTGCCTCTTAACACAAACGGGCTGTATAAAACATGCCACACGTTTCCTCGAAACCTTGCAGAAACTCAACTACAACAGGTTCCCCCCCCCCAACCAAGTACAGACCAACTTTTCCTGCTTGCCTTGGGCAGTGGGGGGACCCCAGACTCCTGGGGAGGGTGCAGCTGGCTCTGCCAGCAGGAAGTGGTCCGGTAGGGGCTGCCATTTTTCAACTGCTTACCCCACTCACAACGCCCGGCTGCTAACCTGACTCTGGGAGACGTCTGTTGGCTCAAAGCCGCGACAAGGAAGGCTGCCTTGGAGTCGCTATCCACTACGTTCAACATTCAGCTGCAGCGAAAAAGTGCCCCAGGATGACCCACCTTACAAGGTCTCATGCAAGAGTTTCAGAATTGATGTGCAGTCTTTAGGGGTGTGCAGGGCCCAAAATTACTTGAGTCAAACGGGACTCAAGGAAGTGAATTTTGAATCTAACTTAAAAAAACATAAATTTAAATGGCCCTACGTGGACTGTGGCTCCCGTGTTGGACTGTGAGGGTCTAGCTGCTGCATGATTCCATGATGTGGTGGCAGACCACAGGAGGAAAGCCTGACATGGGACCTCAGACCGTTCCCCAAACTCTTTCCTTTTACAAAAGTGGCAGAAGATGCAAGGAGGAAGGCTGACTGTGTGCTATCTGCCCAACTGGACTGGAGGCCCCTTAACGCAAAGACTTGTCTACTTCCCCTTGATGTCCCCTCAATGAGCAGCAAAAGGCACAGAAGTTACGCTGCTGCACTCAGCCATGCACGTAACCCTTTAAAATACCCACACCCCACCAGACACAATCTGTCTCCTTCTAGCCCGCACTGGTAAGTACTGTCAATAGCACTGTCTGTGATGATGGAAATGCTCTATCTGCGCTGTCCAGCATGGCAGTCATTACCTACATGGGGCTCTTCAGCACTTGAAATGAGGCTTGGATGACTGAAGAGGGCATTTAAATGTTAAGTAATTTGAATCTGAATAGGCACACGTGACTAGAGGCTACTGCACTGGCCAGGGGAAGTCGAGATACTGCCCAACGCCATGATGGGACTACATACCACAAGAGGAAGGGCTGACATGGGGAGTGTGACTGAGCTTTCCGGAGCCCTCGGTGCATTTCCTAAACGCTCTTTCACCTTCCCCAAAGCCACAGAAGCCCATCGCAGAATCAAACTGGCTCAATTCATGCACGCCTGCATTCCTGCCTTGTATATCTAGGTTTGCAAAACCATGGGGTCCCACGAAGGAACTCACACCCTTCCACACTGTCACTTCAAAGGAGCTGCAAGTTGGGGCAAGAGATACTGATCATTTCTGCAAAAGCATCATCCAAGCCCAGGTCACAAGGAAATAGCGACCGGAGGATTATTTAACCAGAGGTGTTAAGAACACAGATAAGCTGGCAACCATGTCTGCTGCGGTCAGAGACAACAGAGAGGTGACAACCTCACACATAAATGGGAAGTGAGATTTGCAATTCACCTGCCGATGTCTAGAATACAATCAGGATGCGTTTAATGCTTTAAGCCTAGCAGCTAGAGTGGTAAAAATTTACAGATTAACTGAAGTGGCTTCTTGCTAATCCTGGGCTGTTCAGGGAGGCATTATGTTTCTATAGTTCGGGTACAGTATGGGACTTAACAGAATGAGCACCCAGTGCCTGTGGGTGACTTCCTAATGGTTGCCCCAGTTCTCTCATAGTTCAGCTTAAAATGTCACTTTTTGATCATGTCTACTTTAAAAAATTTGAGGTAGCTAACTCTAAAATGTATAGATATGGGAGAACTGTGAATTCATTGGGAGAAAAAAGTAAGACCCATGAATAAGGCAAGGAGGAAAAGAAACGGGCTGTGTCGGAAACCTGGGCTAAGGGAAGCCAGTGCAATTGAACCTAACATGGAGTTCTGAGTTCCCTGGTAAGCAAGACGAAAAGAGAACTAGTGAATTAGATATACCTTATTGAATAATAAAAGAACTCAAGCCAGTACTTTCAGAGAGACATTTTTCCCTGGCCTTGAGATGTGAAGGGAGTTTGTCACATTTATAAAAAGGAAGATGGGGGCATAAAAGGAACTTAATGCAAACTGTTGACAAAAAGTTAACAAAGTTTCA
Source organism: Acinonyx jubatus (assembly GCF_027475565.1). NCBI lineage: Eukaryota > Metazoa > Chordata > Mammalia > Carnivora > Felidae > Acinonyx > Acinonyx jubatus. The sequence continues at coordinate 23,979,363 of NC_069391.1, read as the reverse complement.
GAGATGTTCTATACGTGTTTTTGCTTTATACTCGCAATTCATCTAAAGCAAACCTTGAGGGCATACTGTGGGTCTGAGAAGGCTTTCTGTGGACAGGTAGAAGTAAGCGTATTTCCAGTGATCTAGGAGTCCTGTAGTGGTAAAACTTTGGCAATCTAGAGAAATACTCCAGCAGTTAACGCATCTATACCCCTGGAATGTGAACTCATTTAACCTGGGCTTTGCTCATGAACTAGAGACTATTCAAGGGAGCAACACATATGTGGAGAGTAGGTCTCTGTCACAGACAAAAATGAGTGCAAGCTCTGGACCTCAGGCACACAGCTTGTCGTCCTGTGGTGGAACGGACAGTCTGACTTATGCCGTCATCCTGGCAGAGAGCACCGTAGGGTGTTGGCTGCAGGCTCTAGCCCTTGACCTAAATGGCCATCTGGGCTTGAGCAAATTCCTCAACAGCCAAAACAAGCAGATACAAAGAAGAGAACAACACATTTCTTACTCTCGGTGAGGGCTCCGGTTCTGAGAAACCTCGGAATCGCTGTCTTTCGGGGACAGGGAGGCCTTGTACGTGTAAAACACATCTTCAGTTTCGGTAATGTACGTCATCTCGTTCGCAAGGTTATCTGCGGAAGAGTGCCGTGGCTTCCGGATTTCGTGCCGGAGCCGAGGACTTCGCCTGCGTGGGAGAGAGGTCGAGCGTGAAGGTCCCGAAAGCAAATTGCACTTAAAAACTTCGTTAGACATCGGCGATCTGGCTTTGTGCCCTGACCTTTCCAAGGATGCCTTGGCTAACGCTATTGGAAATTAAGAACCAGTTAACCCATTACTACACCAGAATCCACCAAGGGCCATGTGGGTCCTCAAGACTCTCAGCCCCGTGGTATAGCCCCCAAGACGGTAGCGTTGACTGTATACGTAGGCAGATGAGAGCAGTTTATGCCCTTCGGGAAGTGGTGAGTGTTGACTTAGGGAGCTATTCTTCCAGTAGGACTCAAGCTCTCAACGCACAGATAACACACCATACTGACTACTGATCAATTCTTCAGAGTCATTTGAGCACCAGTATAAATAAAGGGTTTAGAAGCCAAAGTACAGTTTTTGGCAAAACTGAAACCGTATTTCAACTACATCCCTTCATGTGAATTTCACTTGATCCAAGAAGCAGTGTTTGCTTTTAAAAATATATCCTGTATGCCCTGTTAGGTGGGCATAGCAGCAGTAGCTAGCTATGTGGCTGCAGGCAAGTCACAACACCTCTCTGGGCCTCAGCTGTACCTACCTGCTCCTGAGAATGAACCAAATGAAGCAATGATCTCCGGACGCCTGGGGAAGCACCTGGGCATCGGCTCCTGCAGTGGGTGATCCCAGGCTGCTGAGCCTTCTAAGTTTTATTTTCTCTCAGTTTTTCCACCTTCTTCTTTGTGAGCCATTTCTCTTTGAGACTGTCAGGGCCTCCTTCACTATTCCCATTCCCCCTGGGCTCTGCTAATCAATAATACTGTGTCCAGAATAGGGTAGAAAGGCTCGTGACTCCTCAGGAGGGGACCTATAAATAGCAGTAAGAGCTCCAGGCCACGGGTGTGGCAACATCAAACCCCGCTGTTCTCCTGGATGCTGTCCTGGGCCTCTGCTCTGGGGCCCTGGCATCAGTGCCTAAGAGGCTTGCAGACAAAGCTGCTACTTTACAGCATAAACCTACCACTTTAGGATGAAGTGCCTAAATCGTGGGAAACCAAGAAACGAATCTACTCAGTCATACTGTGATTTCTAACACTAAATACCATCAGTATCTCTGGCTAGAGCACTGGGCCCCCGGGGGAGGGTCCTCACCCAGCCACCCTGCACAGCACCTCCGTTTTGTGTGGGTTAGAATCTCCCCTAGTCCTAGAAGATCCGTCCTTGGTAACTTATAGGCCCACCTTGTCTTTTGTGAAATGAACAGAAAGCCATACTCTTAATTCCAGCGTGGAGCTGGGGCAGTGCCTCTGGCTGGGTTTCCCTCTCCCTGATGATACCTGGTCATTTTGGAGGCATTCACAAAAATGGGCTGATGTCTCTCAGGAACATTATAATAAAATAATGATACTAATTCCATCTCATTTCTTTTAATTGCTTACAAAGCACCCGCACACTGTTACATCATTTGTGGTGATTTTTACAACCTTTTTACACATGGGGAGACTGAGACCAGAGAGGTAAAGAAACTTGATAATTTAACAGAAGAGCCAAAATCTGAATCTGGGTGATACAGTTATATAATCAGTGCCCTTCCCACTTGGCCAAATTGCCACTTCCTTCCTTTCAAGCCATCATATTAAAAAGTCGGTGGGCTACTTCCCCAAGCGCATTAGCTGCTGTTTTTCAGAATCCTGCATCCTACATTGCATACCTTTACTAGGCTTTCCCAAAGTTTATTTTGTGCGATGCCAACGGAAAACAGATTAGATAAAGCTCAGCATGCTTCCTTATCACAGGACTTCCCAGAACATCAGTATGCCAGCGTGTACTGTACTCCCCAAAGGGGCATTTCAGGAGGCTGTAGTTCTCAAATTCAGACCAAATAAAAAAATTTTTTTAAATTTTTATTCATTTAATAAATGTTTATCCATTTATTAAATGAATAAATGGGGGAAGGGCAGAGAGACAGGGAGACACAGCGTCCAAAGCAGGCCCCAGGCTCTGAGCTGTCAGCACAGAGCCTGATGCAGGGGCTCGAACCCATGAAAGGTGAGATAATGATCTGAGTTAAAGTTGGAGACTCAACTGGCTGAGCCACCCAGGCACCCCCAGACCAAATAAGATTAAAAAAAATTTTTTTGGGGGGGCGCCTGAGTGGCTCGGTCGGTTAAGCGTCCGACTTCGGCTCAGGTCATTATCTTCATGGTCCGTGAGTTTGAGCCCCGCGTCGGGCTCTGTGCTGACAGCTCAGAGCCTGGAGCCTGCTTCAGATTCTGTGTCTCCCTCTCTCTCTGCCCCTCCTCTCTTCATGCTCTGTCTCTCTCTGTCTGAAAAACAAATAAACGTTAAAAAAAAAAATTAAAAAAAAATTTTTTTTAATGTTTATTTATTTTTGAGAGACAGAGACTGGAAGGGGAGGGGCAGGGAGAGAGAGGGAGACACAGAATCCGAAGCAGGCTCCAGGCTCTGAGCTGTCAGCACAGAGCCCGACACAGAGCCCGATGTGGGGCTCAAACTCAGGAGCTGTGAGATCATGATCTGAGCTGAAGTCAGACGCCTAACTGACTGAGCCACCCAGGTGCCCCCCCCACCCCAAATAAGTTTTTAAAAGAGAACATGCCAGAATTATACACTAAGGAAAATGTTTAGTAAGGCTTGCGTATTTCACAACAACAGTAAACTGTTAATTTTGCACCAAGCAAGCACACAAACATAAACTCTGATTGCAGGATGCCTATATTGGGAAACTGTATGAAGTTGAATTTTTAAGAGAGAGAAAGTGGGTAGTACAAAAAAAACCCAGCACGTACCAGTTAGGAGTGATAGGAGGGGACCGAGAAGGCAGGCTCTTGGTTTCTAAGTGCTCCACTGATAACGATCTCCGCATGGCTGGGTTCCACACCATCCCTCCAATCACCTTTTTGCAATACTGGTTATTTACAGACCTGAAAAACCAGAAGCAAGGTTCACTTTCCACACAGACGCGTTCAACAAGAAATCATGGCATAAATGAAGCAAACAGTCTAACCATGCTCCCCCTCCCTGGTGGGCGGCTGGTGAGCACTGGGATGACAACAGCCAAGGTTACAAGGGGTCAGAGGTACGCAGGTCAAACGCGGTTCCGTTCTGTCCTGGCTCTTCCTGGTTATCTCTTCTCTTCTGGTGAAACTATTTTCTTGAGCTTTACTACTGCAAGCAACAAAGCTGGTCCCAAAATATAACCAAATCATGCCACTATGGAACTATCAGGATAACACAGAAATGCAGTTCAAGTTAAAGGAAATCTCACTTTATTCACAATGGCATGAATACAAACATCAATCATCCTTCCAGGAAGGTTTCTTCGTCATGCAAGCTGGCAGAAGCCATTAGCTGTAAATCACAGATAACTCTTTGAGAGAAGGCCTGAGAAAATGCTTTCACAGCGGCAGGTTCTAAGAACATGCCATGCTACGTTCTAAGAAAGGGCCTCCCCAAAGCTAACTTTTGTGTTTACTTATACCTAGAGAATTTAAATCTTAGCTACCTAGACCCCTCAGAGAATGAATTATTTGAAAGGATGGGGTTTGAAGTCAGCTAGGAAACTCAGTTCTGCTATTCCTAACTTTCAGTGGTGTTTTAATGCCTTATTAAAACATTCCAGGGGCACCTGCATGGCTCAGTTGGTTAAGCATCCAACTCTTCATTCTGGCTCAGGTCATGAACTCATGGTCATGGGATCTCATGGATCTCATGGGATCAAGCCCCGTGTCAAGCTCTGTGTTGGGTGTAGAGCCTGCTTAAGATTCTTTCCCCCCACCCCTCCCTCCACCCCCCCTCTGCCCCTCTCCCACTCATGTTCCTTTTCTCAAAAAAAAAAAAAAAAACACCAAAAAAAAAAATTGCACACATTTCCTTGCAGCCTAAAACTCACAAGCCAAACAAACAAACAATAATAACAAAAAACAGGCAGGACAAAAAACCCAAAAGAACACGAAACATGCCCTAGAATGCCAATGTACTAATTTACAGTAAGAAATACTGGTGTTACCCCGATCAAAACACTCACAGCAACATCACTGGGAGAATCTATATCAGAGAGCAAATTAGCACTGATTGAGAATGCTGCCTCAGAACAAGAGGACAAGCTAGAAGATTCAAAGGTTTGATGTTGTAGTTCCCCAAAGTATGTGTCACAGGTTATTAATAGATACCCTTTGGGGAAAAAAATGTTCCATTGTCCCTTAAGCTTGCAAAATACTGAACAAGTTTCTTCTATGTGGAACTTCTATCAGGGAGCCCAACACGCAAGTATGTAGATGTATCCCTAGGGTTGGGCAAATCATGTAACTTTATGCCTCAGTTTCCTCATTTATAAAATGGAGATGGTGAGGGCTGAAATCTGCAGTGCACTGAAGCTGGTCTTAGCAGCAATGAACTGATGACCTGTGCCATGAACCACCAATATCCCAAATGACCCCCAGTGGCAGATTAAAAATGGCTATAGCTCTTCTTTGACTCGTCTCTTGAATATGGGCTGGCCTGTGACTGCTTTGACCAAGAGTAGCAGTGCAGTTCTGGACCTGGCCTTTAAGATGGCTGGCTGCTTCTGCCTTAGGTGGCCGGAGCCCTGAACTTCTGCATGAGACATCTACTACCCTGCTGGAGAGCACACATGACGAGGCCCAGAGGACACAGAACGAAGTGAAGGGTCCAGCTGAGTCCAGCCTTCCCATCATGCCATCAAGCATGGGAGCAAAGTCATCCTGGATCCATAGCCCAGCCCAGCCACCAGTTGCCTGTCACTGAGAAATCCCAGTCTACTACACGGTCTTTCCTAAATTCTTTATCCACAAAATCTTGACAGATGACAGAAAGATTGTGGTTTTCTGTTTGTTTTGTTTTTAAGTAGGCTCCACACCAGCATGGAGCCCAACGTGGGGCTTGAACTCATGACCCTGAGATCATAACCTGAGCTGAGATCAAGAGTTGGACACTGGACTGAGCCATCCAAGCGCCCCAAGCTTGTTTCAAGGGACCAAAATAGGGGTAGGTTATTCTGCCACAATGGGTAACCAGAACCTGCCCCACCTCACCCCCAACTCCATGTTGGCTACATTTTTCAGAAACAAAGACATCTGAATTGAAGTGACAGTGGTAGAATTTGAACTCAGTTTTCTTAGCAATGGTCCATGCTTTCAACTGCTCACTATCTAATCCTATCATCTGGGTCAAAGGATTAGGTTCATCTAATGTAAAAACTATATTCCAGTAAGTTATGTCTGTGGCATCTTCAGTAATAGCTACTGAATGTATAAAATACTAGAAACAATATTATAGGAGCTGCAAACTTTGAAAATATATTTGCTCTGGGTTTATCAGAAGCTGAGAGAGAGCACTTAGCATCACAGATACTACCACTGCTACTAACATTAATTCGCTACTTAATTGAATCTATAAAAAGCTACCTAATGATTATCAACATAATTGGAAAGTCACTGGAATTGTGTGATACAGTCCCACATACCAGATAATGGCTCAGACAGGGGCATTATTTCATTAGTAATAGCCACTTCAACAACAATGCAAAATTATGAGAGCAGTTTTTCAAACCAATAGTTTACAATAACTTGATAAATGATTTCTGCTGTATCTGGTCCTGAGAAGGCAGTCTTAGAATAAATACACAATATAAACTGCATGATTAGTTTAGGGAATACATTGTAATCTAAAGTTACAATTTTATAAGAGTAATTTCTTCCACTGTACTACTCATTAAACATTTTTAATATGATTTTTTAATATGATTCCTGTAGATACTAATTATACTTAAATATAATTAAGTATGCGCATGGTACCAAGTAAACACTCAACTGGCAGTTCTCATTATTACTGTTATTTTGTGGTTGTTACTAGGTAGCATATCCCAAAGTCACTTGACTCTGGGAAGCTTTCTTTTTTTAAAAATTTTTTTTAATGTTTATTTATTTTTGAGAGAGACAGAGCGTGAGTGGGGGAGGGGAAGAGAGAGATGGAGACAGAATCGGAAGCAGGCTCTAGGCTCCGAGCTGTCAGCACAGAGCCAGACATGGGGCCTGAACTCATGGACCGTGGGATCACGACTTGAGCCGAAGTCAGATGCTTAACCAACTGAGCCACCCAGGCACGCCCCTGGGAAGCATTATTTCTGTTCACTCGTTATTAGGGATGTCCGCATTAGCGGTCATCAGGGAAGATGTAACAGATGGTGGGAGGGGTTGTCTTGGTACCATGACGACCCTCAGAGTCATTGCCACCTGCTTCTCTTAGTATGACACGGTACAGGAGCAGCTGCATTTCTGGCTGCTTGGGTGTTCCAGGGGCAGCAAAGTTGAGGAGACAGAAAGGAAGCAGAGGAATAGAAGTATCTGAGTTTGCATGGAAAGAGACACTGCTGCCCCTGGGGAGACTCTGAACTGCGCAGCTCCAGCTCTGCGCCTGGGGTCCCTGGATGATGGCGTCCCTTCCCCCGAGGATGTCCTCTACTCAGCAGTGGCCAGGACACATTCACGTCTCACTCTAGTGTGGATACTGTCCCTCAAGAATACTCACTTTTTGGGGTTCCTAGAGCCCATAGTCCAGTACTGAGACAGAACATTCTTTTCCTGAGGTAGTAGCTTCTTAGCCTGAAAGAATGTATGGTGTTCCACACAGGATTTCCACAAGTTTTTGCAAGATCGGTAATTTAACATGTTGAAGGCCACGATATGTTCCCTGGATTCAGTCTGGGAGGAAAAAGCACAGTAGAGATTTCATCCACACAGATGAAAGGGCAAAGGTGCATAGATGTTCTATGTCCGCATCAGTGGTCATCAGGGAAGATGTAACAGAATGTGGAAAACCAGCTTCAAAATGCCTTAGGTCAGACACCAGTGTCATAGAACTATTCAGGAGCAGGATCAGTTAAGCATCTTATTCCTGTGGAAAAGATGACCTGGCTCTCCCCTTTATCATCACTTGTGATTCTCCATGAACACTCTGATTTGGAATGTGCTTACATTCCTAGGTTGGATATATTTGGACCAATCAGATAAAGGCTGTGTGATACATTTCTTTTAAAACTTAGCTCTGGGAAAATCTCTCCTGAAGAATGTCTTCCACTTACCTGAAACTTGAGATTTTATAAGCCTTTGGATTTCTTTATTTGCTTTCCCCTGAGCATGGAGTTAATTTAATCATTTCCTTGACCCTCATCCTACCTGAGTTTAAGTTTTCTGTTTTCATGTTATATTACCATGTTGTGCATTTTGGGGCCACCTTCAATCTTGCAATGGTGGGGAAGGTCAGGAGACCCAGATTCTAGTCCTAGTTTGCTCTGAGCTCTGGTCTCCTCATTTCCAAGTGATCACTGCTATGTGGAGCCATTTTAAGTACATATTATCTTTGAAACCCTGGGAAATGAACATAGTGACAATAAGTGAAAAATACATGGGGCACCTGGGTGGTTCACTCAAATTTGAGTATCCAACTTTGGCTCAGGTCATGATCTCACAGTCTATGAGTTCGAGCCCCGCATCAGGCTCTGTGCTGACAGCTCAGAGCCTGGAGCCTGCTTCAGATTCTGTGTCTCCCTCTCTCTCCCTGCCCCTCCCCTGCTTGCACTCTGTCTGTCTGTCTGTCTCTCTCTCTTAAAAATAAACATTAAAAAAATAAAAAAAATACAGGACATAACAGGATAGAGCATGGTATCTCTGATTCAAATTCCAGCACCTCCACTTGGTAGCACTTTCGAGCCTTCTTCTCCATACTGATAACGAGAGTCATCTGGAGAGTGGTGGTCCCTCTTAGGAGACACATGCAAAGGTTACTGTGCATGTTTAAATACATCAAGGGGAGGAACTGATCTCGCTGATATGTATTGCTACGCTGCATGGGCTCATGCCAGGTGCTCTGACCAATGCTTTTATTTAATCTTCTTGATTCCCGGAGAGGTGGGTACTACTACATTTCTGGAAACAAGCTAACTTGGGCTAGGGGAGGTTATGTAACCAGCCCAGCTGGTAAGTAGAAGAGTGAGGATCCAAACTCATCGTTACTAACTCCAAAGCAAGTTACGTCTGCTATCAGATAAACACAGTGAATTCTACAGGCAACTCTGGACTCCAACTTCCATTTTCTCCCCCCCGCATGCCATGCTCTTTCTCCCCCCAGTCACACGGACGGCCAGCTGCCTTCACCTGCTGAAGAACTAAGAGCTGAAGTGGCTAAAAACACAAGAAACAAAGCAAGTGTAGACATAACTCACCTGTTTTTGTCGTTGATGTATGAAGAACTTTTTCCTTTTGAAAGAAATCTTTAGAATGTTCACCCTGCAAAAAAATGAAACATATAAAATGCACATAGGGATCAGCTGGCTGGCAGCTGATGCCTCACAACGTGTATCCTCTACTCCATGACCATGAGGAGCACGGGCTCTCCGCTTCCTAGAGTTTACCCCGCGGTAGGAATGACAACAGGCCTGTAGCCTTAGCTGCATACCAAGGAGCTCACTGAAGCTGAGTATCACATAAGGACTACTGAATCACGATGTAGCTTTTAAATAATGAGAACCATGGGCAATGTGCGCTGTTTGTGGTCATTTGCTTTTGTGACAGTGTAGCTCTGCTTGAGCTGGTGTGTGCCTGGGGAGACCAGCTGAGGGCAGTGTGGAGCAGCAGAGGGAGGACAGACAGCAAGCAACCAGACAGACTTGGGCCCACATCTCCACTCTGGTAGTTACTGGCCATGTGTCAAGTTTGCATAAGAACACGATTATAGCCCCCATGTGCAGCATTTTTATATACCGGTTCCCTACTAAAAGCTTTACATTAGTCCTTCAACTAAGCCTTGCAATAGTCCTGCAACATATTATTATTCCCAGTTCTCAGATGATGAAACTGAGGCTCAGACACCTCCCCTAAGTGCTCAAGATCATTCAATAAGGGATGCACAGATCTGAGCCTCTGCTAACAAGTCCTGCATGACGTAGTTGGAAGGCACTGCCTTTTTCAGAGTGGTCTTGTGAGGATTAAGTCTGTTTGGTCCCCTGAGTTTGTAGACCAGAACAGAATACTTAGTAAAAGTCCAACTAATAACTAAGGAACCACAGTGACAATACAGTTCCTGCCCAAAGGAAGTTCTCTGAGTTCTGGCCAATGTACCGCCCAGGACTCTGTAACTCCAAAACCTGCCTTGAGCCACTTCATCCCTGTTTCCACAGAGTATCCCAAACCACAGGGTGACCGGAGGAAGGGGCTGCCAGTGGAAACCAAACTCCTTTTCCCAAGTACCGAATCTGGATGAACCTCAGAGGTCAGAGGTAAAAACCTGGTCTCCACCCCTCCTTTAGAAATATCAGTTTAAAATTAGAGATAACATTTCTTTTGTTCAGCATATTTTTAAAGCATGATTCAGAAAATAATTAGAAGTGGTTTGCACTTACCAAGGATAGAAACTTGTGCAAATGTATTTTCGGTACACGGCAATGCCCGCAGAAGCAATCCCAATCATTAGATCTAAATTGTGCAGATCCTGTAAAAAGGAAGAACCGAGATTCACAGTGTGTTACAGTCATGCTTATGCCCTCTGGTAACTCAAGCACCCATGCTGTTATAAATAGCAGTATGTATAAGCTCCAAAGGAAGAATGTTATGGAAAACAGGCAACCGATACTTAAGATCCAAATGCTTAGTACCAGACTCTTCTAAAATGCACACGCGCTGCCTGAGAGCAATATCTGGGTCCCTCTGGGTTAGAGAGTTACCAGCAAGGCCTACTCATCATTCCACGGAATCTTGAAACGAATATCCAATTGTACATTTCCTACAATTAGTATTAGATATCATGTGAACATCAGAAAGACCTCACCCTCTGCACAGCTTTATACCAATCTCAACTTTCATCACTGAAAAGGCTTTAGCTACTGTCATGAAGTGTAGAACTGCTGACTTTAAATCCAATTGAGAAAGAAATACAGCCTACAAATCCAATACACTCAACATTTATTAAGAGCCTGTGCGCTAGGCATTGCCGTAGACAATGAAAACATGGGGAGGGGCAGAGACAGGGAGACAGAGGATCCAAAGGGGGCTCTGTGCTGAGAGCAACAAGCCCAACGTGGGGCTCGAACTCACAAACTGTAAGATCATGATCTGAGCCAACGTCGGATGTTCAACTGATTGAGCCACCCAGGTTCCCTGAGTAAAATAAAATTTTAAAATAAAACATTTCCTTCCCTTGAGTCACTTATGCCCCAATTTACCCTATCATATACTCCAAATTATATTCAATAGGAGCGGGGGCAGAGTCTGACTTAGTTACGACTGAGTGTGAAGTTTAGGTTTGTCACCTATTAGCTGTGTTATTTTAGGCTACTGAGTCTTAATTTTTCCTTTTGTATAATAAGGATTATCAAACCCACCTCTCCAAAGGCTAAAATTAGAGAACATGTGGCAAGTATAATTATATTTTCATTTCCTTTTGCCTTTCAAGATGTGGTGGGACAAATCATTTGTGGACAGTGATATGAACAAGGGGAATTAGAGAAATTGGCCAAACAAAACACTGCTGACTGATACAGTCGAAAGTCCAGAGTATTCACTCCTGGGTACCCAGCTGGGATCACATGCAACTCAACCCAGGATAGTAACTATCCACTAAATTCCCACGCCTGTCCCCACACTTCCCAGCTACACTTGTACTGGAGAAGGCAGGGTCACGTGACTAGTCATGGTCAATGTTCTAGGAGCAGTGATGGATCTCTTCTGGGCTGAATCATTTCAGAGCTGCTGTGAAGCCAACCCTCCAACTTCCTCTTCCCTTGCCACACACACGAGGCCATGTTAGGTGAAGCCTCAAGATGGAGGCAGCCTGGCTGCCAAGTCACTGCACCTGGAGGGTTGCTGGGACCCATCGGAGCCTTTGAACTACCAGGAAGTGAGCTCTGTGGCGTCAGGTCGTTGGTGTGTAGGGGGTTCTGCCTGACACAAGATAGTCAAAGGTAACCCAGCTCCCTCTGATACCCTGGGAGGTGTGAGCCAGGCAGGTAATCATCTGGCTCGAGGTCACTCATGGGACACAGGGGGTAGGGAGAGTGCAGGTCAACTCAGATACAGATAAAGTCCACTTCACTGCTGAAGAAAGTTCTCCACAACATTCCACGGCAAGTGAGTATTTGCAACGGAATAAAAATTAACCATCAAGTCCCAAAGTTGATATTTTATAAGACCCCATATCTTCTTCCTCCTTTATTACTGAGGCTGTAACTTGCCTATCACACGGTTATGGGATTGGAATGGCACAAAAGAAATGAAAGTGTTTCTATGAATCGCAAAACTCTCAGATGTAGAGTCTGATTATTTACTCAACTTCCCTGAGCCTACATTTTCTCACTGTAAAATGGGATGATTCGAATACTGATTTCTCAAGGTTGCTATAATCTTTAAATGAGACATTGTGGTCTCATGAAAGCATCTGGAACAATGTCTAGTACCTACTAGGTATTCAATATTTGCTTTCTTTTGTATATGATGTGGACCAATTACTGGCAGAAAATAGAAAGGTCAGAGGCCAACTAGACAGTGCTGGGGTCATGTACTAAAGCTGTTACTTCTGTGCTGTGTGACCTTCCAAAAGTCCCTGAGTATCAGTTTCTCCATCTGTAAAATGGGGGTAATGATAATACCTCACAGCATTACTGGGGGAAATAAGCAAGCCACTGTATCCGGCAGATAGAAATTACTCAGTAGATGATGGATATTAGTCAATTTTATTTAAAACTTTTTTTTTAACGCTTATTTATTTTTTTGAGACAAAGAGAGACAGAGCATGAATGGGGGAGGGTCAGAGAGGGAGGGAGACACAGAATCCGAAACGGGCTCCGAGCTGTCGGCACAGAGCCTGACGCGGGGCTCGAACTCGCAGACTGTGAGATCGTGACCTGAGCCGAAGTCGACGCTTAACCGACTAAGCCACCCAGGCGCCCCTACTCAATTTTATTTAAAAAGTCACAACAAGAGGCTCCTGGGTGGCTCAGTCAGTTAAGCGTCTGACTCTTGATTTTGGCTCAGGTCATGATCTCACGGTTTACGAGTTAGAGCCCCAAACTGGGCTCTGTGCTGACAGTGAGGGCCCTGCTTGGGATTCTCTGTCTCCCTCTCTCTCTGCTCTTCCCCCACTCTCTCTCTCAAAAATAAACATTAAAAAAAATTAAAAGTCACAATCAATTAAAATATTTATTGGTTTTCATGACTGTACCATTATAATTAAAAAAAATTTTTTTAATGTTTATTTTTGAGAGAGAGAGAGACAGAGCATGAGCAGGGAAGGGGCAGAAAGACGAGGGGACAGAGGATCGAAAGTAGGCTCTGCACCGACACCAGTGAGCCTGATGTGGGGCTCGAACTCACGAACTGTGAGATCATGACCTGAGCCAAAGTCAAACGCTTAACCGACTGAGCCACCCAATATTGGTGCCCCAATAACATTACAATTTTTAAAAGCATCCAACTGTTAATATTGGCTCAGGTTACAATCTCAGTCATGGCATTGAGCCCCATGTAGGGCTCTGTGCTGAGGGTGGAGCCTGCTTGGGATTCTCTCTCTACCTACCCCCTCCCCAATGTGTGCACACGTGCCCTCTCTCTCTCAAAATAAATAAATAAACTTTAGAAGAAAAAGCTGTCATATTTGGGTAATTTGAACAGCAATGAGATGAAATAGTAAACACCTTGGCTCATTAAAGTATCACTTGGAAAATGGACACATTTTTTGCTTCTTTAATCATCATATGAAATCATCTTTACAAACTACTTGTTTCTGGGGCACCTGGGTGGCTCGGTCATTTAAGTGTCCGACTTTGGCTCAGGTCATGATCTCACAGTTCGTGGCATCGAGCCCTGCGTCAGGCTCCGTGCTGACAGCTCAGGGCCTCGAGCCTACGTTGATTCCGAGTCTCCCTCTCTCTGACCCTCCCCCTCTCATGCTCTGTCTCTCTCTCTCTCTCTCTCCACGTCTCTCTCAAAAATAAACATTAAAAATTTTTAAAAACTACTTGTTTCTGGGGTGCCTGGGTGGCTCTGTCAGTTAAGCATCCGACTTCAGCTCAGGTCATATTCTCACAGCTTGTGAGTTCAAGCCCTGTGTCAGGCTCTGTGCTAACCACTCTGAGCCTGGAGCCTGCTTCAGGTTCTGTCTGTCTCTCTCTGCCCCTCCCCCATTCGTGCACCCTCTTTCAAAAAGTGAATAAACATTTTTTAAAAAATAAAAATAAAATAAAAATAAAAACTACTTGTTTCTAATCCCCATGACCACCCCGCCCCCCGACCCCATGGATGCATGAAACATGAAAAAACAACTGGATAACCAACTTTATAAACTTTCTGAATATTGTTACACAAAGCTCTTTTTTTATTATACTGGAAAAGACATAGTCTCAAAGAAGTTTTCAAACCTTCGGACATTAATTTCTGAACCCGGAAATGCTGAGGGTACCTACCCTACCGCTGTGTAGCTCCACTCCATAGAAGTCGAGGGTCCGTGCTATGTTGATAAAGCAAGATTCAGCTTCTGACTGCTTTAGTCCACTACAGAAGACAAGAGACAACGCAGAGCTCTTGAATCAACAGAGTACACAACTCCAATTTTTAACATAAAAATCCCCTCCAAATTGGTAACATTTCTGTAAGGTTATTAAATGCCTTATGTTATTAATCTTCAACAATCTCACCCTAAATTCTACTAAACCAGGTCTTTTCTCTTGCCCACCGAATAGGACTTCATCGTCTGCTCAAGTCCTTTACTGAATAATACTTCCCATTATTAGGCTCTCAATACTCAGATACGGAAGGAAGTCACCTTTTGGAATTCCCACCCTCTTTGTTCCAAGTTGCTTACTTGATAGGTGCTCTTCAGGTCTTTCCACCTTTATCTATTCTGCTGGCAGCCTCAAACTCCCAAACGTCACTGTGCTATTTTAGGATGCTGGCTTCTGCCTGGGAAACAATTCTGGGAGGGAGGATTGGCCGTGCCTTTTAGAAGGGACGCCAATTGCTTGGCCTTTGTTTTTGCAGCCTTCCCAACAATGTCAGGTCCCTTGAGACCTGGCCTTCCTGGTCAGGATGGCCCTGATCTGACCTGGACTATAGAGTTGCCTCTCTGTAGCTTTGAATAAAATAAGGCAAAGGACAAGGAGCCCAGAATCGGGCATATCTGCTGGAATGGAAGCTGGGCCTGCGGCAGCTACGGAAGAGTGGGCCTCCCTTCTGGAATGAAGGCGGTTTCACGACCCGAAGCCAGGGAGGATGTGGGATTCACAGGGCCTCCTGGCATTCGTCCACCTGCCTGTCTATTCAATGATGTTTGATGGAGCCACCCATTTTATCAAATGTGGTCAACTGTTAAAAGTTGCCTGGTAGGTCAATTTGTGGGGCATATTTAAAAAGGGCATTTCCACTAGGAATTAACAGATTTCAATGACACCCTAAAAAAGAATGCTGTAAATCCCCTTAAACTCTTACCGGATTTTGCACTTTACAGAAATGCTAGTTATGCCAAATATATCTGCCATCGTAACATCTCAAAGGTTCACAAACCTCCGACAGCTTAAAAGAGGATTCATGAACAAAAAGAAGAGAACACATCAGACACAAGGGAACATAAGGTCTGAAATGTGCGACCTGGGTTCCCAAAGTAGGCCACCCCACCCCTCTTCTCACCTGTGCTGTTCGTGGAGCGATTCCACCTTCGTTAAAAAGTCATCGTTCTGATCTGGTATAAACTGACTATCAGAAAGATAGCCTGGATGATGAATGGAAGAATCATAGTCTCCAAAATGCGCTATCGAGACAGAATGAGGAGGAAATCGCCTTTTCAATATGGTCTGCATTCACAAGCATCTATAGCATCACAAGAAAAGCATTGGAAGTATTCTTCCAAGAGGTTCTACCACTGCATGAACTTGAGCTTCTCCTTAGCTCCAGATTCTACATTTCTATCTGAACCCTATGTGGTACCACCACACATGCGTCAGCTGAATGTTCTCTCCCCGCGGCCAGACATTTGGACAGTCTAACCTAGGCCCTATTCTAAACCCATGCTCTGTGGTGAGCCCTGCAGTTTGCACCGTACCCCTGGATAAAGAGAAGTAAGAGAAGCCACTCAAAAATGCCATGCCCTGTATGCCACGTCCTGTGCAGAAGACGGACTCTCTAGTAGCCCAAGGTGATCACAACACTGGACCATCCTGCTCTAAAAAATGCGTGTGGGCAGAAGGCAGGTTATGCTGACTTGACCACGGTCTGCACCTTGACCAGGTCCCCGGAATTTGGAAAAGTGGTGGAAGAAATGGAACCAGGATGTGTTCGGAGGCACAGTGGGGGGTGGCATGAGGGCTGGGAGTGGGTGGGGCTGACGGGCCCTGGCAAGGTGAGGGCAGAATTCTGGGGCAGAAGGCACATTCTTGGGGGAGTCAGGGAAACACTGGAGACCTGCAATTGCAGAGGGTGTAGGAAGAGGGCCTTACAGAGGGGTTCCCAGATCCATCCCTGGTCTAAGCGGCGCCTCTCCCTCAAGATCCTTGACTGCCATTCTACAAACGTGACTCACTGACATCTACTGTGTAATAGATATTCCTGAGAGTTGTACATGGCTGCCCTGGGGATTCAAACCATTTGGGTGTCTGGACTGTTGAGGAGACTGGGAAAAAGACCCTGGGTGGGGCACCTAAGGATCTTGCCTGTGGGACACAGGGACACCTGCCTCCCTTCACGAAGATTCAGTTTTTCCATCTTTATAAAAACAGCAGAAAAACAAGTTCTAGTTCTGATGGGCAATTACTCTAGTATTTCATTTTCTCTTTTTTTTTATTGAAAAAAAATTTTGTGTTTATTTATTTTTGAAACAGAGACAGAGTGTGAGCAGGGGAGGGGTAGAGAGAAAGAGGGAAACCCAGAATCTGAAGCAGGCTCCAGGCTTTGAGTGGTTAGCACAGCACCCGACGCGGGGCCCAAACCCACAAACTGTTGAGATCATGACCTGAGCCGAAGTCCGGCGCTGAACCCCTTAACCGACTGAGCCACCCAGGCGTTCTAGTAGTATTTCATTTTGTTAATGGGACACTTTCATCTTTTTCTTAAAAATATTAACCTTGATCTTTCCAAAGGTTTCAATGAATTCTTCTCACAGTTGGCTTCAACGCTAGGCGGCTTCGGAGGGCTAGCGTTGCACAGCGCCCACTCAACACAGAGTTCTAAATCAAACAGCTCCTTCTGTGACACGAGGATGGGGACCAGGAGAAGCTGCTGTGATGCTTCATGGCCAATCTCAGAAGGAAAGGAGATGAGCTGGGGAGCTGCTTAGGGGAATTCATCACAAAGAGGAGAGGCTAGATGCAAGCACATATTTCTTTATGTCCGTTTGGCCCTGCTCACCCTCAACTGCCACCACACCCAAGAGCTGCTCTTTGAGATCCACACCATAATGAAGGGATCTCTTTCCTCCTTACAATCTTCTCTGAGGGCTGGGAGTGAGGCAGACTCATCCCTGGGGCCTAGCACCTATGCATGGCACCCAGTAGGTGCTCAGGGACGCAGTGCTCAGAACTAACTGAAACAAAGGCTACTACAAAGTTCAGTTTTGGAAGGGGAAGAGGGCCTAAAAAGCCAAGTGATCTATGCACACAGACTTGGTCAAGGGTAGACCATAGGCTGTTAAGGCCAGCCAAATGCAGCTAAGCTATGGACTGCAATGTCAAGGCTGGATTATGTAAGCACAAGTGTGGTGTATAGGTGAGTTGGTACATTGTGAAGTATAGAACCGTGTGTTCATAGGAAATAATTTAGATGCCCTGACACAGAGCCCCCAATGAGGACAGCATGAGAAAGTCTTAAAATTATCTTGTATAAATTCGTTTTAAAAGGGAAGAAACTAAAAAAAGAAAGAAAAAAAAAAAAGAGAGAAGAAACTATGATCCAGAGATAAGGGACTTCCCATATCACAGAAGCCACTTCCAGCAGTTAAGACCAGAACCCAGGTGATCCATGCCCCCCAGCTTATGCTCCTACCATTCCCACCAGCCTGCCTGCCAGGTCCAAGCTGCTGCTCGCCATTTGCTGAGGACAGGGGTTATGTCCCCAGAGGGCAGTCAAATGCTGCAAAGGGATTTTCCTAAGCCTCAAGGCAGAGTCCGATTAAATTTTACTCTATTGGTTTCATTTGCTCATGGTGAGCCTCTTGGACCTTGACTTGGTCATCTGTTTTAGCTGATAAATCCCAACCCCTGGGCCCTTCTGCAAACATGAACAGCAAGGTCATCTTTAGTCAAGTCACTGACAAATGTCTGAACTTAACAAAAGGCCTAGAGGGAATCTCCCTGTAGGGTGGTTTTCCCTTGGAATCTTAGTTGGCTACTCCGTGCAAAGTTTTGTGCTCACCACTAGAGGGAAACAAAGTTAAATAGTCATCTGCAAACACTTGGCCAAGCACAGAGAGGTTCCCCTGTTGATTTCAAAGCGCTCATGACAACCCAGCGACAGACCTTGCTTTTGTCCCTATGAAACAGTTAAGGGAAGGGCGACTCAAGGAAGGGACCTGCCCACACTGCTCAGCTGGTAACTTGGAGCCTAGACTTTGACCAGTCCATAACCTTCATCTACTTACTATACCACACACCCTAACCTCCAGAGCAATACACTTTCCTATTCGTGGGGAAGCAACACATGCACAAGCTAATTATAGCAGGAAGATAAGGAAATGAGTGTTTATGTGGGAAGTACATTGTCTTAAGTTCCATGCATTCTTCTGGCTAAAATTTTATATTGTGCAGGAAACAGAGAGTATATTCCAGACACTCAAATGTGCGGCATTTCCAGCTGTCAAACTATTCTGTTGGGAAAGTCCTTTATGTAATATAAACAAGCCCCTTACATGTTATTCATCCAACACCAGCTTAATCTTGGAGGCTCTTCTCAGGGGTCATCACTAAGAAGCTTTTCTGGACTCGCTTCCTTCTCCCCCATGCAAGAATGGAGTGCATCCTCTGTGCTCACCCTCACTGTCACCATCAGCCAGCCCACCTGTGCCTCCCCAGCAGGCAGGGGACTCCAGAGAGAGGCCATGCTCTGTCTGTGCACCCTAAGACTGGTACAGAACCTGCACATGACAGAGGTCAAGGGACATTATGGAATGAATACGTATTTCTAAGAACTTTATTCTTTGAGCCTCCTAAATACTTGAGGCCACCAGCAACCTATAAAATCTTTTCAGGTATTGGGGGCGCCTGGGTGGCTCGGTCAGTTAAGCGTCCGACTTTGGCTCAGGTCATGATCTCACAGTCTTCACAGTCCATCTTGAGTTCAAGCCCTGCATCGGGCTCTGTGCTGATAGCTGGGAGCCTGGAGCCTGCTTCAGATTCTGTGTCTCCTTCTCTTTCTGCCCCTCCCCCACTCATGCTGTGTGTGTGTGTATGTGTGTGTGTCTCTCTCTCTCTCAAAAATAAACATTAAAAGAAATATTTTCCAGTATTTACCTACATTACTTTTTATCTAGTAAGAAAATGTGATTTTGGTTTGCTTGTCACTAGTGGGGCTTATCTTCATATGACACACCCCTGCCAGGACAATTTAGTGAAATGTAGTAGATAAAAATTAGACATCCAGCAGTACCCTATCCAAGAATTAACCTTAGAGAAATGCATGCACAGAAGTATCAGGAAGAACATATATGTACTTCCTGAGAGTGAAGGAATAAAGAGCTTATACTTAAAACTGCTTGTCTGACAACGCATGATTTCATTAAGCATGAGAGTCATGGTAATATTTCCATGGAAACTAGTTTCTGCTTTCTCGATGCTAATAACTTCCTTTAGCCCAGTTCTATCACTTGTTTGCAGAGGGGAGAACCTGACTTAGAATAGGATTTTCGTATTTGGTTCTTAAATTTTGCTCTAAATAGAGTTTATTGTTTACAAAAGGCAGTTCTTCAGAAAGTTTTCTTCTGGGCAGACATGAAAACAGAGCGCAAGTGAGCACTTGCCACGCGGCGGGCGCTATCCTGAGAGCTTTCCGTATAATAACTCATTCCATCCTCACTACAACCCTAGGAAGTAAACACAGTTATCACCACTTCACAGATGAAGACACGAAGGCCTGGAGAGGCTCAGGGTCATGATGTATTAGTGGA
The DNA here is from genome assembly GCF_027475565.1 of Acinonyx jubatus. Lineage (NCBI taxonomy): Eukaryota > Metazoa > Chordata > Mammalia > Carnivora > Felidae > Acinonyx > Acinonyx jubatus. The sequence continues at coordinate 23,959,512 of NC_069391.1, read as the reverse complement.
AGAGCCCAAGCCCAGGCAACATGGCTCCAGGAACGTGCTCATTGACTCAGTTACGAGCAAGGGTCCGGCTGTAAAGTTTCTAGTTATACATTTCCTTACATGTATGATTTGACTCAAACAGTCAATTTTGAGTTATAATCACCACCATCACCTCTGTTTTACAGAAAAAAAACCCCGGGAATTCAGGGAGGTAATACCACATTAGTGGCAAGTGGAGAAGCCAGGATCTAAATTTAGTTTGACTATGTCCTTCCTAGTGTTCCTGCCCCTCAAAGCTCCAGCTGCGAACACCAAACTCACTCCGGGATGTAGCAAAGCTGGTCTCTTCAGCTGATCAGCCTGGCAGAGATGGAGTCCATGAGGTCTAGAGACCAGTAAGGACACAGGCTGACTGGTGGCCATGCCATTTCCCATCTGGATACAACACGGCCGGGTCTGTTCCAGCTGTGTTGTAGGGAGAGGGGAAATTTCAAATCTACCCAGGCCTGTCACTGTGCAGCCTCTTCTTGGTTTCCCATTGGAGAAGGAGATGCCGGCTATCTGGGGAGACTGAGACTGGATCTGACCTTACTAGTGAGTAGGGTCATTGTTAAAGGTCTGTCTTCCACTTCCTGGTATCCCGCAGGTGGGCAGATAAGCTGTGGGCTCAGCCACCTTGCTCTCCCCCTCTCCTATTTCTGTTCCTTGCAGCCAGGGGAGTGGACAGACTTAAGGCCACCTCAGGAGTCCCTGTCAGCCTTCTCTTGCTATTTTGCCTCTGAGACCAAAGTAGAGCGAGTAGTTCAGCCAGCACCTGCTCAGAGACCTGACCATCTTGCTCTCTTAACTCCCTACCGTACAGTCAGCTTAAGAGGGTTATAGGCCAAGATGCTGTGGGGCTTATAGAAAGGTAGAGGAGCCTTCTTACATACCATGCACCTCTGTCTGACCTCTACATTAGCGTACTGCTCTGGCACCACACGGCTAACTATGAAGTGATACCTCGCCTTCCATCTGGCTAGGCCCCCTTTTCACCATGCATACCCCGTGTCTACCACAGGGCCTGATGTGGAATATATGCGCAACAAAGTTTCACTGAATAAATGAATTCTTAAACAGGCCTTGACAGAAAATTCCATATGGACTTTCTATCCAATGTGGCAGCCACTAGCAACATGTGGTTACTGAACACTTGAAATTGAGATGTGCTTAAAGTATAAAATCTGGACTGGTTTTTGAAGACTCCATATTAAAAAAATGTAAAATATCTTGTTAATTTTTTTCATTGATTATATATTAAAATGATAGTATTTGGGATATGCTGGATTAATTAAAATATTAAAACTATACTCATCTGTTTCATTTTCCTTTTTTAATAATGGGTACTAGAAAAGTGAAAATTACATATGTGGCTCACATTATATTTCTATTGGACACTGCTGCTATAGGGCAATAAAAAACCCATTAGCTCTACTGAAACTCTAAAAATATGGGGCGCCTGGGTGGCTCAGTCGGTTGAGCATCCGACTTCGGCTCAGGTCATGATCTCGTAGTCTGTGAATTCAGGGCCTGCGTTGGGTTCTGTGCTTCGGATTCTGTGTCTCCCTCTCTCTCTGCCCCTCCCCTGCTCATGCTCTGTCTCTGTCAAGAATGAATAGACATTAAAAAAAAAAATTAAAAATAAGTTCCTTAGATCCCAAGCAAGTAGCAGGAGTGGTCTCCAGGAAATTTCTTAACCGTGGGATTTGGTTTCCATGTCTATAAGCGGTGACTGGTAGAAATATTTGCCCCACTGGGGTTTGTTATGAGACACAATATGTGAGGGTCTGGTTGATACAATGTGTGATAGGTGACTTCTGTTGTATGGGCTCATCTACTCTTTCCCCCTTCACCACTCTCCTTGACCAACATCCCTGTGTGGGTGGACAGTGTCAGTCAGGATGACAGTGGGACTCTCCAGACAACCAGAGAGAAGCTTGCCCAACAGGATTCCTGGGAAGAGGGTAAGAGACCTGGTCAAACAGGAAAGGGCAGTGACTTTCTTAAGACATCAGTCAGAACAGTCTTGTCCAGCTGTGAAATGCTCCCTCGGTGACTTACATTGCACTGCATAGGATGCTAGAACCACCGCTGAGTTAAGAGGGCAGGTTAACCTGTCAGGAGAAAAACACATTAGTGAGGTCACGAGGGCCAACAACAGCCTGAAACGTCCATCATGGGTAACACCTATCTTCTTTCTTGCATTAACCATTACAAAACATCTTGAATCACAACAAAGACAATTTTAGGATGCAACTCAAATAGTAAAGATAAATGTAACACTAAAGATTTAAAATTAAAGGAGAACTTTGTTGTGTTTAAAATAATACACAGTAATACAAATACCATGAAGCTAAAGGCCTAATGGTGGCCAAGGTTCTGGCTGATCAAGAAAGATCAGGCTCATATTACGAAGAGGAAAAGTGAGAAAATCATACTCTTAGATCATTGGGCAGCCTTCATATCTTTCTAGTAAAGACGTGAGACTTTCTGTAGGGCTTTCTAACTAAATCTGACTTCTGTTGACTCCATGATTCTTGATTACCCGCTCTCTAGAAAGGTGACATCCTCTTACGTGGGAAAAATAGAAAAGGATCTTAAAATTTTAAAACTCCTGTGAGTTCTAAATTACTTAACAGTTAGTTAAGATTCCTAAATCTATTTACCCTCCTGAAGCTTCCGATCTATACGGAATGTTCTGTCCACCTCCCAGTTTGCCTGCCACTCGCTAGAAACCCATGGACTGGCTGCTAGACTTGGTCTCCCTTCCTCTCAGGCTCACTACCCTCCAAACACCCCATTTCTGTCAATAACATCATCTCTGGCTTAGTCATCCTTTGAATCCTCTGGTTGCTCCCTTTTCTCCGTTCAACCATGAACTATACCATCTGCCTAGGAGCTCGGCCAGCAGACCTGGGCCAGGGATCTCTGCCAGGTGGAGAAATGCACTGAGGAGGGGCTGAGTAGAAGCAGCAGAAATGAAGGCTTACAGGGTGGGGAGGTACAGATTTTAAGAGCATTCTTCCCGCAGCCCCAGGGGAAGTGGAGAAAAAGTACTGTTTCCATGGCAGCTCATGAGATTCCCAAGATGTGAGTCACCCCCGTCTCTCTGACTAATCAGGTTGACAGCCCAGGGTTCCCCTTCCCATCTGCTGTGCTATGTGCTAGTCCTGAAGCTGCACAAGAAGGTAGCCTTCCCAACTGGAGGGGTCCCCAACTTTCCTCAAGTTACCACGTGTTCCCTGCTAGAACTTCTAAGTAATCTCTCCAAGTATGGAGATACGCCCAGGCATATTCACCATCTGTTTGTTCATCTGGAGACCCAGATAGCCCGTGGGGAGCACAAACACCAGTCACTCGCTCTCCTACCAAGATGGGCTTCAATGAAACCTAAGTCAGTGTCCCTGCTAGCGGCAGAGCAGGGTGAATGGGACGTGGGGTACAACTGAAGAGACGGGCTAAGGAGGTTCAATTTAGATGGAAGGAACAATCCTATGAATAAGTCAGAAAAGAACATTTCCAAAGAACAGTATAAATACAAACTAAAGAATACCAAAAGCCTTCAAGGTCACTCAAGGTGGCCACTAACATGCGACGTGCCCTTAGACAGACTCCTTTCTTTCCCTCCAGGTTTTAGGGTCTCTATCTGATGGACAAGGTCATTTATCTCAGCTGGAAAGAGAGAATGTCTTGGGAACTGCCAACCACACAGTTCAAACAAATCAGGGCACCCAGGAGTCAGGGCTAATTAGATCCATCAAGTCCGTCACAAGATCCATGGCTACAAATGGCCACGCCCACCCTGACACACCCAGGAAGTGTTTGGTAGCAGGAGGCCCTCTCCTCAGAGAGGTGGTAGAGGCCACCAAGAGGCCTGACAAGGAATGCCAGGGATTGAAGACAATGTGGCCCCCAACAGGTTTCACACAAAACTAACGAGGGGTATTGTGTTTGGAGAAGAAAAAATGAAGACTGCCAATTTTACTATGTGGAGGGCTCATCTGAGAGCTCCTGAGGGGGCAGGGCCTTGCCTTATTTGACCAGCACAGTAGAGAGCCCATCACACAACAGGTGGTTGGTGAAATAGTTGTGGAGAAAAGAAATGAGTGCACAGAAGAGAGAGACAAGTTGTTACTGCTGTAGAGGGCGGCCAGGACCCAAGAGAGGAGTGGGTGATTTCAACCTGGAGTCATCCTGACATGGAAGAAGGCTGTCCCATGAAAGGGGAAGCTCATTTCTGGGGGTGCTTAAGCAGAGGCCCCAAGGACTGCAGTTGTGCTAGGGAAGGGATTCTTCCCTCCTCTGAGTGGGAGAATGAGCTAAATTACAAAAAATTTTCTAATTGTAGGAGCTCTGGAGAGTCATCAGGTTCTGGCAATCCAGAATTCAACATGTATCTTGTTTCTAAATGTTCCTCCCCCAACCCCACCCCCCAGATCTTCAGGGCCATGCCTGAAAATCTCCCTTCCATCTAGATGAAGCCCCCCAGCCTCTTCCAGCCTTCTCTTACGTGTCCCGGCACTATCTTTGTCGATGCTGCTCTGGCCACAGACCTCCTGCTTAAAAACCTCCAACAGCTCTTTGCCTGCTGGACACAAGATGCCTGTCTAGGTTTGACAAGAAGGACCTCCTTTCTCTACTCTCCTGTAAGTCCCCAACATGTGGCTTTCTTTTTTTTTTTTTTTTTTTTCATTTTTTTGATGTTTTATTTATTTTTGAGAGAGACAGAGAATGAGAATGAGAATGGGCGGGGGAGGAGCGGAGAGAGAAGGAGACAGAATCCAAAGCAGGCTGCAGGCTCTGAGCTGTCTGCACAGAGCCTGACACAGGGCTCAAACCCAAGAACTGTAAGATCATGACCTGAGCTGAGGTCGGATGCCCAAGAAACTGAGCCACCCAGGCGCCCCGCCCCCTCCTCTCCCCAAATGTGGTTTTCAGCTGGGACAATGGGCTTGTGGCAGGGCAAAGACTCCCAGCCCGTACTGCTCCCCGTTAAACCTCATGGCTACTGTGGTCTCCAGAGCCCATACTGGTCCTAATCGCCTCCTGGGCTCCTGCCTCACTGCCCCTAACCACACAGTGGGCTCCCTCCAGGGGCTTCTGATGACCTCAGTTGAACTGGCAGGGGGAAAGACAGAATGAGGAGGATGGGAATAAGCTGTGACTCTTTCCACCAGTTCATCGGCTACAGTTTCTCCCTTAAGTCAAGGAAAAGTCAGCATTCGGAGAAGGCAGCTAGGGACCACTGGCTTGGCCTTTCTTTCCCCTTCTTGGACCATTTCACACACTTCTGGCCACGGAGATGGTCCTGACACACAAGACGTGCTGAATCATAGCCAGATGCTCACGCCTTCGAGCACAAAGTCTCCCAGTGAGAAAATGAGTCATGATAGGTACTAAGGAGCTTGCAAGTAGACCTAAATGAGGCCTGATCTGCCTTCCTCAATGAAGCCCATCTCACATTCTGGGTCTCTCCCTCCCTTTAAAATTTCTCAGGTCTTTACCAGAAAGATAACTGTACCTTTTCTAATAAAATCGACACATGAAATGATGTTTATCCATCCTCCACTTCTCCAAATCGAGACCGGGTTAAAACCAGACGTCCAGGCCATAAAGTCATGCCGGATGCTGCTGTCAACATCCATCCTTTGTCTACATTTAATACTGTTACCAGAAATGCACGCTCATTAGACTGAAACCAGGAATTTTAGTGTCTGGCAACTGACAGGAAAAGAAGAATGTGAAATTCTCATTACCTTCCTTCACAAATATCCATCTTCAGTTGTAAGAAATACAAATGCCTACGAAACAATTTTTTTATTATTAATTCAGAACACTCAAACTGAAGCAAGCGCACACACAAAAAAGGCGACAAGTCAAGGACAAGATCTGTACATTCGGAAAACAAAATACATAAAAACGCATTTAAAAAAAAAAAATTTTTTTTTTTAAGCAGGTTTCATGCCCGGTACAGGGCTTGTACTCATGACTCTGAGATCAAGATCGGAGTTGAGATCAAGTGTCAGATGCTTAACTGAGCCACCCAGGTGCCCCAAAACACGGTTCTGTCTGAAGTATCGGGGGCTAGGTTGTCCACCGCAAAGCTGCCCCTTCAGGAACAACGGCTCCTCTGGCTGTCTGACTTCCAGCCAGCCTCATGCCAGCACATGCTGTCCCAGGGATGGCTGAGCAGGGATGGAAAGGCTGGAGGCAGTCATCAGCCAGGACTGTTGCCAGCAGACACCCCCACCCCCGTAAACTCGGGGCATCCGAGAGCACCAGGACCCACGAGCATTCTGCACAGGCAGCCCCCATGCACTGGGGAACCGCGTTTCACAACACACCCACGTTCCCTCTGCATGAAGCGGCAGAGAGGAGGTGGGTCTGTGAGGACACCTCCTTGGCTGGGGTGCAAACACCCAGCTGAGTTTTTTCCTGTGTCCCGGGAACCGTGGGTGCTCGAGCAAAAGCATAAGCATCAATCAGCTACCCGCTGCCAGGACCTCCGAGCTGAATTCGGCACTGGTCTGTGAGCCACCAGGAACGGCACTTCAGAACCCAACACGTGACTTGTGGGCAGAGCTCGGTTACCCAGGACAGGCCCCTCACCCTGCAAGTCTGCCCACCATCCAGGGAGTGGGGAGCAGACACCAGTGAGAGCGCTGCTCGGGCCACGAAGGGATACGGAAAACTTTATATTTAGGGATGCGGCATACATGTGACACTCGGCTGCTAGCTCCCACTCTTTTTTAAAGCCCGGGTTCAAATGGGATAGACATTCCAGTGTCTGGCTAAGAGGACAAAAGGGAAACTTCTTGAAATATAATACAGATACAGCAGAAGTGTCCCGGGGCAGGGGAGTGATGATTTGGGCAATTTAAAACACATCGGGTCTCATGATGCCTTCAAATTTATATGTTCAAAAGGTCAAGGCGCTGGTGTTCTGGGACATGAATATGTCATGTGGCATTACACCCCCCTCTCTGCACAGTTCTGGGCCGGATGCAGGGAACTTCATAATGGCTTGCCTTATTTCAGCCTCGTACAGCTCAGAAGGAGGCACTGCCACCTCCTATTTTTGAGGAAACAGACATTCAGATAGGTTATGTGGGGTCAGTTAGATCTGATTTTAATCTGGACCGTCATACTATGAAAAACCTGAGTATGCTACAAATTTCTTATGCATCTAGTGACTACAGGCTTAGGGTCAGTTTCCTAGCTCTGATATATATTATTATGTTGCCTATAGTTATCAACTACCCTTCCTGTGTTGAAGACCAGCACTGAGAAACGGGGTAGCATACGTGTGCTGATTCATGCTTATTTTGTATTGGAGACCATCTTTTTCACCTACGAGAACATCATCAGTCCTTTCTAGTTTGTTCCTATGTTTATCTAAGCTGACATTCAACCAGAATTAAGTGTTCTCTCCTACAGTGCTACTGAGAGAAAGCAGAGAAGGGAGAGAATGCTGGATAATCCTGTGGTAAATCTGGCCCTCCAGGGGCAAGCCCAGCTGATCGGTGATTCTTCCTAGGGAGGGAAATGAACATGAACCTGGAGATCACCATTCATCAAGTGCTACGTTATCACATAGTCGGCAAAGTGTCTGAGTCAATTTCATGACATTGTACAAAGAGGCTGTAATAGTGGAAGGAGGACCAAAGTTTGGGGGGTCTCCTGGGAATCCTGAAGGAGCCTCATTTCAAAGCTACCAGTAAATGAAATTCTGTGTAGGGTGACCTAAATTTATCAGGAACAGCAGCTGTGGAGGCTCACGATCAAGGAGATGTTTAACAAGTAGAATAAAAGAAAACCACACAGTTGGCACGCCTGACTTCAGAAATGTAAAGGTCACTCCTAGAGTGACCATGACCTCAACTTCACAAAAAGGGCAACAGATGCCTCCCAGCCCAGAATTTTAGGAAAAAAACCCCCCAGAAAACAACAAATACCACTTTCTCCGATGCTTGAAGGCTATATGTCTTTAAGAAGGATTTATTTTTGGATAGGCTACAGAGCTGAGGCTTAGTAGAATACTGTGTGTCAGGAATATAGGCGAAACTCTAAGTTAAAAAAAAGACATGTGAATTAATGGTGGACGTCTGGCTCAGCATAAGGAAAAGATCTGGCAGTCCTGGCTGCCCACCAGCTCTATAGGCGCCATGTGGGTGGCTGCTACCGTGGCTCCTGTTACATTGAAATCTGGTGCCCCAAATCCCAGGAGGTGACAGCTACACTCCATTCCACACTGGGGATACCACTCATCTTCAGATGGGAGGTGGGGTGCATACAGTCAGGTGTCGGTCCTAAAGCAGTGAACTGTATGAGGGACACAAACAAATCAAATTGTATCCTGGGCTCAGGTAAGAATGAAAATTAGTCTATTACTCATTTTGTGCCAAAATCTGCCTCTCTGGATGCTCTGCCCGCTGGCCATTATGCTACCACCAAGCATGTCTAATTCCCCTCATCCCTTACAGATCTCAAGGCAACCTGTCTCTCCCCAAGTCCTCCTTCCATCCCGTCAAATGTCAGGTTCAGCAGGAAGATTCTGTTGGCACCCAGAGGGAGTGGCCTCTCTCCTGTGGGGTATGGAAGTAGACGCCCAATCCCCAAGAGGGGCACTGGAGAAAGAGACTCTTGGGTTAGGCCAGCCCTAGTCATCCCTTCACTCAAGGTCTTTGGAGAACGCTACCATGCCCGCGGCCACCACACCCCCGTAGCTCTAGCATCACATGGGGGCAGGTAGGACAATGAGTGACAATTACTAGGTTAGGTAGTGCAGTTCTCACTTGGGTTTAGAGGCTATCAGTTGGTCATAAATTTAACAGGTCACAATGGGCATTTTAAAAAGAAGGAAATAGAGAATAGAAAACTATCTGCACTTGGTATTGTTTTATTAAACACTTGCTTCGGTAATATATATCTGTACTGCATTGCGAAGCAAAATACATTTTTGCTGTGTGGTTGTGATTTAAAAACCAACTGGTTAAAAAACCACACACATGTATGCATATACATATATAATCCATCGTAACATTTTTAAAGCATCCTTTGAACAGAACTTGATATTTAGTAACGGTCGGCGAGGGGGGGGGGGACCTTGGTAGGGTCATTTCAAACTCATTTTCCTGTAGATTATGTCACCCCTCTGTGTCCGCCAGCTCATGAACCGATCTGCTACACCCCCCTTAGTCCACCAGCATTAGGAGCCATTATGGGGAAAACTCAGAGCACCATGTGAACTTCCCATGGTTATCCAATGACCAGTGCTGGGCATCTCTTACTCTGGCGTAAAATTTAATTTAACAGTAAACATAGTCAAATCTCCAATGGCTGCTACCTAGAGGGAAGAGGTGCACAAAGAAAGCAAAACAGAATAACAGACTAATATTTACCCTTTAAACACATTAAAAGTTAAAATGTCATCATGTGGTTACCTTCAAAAGCAAAACAAAACAAAACAAAACATAGTACTCAATGCCTGAGTTGATGTCACCTTGTTGGTGTTGGTCTCATGGGAACAATGAACACAGAATAGGAGTCAATATTCCTAATATCCACTTTTATTTTATTTTTTCTGGTAGAGGAAACACTCTGGAAATTTCCCTCCCTATGAAAAATAAACAGATCGATAATAAAAGGGCTCAACGTTGCCATGGGGGAGGGGAAGTAGAGGCAGGGTCACTGTTCAAACAGCAACAACCTTCCTGTGTCCACCCCCTCCATTCCAAACACTGTTCCCCACCCAGAAACCCCACGTGCCAGTACAAAACAAGAGCCAGGCCCTACGCCAAGCCCTGAGGGGTAAACAATCCTATCTGGGCTCTCTTTCCCTTATCTGGTTCACATTTTGCCTGTGCACCCTGATTCACTCAGGAGAGAAGCTGGTCCAGCTTGCATAGCTTTCTGTCTCTTACCAACTAGGGATGTGGCAGAGAATGCTTAGTTTAGACACCTCTTTATCCTAAAGGGCCTCGGTTCTAGTCTAGCAGAGACCCGGGGCTATTTGATCTGGGGATGACCGTTTCACACAATGGTCTTCCAAACCCTGCCTGTGTTAGAGAACGGATGACTTTGCTTGCTTTGGGCACTTCACTCTCAACAGGCAGGAGAGGCTGGGGCAGCGGGGGAGGCGGGAGGAGGTGGAAGGGAGTGTATTGGGAATTGCACCAAGTAAGGACGTAAGTAGGTCCAAGACAGAGAACTAATCAGCTGATGAAAAGTTCAGTATGTACCCCTCCGATTTTTACCTGGATGGGAACCACTGGTGTGGTTCTACCCAAATGAAGTGTATGGCCACAGTGATAAAATAACGCGTACATTCTTAGTGGTTACTCATTTTTATACACTAAAAAGGAAACTTAAAAAAAAAAGTGATTACCTGGTTTGTTCTTGCTGCAGTGTGTTGGGATCAGGTATAAAAAATCTTACTCGAAAATGCAGAGTACAGGGGAAACCTCCTACAACATTTTTCAAAAACAAATTTAAGTTTTCCCTTTAAAAAAGTCAATGCAGGTAAGCTGCTACTCTCCCATTAAGTGATGCATTTTTTTTTTCACTAGACCACTGCTTTTTTCCATCGATACAAGGACTAATTTCGAACAAGGAGTGCACAGGTTAAGTGACTATTTAGAAATCTCCAAGTCTGCAAAAAGTAGAATAATCTGCAATATGAGCACAGAATGAGGTATTACCACCTAATACAGGTTTAACTTAGAGCTGTGTTCAAACAATGCACTCCATTATCTAGATCAGGAATTTTAAAAATTCCTGACATCAACAGATTATACAAGATTCACAAAGAAATAACCTCACATATATAGCGACTTTATACTTTTCCCAAACATTTTCAGGTATATTCTTGAATTGAAACACCGCCTTAACTCTGAGTAGGCTCGGCTGGTGTTGATGGCACTGTTTTTGCAGACGGGCCAACAGGCACAGAGACTTGCCTTGGGTCACACAGCTGATGACAGTACCAGAACGGTAGCACTGAGGTTTTTGATTCTGCTATGCCACCTCTCAGTCACGTTTATATTGGACAACAGTTCATGCTTTTTAACGCAAAGTAAATTCCCAAAGTGACGAACATACTAGCAAACATTATTATGCAATTAATTACCATACTCAAATACGGCTTTATGCAACAATACCAAGAATCGATTTGCTTGCAGAGATAAAATTAGCCCATTTCTTTTGCTAGATATGGCAACGGGAGAAGAGGAGATTGTGTTGCTAAGCTCCATGCTCTCCTTCAGGTCGGCTGCACCCCTCTCCGTTACTCAGTAAATGTTCGCTGGCCCTATCTATGTGCTCGGCACTTTCCTGCTTCAGAAACTCAAGCCTTCTCTACCCTGCTCCTCTTACAGACTTGTCGACCTCAGTTCATCCGGGGTTCTACCTCCCGTCTCTTTAGTGCTTTCTGTCAGTCTCTCTCCTGTGTCAAAGACTCAAGCAGTGTGTGTGCACCTACGAATGTACCTTTGCATGTGTGCCCAGGGACCAGCGGGTGACGCTGTAACTTGGTACAGGCTGACCACCTGCACATCAGGGGGACAGCTAAGTGTTCCCATGCCTTGGGACATCCTCTCAGCTCCTTCCCACCAGACCTTGTCAATGTGTGTCTCAGGATGCCTTTGTGCACCCAGAGTGTCCTATCACGTGCTCAGAACTGTCCTAGAACCCTCACTCTCCTGGTGTCCATATCCCCATGCTTGGCTGTGAGCTCCTTGAGGGCAGGTCCAAATCTGATTTGGACCGGATTCTCAGAGCTTAGCCCAGTGCCTTGCCAAAATCTGAGCTCAGGATACACTTCCCGAATGAATGAGTTAGTGAGGGAATGAACGACGAGGGAATGTATTCATGCCTGTGTGGACTCACTGCTCTGAGACTTCAAATGGGGGCAGGCATGTATCTGCACAACGGCTCTGTGGCTCCCTGTGGGCAGTTCTGAATGCTGAGGGAGGTCAGGACTTGGAGGCCCACGCTCCAGGGGACAGCAGCAGTGGGATCCTGGCCACGGTTCCTTGTCTCTACTCCTTCCCGTGTGGGTGCTTGGGCGAGTGGGGGGAGGTGGCATACGTGTGTGCACACTTATGTGTAAAAATCCACCTGCCGTTCACCCCTCAGCCATTCACTGGCCACCTCCTGGGGAGGGGGTGCATTGTGAGGAATGCAGAGAAGGTATGGCAGGGACCCTGACCTGAAGGAGCTGGCAGTTTCCAAGGAAGATTAAGGCAGGCGACTGGGAGATGAAGGACAGTGCTCCGAGGAGCAAAGCAGATAATGACACATGAAGGGAGGGTGGGGGGGGGAGGCGTCATGGCTTCTAGTAGAAGTAGGGATAGAGTCTGAGTGGCTTTGAAGAACAGCAAGATTTGGATATAGAGAAGAGGGAAAAGCAATCCCAACAGAGGGAACAGACTGAGGGAAGGTACAGAGGAATGTGTGCAGCCTGGGAGGTCAGCCAGGTTTGTCTGGGGCATAAAGTGCATAAAGGGGAACAGAGAGTGCGATGCTAGAAACCAGGCTGAGGACGGATCCGGGCAGAGGGTGGGGTGGGGCATGGTGTGAAACCCCGTCTAAATGGGAGTTAATGTACAACACTGGGCTTAGGAGCAGTACGTTATATGTTATATTGACTACCTGTCTCAGACTCCAGTAGGAGGGGTGTGTATGTGTGTGTGTGTGCGTGCATGTGCTTGCATGCACACGTGCCTTTCCCACCCTGGCTCTCACACTGGGCTAAGAAAAGCCATCTCCCTTCCCTTGTAAGAAGAAAGTAGGTTCCTGGGCTCTTGGCTGCCTTCTTTCACCTTTCCTGCTCACTGCTGGTGAGGACTGATCTGAAAGCATCTCTGCTCACTCAGAAGTCAAACAGGGAGAAGACAGTTTACTCACATCACCTGGACCACCTGGAAGCCGGGTCCCAGATGTTAACAGGCACACGGATAATTGGAAGAGAGAAACGGGCCGTGATACACGAATACCCAGTGTTCAACTGAAATGAGAAGGTCAGCCTCACCTTTTAACTGCTTCCTGATGGGCTTGCTTGATTCCAGCCATCTCTGTTGGGTAAGAAAACATAAGATATAAAACCAAACCATACAGAAATCCAGCGACGTCTTAAAGGGATGATACTTACAAGAGAGTCTACTGAATCATTGCCATGCTGCAAACCAAAATATTCCTTTTCGGTCACACCCAAGTGGTTGTATGCCATATCCAGAAGAACTTGACCGGTATCTTGTTTCTAAGAAAAAAAAAAAAAAACAAAAGGTCTAGTGGGCATATTTTTAAAATGAATGAAAAACCAATGGTTAAATATCTTTATTGTAGGCAAAAAGGAGTTAAAATATTTAGAGATTTTATGCACACTCGTATCTTGTAGTAAGAAATGCTTTAATAAATGTCACGTTAAGAAGTCACATGGTACGCATGGGAAGTAGGGCTCGAAGAAAAACCACATAAATATGATTTAAGACAGTAAATTGTCTGAGACTTCTTCCTTCCCCTTAGCAGAGATTCCCAAGTGATGTGTGAATTGGGAAACACAGATATCACGATGAGAGTAAACTCTCCATGACCTACCCATGGATTATCCACGGCAAAACGCTAATCCCACATCAGTTTTGTTGACCCCTCGGGAGCCACGGAAGCGTGTACAGGGAAGAAAACTACTAACAGCATGAGGAAGGTGGCTAAGAATAAGCAAATGCCATCCTAAACGCCCTCAAAGTGACTTGGCGTGTGTCACCCTGGGGGATCATCTGCCACTCTGCTCTCTGCCATCTGAAGTGAGAAGTCAGTGGGGACATTCAACTGCACTTTGCATCTATGGCAGGACTCAGCCACTGTCACCACTTGGTGTTTATGAAGCAGGCACAGTGCTGAGCATGGGGACCTAGCCAGTTAGTGTCCCAGAGAGGCCAGGCATAGAAGCAGTGACCGTAACATGGCGAGCCAAATGCTGTCGAGTGCCGTGACACCCTCAGGGCACAGAAAACACACAGAGGACGATACGAATGGTTAATTCAACCTGGGGCCAAGTGGAAGCTACTCCTGACCTGGGTCTGGGAGGGTGACAGGGCTGAGTACATTAAAAAAATTTTTTTTATTAACTTTTTTAATGTTTTATTTATTTGGGGGGGGGAGGGGCAGAGAGAGGGGGATGGAGGACCTGAAGCGGGCTCTGCGCTGACAGCAGTGAGCCTGATGTGGGGCTTGAACTCATGAACCGTGAGATTATGACCTGAGCCGAAGTTGGACGCTCAACAGACTGAGCCACCCAGGCGTCCTAAAGAGAAGGCATCTTAAACAGTGTGCCTGGCACAAAGGCACGGGGGTGGGAGACAGCATGGTGCCTCTGGGAAATCGCAAATTCTCCTTCAACAGGCAGACTTCTCAGGAATCCTTTGAACCAAACCATTCGACTTAAGGACACTGAGACTCAGAAATAGACTATAAAGAACAAGCAAAAAGACAGCTCCTTTTTTGAGTGCTAGAGAGAAGATCATGCACCTGGAAATTGACCACAGTGACCAGGAAGAGGAGAATTAGGTAGTCATCAGGCCCCCTCCTGCAGCCTCCTCTTTGGTGTGGTCTTATATTGTTTGGCCATAGTGTGGGAACATGAGACACACCCATTTCCTGCACACATTCCCCCCTTCCTGCCTGAGGGCCCTGCACCTGCTGCCTCTTTTACCCGGGACCGCTTCCATCACAAGGGAATCCTGACAGTGTGGAAAAGATGGCCCACCCAGTCCACATATTCCAAAATATGAGATACTGTCCCCCTCAATTAGGAGATACTCTCCTGGTGCATCAAAGACCTTGGTTTCCCTTAATTAAAAAAATTTTTTTTTAAATCTTTATTTGTTTTAGAGAGACAGAGCGCGAGCAGGGGAAGAACAGAGAGAGAGGGAGACACAGAATCTGAAGTAGGCTCCAGGCTCTGAGCTGTCAGCACAGAGCCTGACATAGGGCTCCAACTCACAAACCGTGAGATCATGACCTGAGCCGAAGTCGGACGCTTAACCGACTGAGCCACCCAGGCGCCCCGCCTTGTTAAAATTTTTATATAATTTTATATTATACTTAATAGATAAGTAACTATCAAATATCCACAATGAGCCAGATATGACATGACATGCACTGTTTATATATGATCTCGAATCTTTGTGGCTGTTCACAAAGTCATCACCAGCATCCCCTTTGCCGTGAGCAAACAGAGGTGCTGGGAGGCTCCAGGCTGTCAGCTGATGGACGGTCTGCCTGCCTGAGTATGGTGTGCTGGCTGCCAAAGGCTACATGTCCCCACAATGTTGCATCTCCCGTCTAGAGTGCAAAACTCACCCATTCTGGTATATTTTTCCCAACTTTCCCAGTTCCCAAAAGGAACTGAAACATAATAAAGGGCACATTTATAAAGAACAAGACTCCCAGCCCAGTCCCCTACTCCATCAGAGGCCATCTTTGCTATGCCAGGTCACTGTCCGTGACCAGCTTGCTCCCTGGGATGGGCTAAGAACAAGTGATGTATAGGCCAGCTTCCTGATGATGCCTGCTCCTGCCCATAAGGGGGTCTGGGCTCAAGAGTTGGTGCCAACGCTCCCTACAAGTAGAAGATCTAAAGTGACAGGGATTCTAAGCTGCCACCAGGCCCTCAGACTCAAGTTCAATGTGAGTCAGCTTTGACCGGACTGCTGGAAGCTTGAGGAAGCAACAATGGCAGCAGCATGATAAGGACAATGGTGTTCGTGTTCATAAGAACATGTTCTAGGATCATCGCTCTGGGCAGGCGCTTTCCTTATCCCTGTTTACAGGGCTCCTCACTCCCCCTTTAAAAAGTTCTGGCCTGGGATTCTCAGACACTGGCTCTTGCTCTCCTTCTCCCTCCTGGGACAGTCTGTCCCTGTCTCCTGTAGTGCCTATTTCTTGTCTCTCAAACCTTTCAACACGGACCCTTGTTCGTACCTTCTGTGTCCTTACTTCCCAGCTGACCTCACCCCGTTTTGTAGCCCCACATCTGCATCCCAGCCTTAATGCTTCCCTTAACCTTCTCACTTGTATATCTGACACCATCTCGATGTAGACGAGTACCAGGCACCTCAAACTCAACACGTCCTTGACAGAACTGGTTATCTCCACCCCCAAGCCTACCCTTCTTACAGCCTTTCCCATCTCTATCGACCCCAACTCCATCTTGCTAGTTTCCCAGGCCGACAACCCTGAGAGTCACCTTGAGGGCCTCTTTCCCATCCCAAATTCCATCTATTAGCAAATCCCACTGGCTCTGC
This sequence comes from Acinonyx jubatus, assembly GCF_027475565.1. NCBI lineage: Eukaryota > Metazoa > Chordata > Mammalia > Carnivora > Felidae > Acinonyx > Acinonyx jubatus. The sequence continues at coordinate 23,943,190 of NC_069391.1, read as the reverse complement.
CTTGAAAATAGTTTCACACTTGGTTTATTCTTAGCCACCTCCATACTACCAGCCTGTCCAACTCTCCTCCTCCTCCTCTCCCCTGGACTGTTATAATATCCTCTTAGTCCTTGCCTCCCCCCCTCCCCCCCCCCCCCCCCACCCAACAGTCTACTATTGACAGGGCATCCAGAGTCACACTTGAGTCACATCATGTAAGGTCTCTGCCCAGACCTACCAATGGTTTCTGCCTCCCTCAGAATAAAACCAGCACCCTCAGGATGACCTATAAGGCTCTACGCAGCACCCACCCCCCCCCAACCCAACACCTATCACCTCTGACCTCTCTTGCTACTCTCTCCCTTGTTCATTCCACTCCAGACACACTAGCTTCCATACTGCTCTGCAACTACACTGAGTGGGATCCTGCCTCAGGACCTTTGCACTGCTACTTCTTTTACCTCGAATGTGCATTCCCTCCAGAGAACAACATAGTTCTTTCCTTCATTTCTTTTAGATGAGGTCTTCTCTGGTCACTTCTATAGAATGATAACCCCAGAACTGCCCTGCTCTGGCACTACCTTCCTCATCCCGCTTTATTTTTCTTCTAAATACATACCACCTGACACAGTATACATTTATTTATGGTCCATTTCTTCACACTAGACGTAAGCTTTAAAAGGCCACATACTTGGCTGTTCTGTTCACTGCTGTATTCTTTATAACCAGCATGAAGCCTGACACATAGTAGGTGCCCAGTAAACATTTGATGAATAAACACTCACGTTCTTGTCAGAAAGAAGATAAACAGCAAAGGAATAGCTCCCAAACCAACAACAAAGGAGCCAGGCATGTACTGTCAATTTAGAGCATCTGGAAGAGGCATACGTGACCCTTTTAGAGAAACTGCCATGCTGTGACTTCCTGCAAACTGCCCTCCCCTCTTGTCTGCTCAGCCATCAAGGTCCATAGTGACCTGGGGTCAGCGGGAGGCAAACTTAGGGGTGGGGTGGAAGACCCAGGGGCCAGTTTTTGTTACCCTTTCAATTTCTGTGGCCTTCTATTACCCCTGGTTGTTCTCTTGTACCCAATCTTCCCTTTCCAACCCCTCTCCTTACACACTGGACTTTCCAGGTTGGGGCAGATGCTGGCAGCCAGTCCAGGACTGGGGTTGACCCCCTTAGGACCAGCCAGAGTATGGGAGAGACAGGCAGAGGTCATGGGCCTAAACGGTGACTGGGGGAGGGTGGGACGACAGCATGACTGCTACAGTTCAAGGATCTCACTGGTGGCCTGATACTGGAGGCCTCGTTTCCAGTCCTGCGTCTGTCATGAGCTTGAGGTGGGAGAAGCCAGGCTCTCCCTGAGCCCTGCCATTTATGAGGCACACATCTTACTACCGTCCAGATTGGACCCATGAACTCATACCATAATAAGCACCTGCTATGTGCCTGGTCCTGGACCGGGCCCAGGGGAGATGACACCATGCCTGTCCCCAGGAGCTCACAATTTAAAGAACATACAGCCTAGTAATTATAACGACTATTAACAAAATGTGACATGGGCTCTAATAAAGCAGACAGGGCACCATTATGGGAGAATGAGCTCAAGAAGCTGATGAAGATGGCACAGAACAGGTAACATTGAAGTGTCACTCAGTTCGTGTCACCAAGAAGTGGGGGCAAGGCACTCCAGGTGAACAAGAATGTGAGCAAAGTTTTTAGGGTTATTTCCAGGCCAATCTCAACATACAAGATCTGAGACCTCAAGCTTTCATTTAAAAACAGTTTTGAGGGGCGTCTGGGTGGCTCAGTCGGTTGAGCGTCCGACTTCGGCTCAGGTCATGATCTCGCCATCCGTGAGTTCGAGCCCCGTGTCGGGCTCTGTGCTGACAGCTCAGAGCCTGGAGCCTGTTTCAGATTCTGTGTCTCCCTCTCTCTGACCCTCCCCCATTCATGCTCTGTCTCTCTCTGTCTCAAAAATAAACGTTAAAAAAAATTTTTTTTAAATAAAAAATTTTGATATCTTGGCTTATAAAATGAAGAAACATTATGACTTAACAGCATTAATTCAGAAAAGATTAAATTTGGAGACCTTACATTGACTTTAAAAGTCTGTACCAAGCCATCTAAAAAGCGGATGCTGCAGACGACTTCAGATCGAGTTTTCTCTTTGGGTAATTCTGAGGTGCGTATGTTATTAATTCTTCCACCCAATGCACGTAACCGGGAGGTCATAACTGTCGTTGAATAACCTGTAACAAAAAGTACACTTGTTAGCTCTCTGACATGAAAATTACCTGCTACGTGTGGATGCACCTCACAGTCCACCTATCCCGTGTCTGCTTTGATCCTCATAAAACTGAAGACCTCAGACAAATGAGAACCAGATAACAGTGTTTCCATTCGACTTCTAAGCGGCTCTAAGCAAAATGTATTGCTCCGTTATAACATGTTAACAGAATTATATGGCTTATTTGTGTGTTTTATCTCCCTGGTCTAAACCTAATTTATATTTCCCAGGCTTTTAATTTTTTATGTTTAACTTTTTGTATATATTTGTGAACTCTACTATTTTTTTAAGGAACTAAATGTCATGTAAAAATGATTTAAAATATTAAGATACTTATTGGTCAATTAAACTACATTAAGTAACTTACAGTCATTAAAAGACACCATTTAGGGGCACCTGGGTGGCTCAGTTGGTTGGGTGTCCGACTTTGGCTCAGGTCATGATCTCAGGGCTCGTGAATTCAAGCCCCACGTCGGGCTCTGTGCTGACAGCTCAGAGCCTGGAGCCTGCTTTGGATTCTGTGTCTCCCTCTCTCTCTCTGCCCCCTCCCCCGCTCATGCTATTTCTCTCCCTCAAAAATAAATAAACATTTTTTTAGAGCTCTTGTAAATCAGTAAGAGAAAAAAACAAGCAATCTGGCAGGAAATGGGAACCACGTTCATTATCAAAGAAATGCGAATTAAAACCACAAAGTAATGGTACCACATACCCACCAGAATGGCTACAATGAAATCTAACAAAACCAAGTGCTAGCCAGGGTATGTGGCAACTGGAACTTTCAGGCACTGCTGGTAAGAATGAAAATTAGCGCAACTCTTTTGGAAAACGGTTTGGCAGAAGCTACTAGCACTGAACATATGCATATTCTGTGACATAATTCCACTCCTAGGCATATTCCCAACAGAAAAATGTAGATTTACCCACTAAAAGACATGCATGAGAATTTTTATAATAGCCCCAAACTGGAAAAGACTCAAATGCCCATCAACAGAGGGAAATTGTGGTATAGTCATACCATGCTTAACTGTACAGCAAAGGAAATAAGTGAACCACTGTGATGTGAAACACAAGTGAATTCCTCCGTTATGTTGAGCAAAAGCAGCCAGATACAACAGATTACCAACAACATGAATCCATTTGCATAAAGTTCAGAAACAGGCAAAACTGATCAACGCTAACAGAGCACAGAAGCGTAGTCACCCCTGTGGGAAGTGACCAGTGTCCAGAAGTGGACAGGAGACTTCTGGGATGCTTATAATAGTCTGTTGATCTGGGTACTGACCCTGGTGTGCACGCTTTGTGAGGCTTCATCAAGCTCTACACTTATTTGTGTACTTGTCTGTATGCTGCAATATCAAGTTCACTTAAAATAATACAGGGAGGAAGAGGGAGTTAGTTTAAAATCTGACTCTCTATTCAGGGAACGACAAGGAAAGAGGTCTTTCTAGTGAATGCAACTGTAGGGCAGTAGACTAAAAAAAGACTGAGGAAGTGTGCAGTGAGCACACGGTCACATCACGCAGGCAGGAAAGACAAGGGTCTAGGCCAGCTCCTCAGCTTAGGGAATGGCAGAGGTGTAAATCTGACAAGGTTGGAGGGAAGAACAGATAAAGGTGAAGGACTTAAGGGCAATTTAATGTTCTTTTTTGTTAATTCTCTGCAAACTTTCCAAGATGAGCTGGGCCTTTGCATGAGCTATTCCCTCTGCCTAGAAAGTTCTTTCTGTTCCTCTTCAGTCCTCAGTGCCCAGCACAAGCATCACTTCCTCAGCAAAGCCTTCCCTGGTGTCCATAACTACTATTTGTGTTAGAGGCTCTCCTGTGTGGTGCTCAGGACAATGCCACAGTTACAGCTGGTGACGTATTTAACACTGGCCTCTGCCACCAGAAGCTAAGCTTCACAAGGGTAGGGACCAGGTCTGGTTTTACTCACCGCATCTCCCAACACCTACCCAGCTCTGGGAGGCAGCCAAGAAATAGCTGAACAACAACTCAATGAGTAAAAGGAAAAATGAAATGAAAAATGAAGCCAAGACTAGCACCTGGAAAAACAGTGCTATCTGATAAGACAAACTTGGGTTGTGGGAGCAGGAAGGAGGATGGAACGAAGGTGGGGACATCCCCTAAACCAGGGTTCCCCACACTGTAAGCTGCACACAACAAGGGCAACCTAGAATGCAAGGAGGGCTGAGGGGGGCCCGGGAGTCTGCAATTCTCAGTCTCCCAGGTGACAGAGCCGCTGATCCGGGGTTCACACTGTGAGGAACAAGTCACGGATAACTGGAAAAGCAGCACTAAATGTCAGGCAGGGTCAGAAAGCAAGACTGGGGAATCAGCAGCAAGGAAGGGATGAGCACAAAGCAGACCGGCGCCTGAGAATCAAGCCTCAGGGGACCACTGGAGGCACAGCTTAGCGGCAGGAAGCAGAAACACAAAGTAGGTGAAGGCTCCAGGAGAGAAGGGTGCACTTGGTCCCTCTTCCTACAGCGGGAGCTCCAGACAAACCTCCATTCTTCTGTAGATAGGGACAGGCAATCTCAAATATTAATAAAACAAATTCCGGGGACCGGCAGTGGGAGAAAAAGTACTGTCACTTATAAAATTCCACCCACCCCACCACCTCCACCTTGCCCTTTCCAACAAAAATGTCATCAGAAGCAGGGATGCATTTTCTGAGTAATACCAAGAGTTATCAAAAGACAACAAACGTGTTCCATAATACTTTAACCACTTTGAATTTAAAATGTCAAATTTATTGTTTAGTCCTCGTCTAAGAATTTCAGGTGGGCTAGAATTTTTTTTTTTTTTTTTTTTTAAGATACAATAGAATCATTACAAGCATGATTCTAGTGGGAGGTGCACATCAGTATTACCTGGGGAGCTTTAAACAAAAAAACCAGGCCTGTCCTGGCCACACCCACAGACGGTGATTCAGCAACCTGGGGTGTGACAGAGTGACTTTCCCTTTGGGAAGCCCTCACAGGAAGGAGGCAGTCAATGGCCAGAGGAGAGAGTTTGCAGGGAACCTCAGGATGTGCTCCAGATGGTGTCAAACTTAAGAATACAGGTTCCTTGGAATCTGAGCCATTCACTGAGGGCGTCACACGGGAAACAGTGGGGTAGTTCCTCAGGGCAGCTAACACTAAGAGCTCATCACACCATGACTCTGGATGGAAAAAACCAAAAGTGATTTCACACAAGAGCCTCCAAATGAAAGTCAGATGGACAGACGTGCTAAGAGCAGGCACTAATTTTCAAACTGCTCCCGGCCCTCGCAGCTCCGTGCAGCTGGCACAAGGGTGGGTACCGGTGGGACTTATTAACTTGACCATGGTTAACAACGTTCCCCAGCATAGTCATGTAGCCAGCGACCCAGAAGAGATACTTCTTTCCTCTGCACATTGATCTCTGCTATATAAAAGGCCTTGAAACCTAACAATGTCACGAACAGGAATTTCATGAAAGTCGCAGATATATTCTCCCCACAATTGTTCCTAAAGCGTACCTTGAGAAGAGCAAGCCTCATGTTGAATAACCACATAATCGAGCCAGGCAGGGTTTTCAGAGTGTCTTGAAATTCTCTTAAACAATCCGGTCAAGACAATGGATGCTGACTGACTGCCCAGTTTCCGGAACCACAGCAATTGGGGAACCCGGGGTTTCTACGGCTTCCTTTATAAGCCTCTTCATTCTAAACAAAGCCACAACCTCACCAGGAACACACTGGCCTCCCTAACCACAAGTGGCTACAGCTGCAGCTGATGTATTCTATAATATGGAAGCCTTATTTGCTCTATTTTCAAAATCAAAACCAATCAGTTGTGGCTTCAGTATCTGTTCTGCACAACAGAGGTTCCACTGTGACTATAGATTTTATCAGACTGTACCTGCAAGACATACAGGAAGACTCAACATCTCCCTTAGTGTACAGCGGGGGCCCAGTGCACACCATGAGTGTGAGTTAACACCTGGAGGGACATAGACTAGGTACTCAATAAAAGGCATTGTATTAACACTGCTAAACTTCTTTTGTTTAATGTATTTTTTAAATATTTATTTTTGAGAGAGAGAGTGTGTGTGTGTGAGCAGGGGAGGGGAAGAGAGAGAGAGGGAGACACAAAATCCAAAGCAGGCTCCAGGCTCTGAGCTGTCAGTGGGGCTCCAACTCACGACCCTCGACATCATGACCTGGGCCAGAGTTGGACGCTTAACTGAGTCACCCAGATGCCCAACAATACTGTGCTTCTAATGCCATCAGGTGCTGCCTAGAATCTGGATTTTGTAGCCAACCCTGATTTCAAATGCCTTCTATAAATGTTCTGTTTCTTAAAATTTTATTTCAACAGAGACAGCCTGTGAGGTTAAGAGATAGATAGGTGACATACCTTTGAGCTGCTCTATAAACACAGGTCCCAGAATCAGGGGGCATATTGCGTGGGATGCGGCAATTTGTGGCATGTGGGACACCAGAGCCCTTGTGGGTGGGGTTGGGTGACAAGTCTTCAACCACTATCCTTTCTGGGCTCCCTGTCTGCCCTGGAGCTGGGGACAGGGAAGAGGTGATGCTTTATTTCCTAAGGGTCTACATGCTGACCCAGGGAACTCTGTTCTTTTACAAGCACATGAACCACAGACAGAAGGGAGAGGACTATACTTTTCTCCATTAGAGAAAGTCAGAAAGAACTCCATTTTGGTCATTTTATTTTTTTACGTTTATTTATTTTGAGAGAGAGAGCAAGACAGGGGCAGAGAGAGAGGGAGAGAGAGAGAGAATCCCAACTAGGCTCCACACTGTCAGCACACAGCCTGACACGGGGTTCGAGCCCATGAACCGTGAGCTCATGACCTGAGCCGAAATCAAGAGTCCCACCTTTAAATGACTGAGCCACCCAGGTACCCCCATTTTAGTCATTTTAAAAGAAAATGTTGAGGTTATTTCATACCCTTGTTTCCCAAAATGAGAACTTAGACCTCTAACTCAAGAGTGCAAGTTTCAGTTAAAAGAAAAAAAAGCAGTTCTGATTTATTAACACCTAATTTGTGAGTAAACACTACAAATGAACCACAGGTGGCTCAATAAAGGAATCAGCCTGGCTAATCATCACGCCGACCTAGGCCAATGCTACCACCTAGTGGCCATCAGAGGAAAACACGGCACCTCCTACCCTATGACTTTCTACTTCCTGGAGAGAAACAGGCACAGCCTTGCTCCCTTTTCTTACCACAGTTCAACTCAAAAAATCTCTCACAGTACAGAAGGCCTTCTTTGTAGCCCAATTCCCTCCTTTTCCCTAATTCTTCTTCCCCAGTGAAGTCAGGAGAGGTTTTTGTGGGGGTGGGAGGTAGGGGTGGGGAGGATATTGATGAGCCCCAACAGATGCCTCATCGGCTAGAGAGGGACGTCTCTAACATGGAAAATAAACACTCATGTAAAATCAGCCATGCTAGAGAGATGACTCATCAAATACCAATATTGCTTTCTCCACCTTTCCATTGTAAATACACGGCACTCGGGCTTCATTACGGGTTAACCAAGTCTTCAGGGGGCAAATGCCCATCACACATGACTTTATTGCATATGGACAGGAAAACACAAACACAGGATAGCTTCTGGCTCTAGGCTGTTTTATGGCCAGGTTTACGTGTTCCTTAAACTTCTCTGAAGTGGGGTATTCCCTTCTAAAGATTTATAAACATCTGGATGGGGATTTATTTATTAAGCTCTAGATTAAGATCGGATCAAACTGTAAGAATGTATGCTTAGTAATTAAGCTGCGAACAAAAAAACAATGATTAAAATGAGACTTTTAAACCAAAGACTTAAATAAAACTTTAATGTGCTTGATTTAATCATCTAGGGAGCTTGTTAAAATAGATTCCTGGCACCACCTACAGAATCTATGGTTTAGTAGGGACGGAAGAAACTGCATTTTAAAAGTTAATTTTTTCCAACTTATAGAAAAGTTGCAAGAAAAACAGAACTCCCATATACCCCCATTGGCCAGGATTTAATTAACTTTCTGTCATATATGCTTTCTCTCCTACACACCCCCACACCTTATGCTTTTTACTGAACACTTGGAAGGTGTAGATATTATGCCCCTTTACCTCTGAATATTTAGCATGTCTCTCAATGACAAGGACATTTCAAGCCACAGTACAATTATTGTACTGGGCAATTTAACACTGATAAAAGCACTTATATAATATACAGCCCATATTAAAGTTTTGCACACTGTTCCAATGATGTCCTTTATTTCTTTCCTCCTGATCCAGGATCCAAACCAGGACCTTGCCATTGCTTTAATTGTCAGACTGAAGTTGCATGTTTAATAAGCATCCCCAGGGGACTCAGACACAGCAGGTCTGAGCACCATGCAGTGGAAAATACTCAACCAGATGATCCCAGGGTTCGTTTCGGTTTTGACTGTATGTGACTACAGCCAAGGGCTTGGTTAGGTCAGCACTCTACATCAGTTTTCCTACATTACAAATCACTTTGCAGAGCTAAAAGGAGTTTCTCTGTAGCTTAGCAGCTGTCCCCTTACTTAGTCTGGGGAAGCACTTCCTAAGACATTGTTAAAGTAGCACAGACTTTCCAGTCTATATGTCAGTGCTGGGATTAGCACTGTTGTCATAACAGAGGAAGAAAGCAACACAAAAATAATGTTAGTTCAAAAAGGGTTCTATCACTTGATATTATGTAACCAGATGTCTTGGCTTGTTCACCCAAATTAGTTCACATCTTTCACAGACAGTGATTCCTAATGATTCGTAATATCCAAGTTATAAAAAAGACAGCAGGGTCTTCTGTAATGTACTTTTGCAGAAATGAGGGGCAGTCAACTACAATCGTGGTAAGGAAGGAAACAGACAAAAGGAAGAGAGACATGTACATTTTGTGATTAGGCTTTTCAAAAGTTATTAATGAAACTCAGCCCAACCAGATAGTGATTTTAGTTCTCATTTGTAAGATATTCACATATTTAAAAAAAACACTTCTTAAAAATTTTTTTTTAGTGTTTATTATTTTTGAGAGAGAGAGAGAGAGAGACAGAGTGCAAGCAAGGGAGGGGCAGAGAGAGAGAGAGGGAGACACAGAATCTGAAGCAGGCTCCAGGCTCTGAGCTGCCAGCACAGAGACGGATGTGGGGCTTGAACCCACAGACTGTTGAGATCACGACCTGAGCCGAAGTCGGATGCTTAACCACCCAGGAGCCCCCCCAAAAACACTACTGTATGTACTATTTTACTTTATTAATTCTAAATTATGTGCATCTGATAAAATTGCAATGGGGCACTTGGGTGGTTCAGGTGGTTAAGTGTCCGACTCTTAGTTTTGGCCCAGGTCATGGGTTCATCTCATGGTTCATGAGTTTGAGCCCCTGCATCAGGCTCTGCACTGTCAGCAAGGAGCCTGCTTGGGATTCTCCCTCTCCCTCTCTCTCCCTCTCTCTCTCTCTCTCTCTCTCTCCCTCTCCCTCCCTCCCTCCCTCCCCCTCTCTCTCTGCCCTTCCCCCACTCACTCTGTCTCTCTCTCTCAAAAAAAAATTACCATACAACTGATACATGAAACTGAATTTTCCTCATGACTATTTTCCGTACATTTATCAATACCGCTTTCTGGCAATTACTCCTCCCCCCCTTCGTACTTGCCTTTTTAATATCCAAAGTACTACACTGCCTAAATACAAAGATAAATATATGGGCTTCTTTTAAAAACTAGTTTATAATGTAAACAATCACTATACACATTTCTAAATTAGAAAGAAATCTATTAAGGATGGCATTTTTATATTGCTAATTCAGTGTTACAGCCAATGCCCTGATTTTTCAGCACAGAGGCTCAGGACAAATTAATTTTTAAACAGCATTTTTAAAGCTTAACGGCTGTCAATGAAAATAATAATTGCAGCTGACAATGGAAGTATTAGTACACAAGACTGGTTTTTAATTTGGGCATGCAGATATAAAAGTATTTAATATCTTATTTAGAAGAAAAGATGCTTCTGTGAGCACATTTATGAAAGTTTCTAACTCTCGCATTTCACATTATTTGCCACCACATGGGAGAAAAGGCTCATACAAGTCCCTTCAATAGCACAGCTCACTACTCAAATTATCCTGCAATTATTAATCTGAACACTCCAGACGTACAGTCTTGGGATCAAATCATTTGTTCCAAAGCTCCTGTAATTTGTTCAGGGAGTGGATCACCAACTAGGGCCCCCAGGAAGCAGGGTGGGGTAATTTGTAGGATTCGTTCTCAGACAGAGACCCGTAATTAGCGCCCTCCTTCTCCTACAACTTCAAAATGCCAAATAGTTTTCTTATTATGGAGTCAGGGTTTATTTATAGGCTCAACACCATGACACTGGCAAAACTAACAAAATAAGAAAGTTACACTTGATACTGGGAGATAACAAGAAGTAGATTCAGGCTATCTGAAGGGCAAGATGAAGAACTCTGTGGGGGCTGTGGACGGTTTCGGGAAAGAGGTAATGTTGCTATAAAGAGAAGCCAACCTCTTAACGTTCCATGAGCGAAGTTTTCAGGGTGGCGATGAGAAGCTAAGGAACTGAACGCACCAGCTGCCCCTAAGCGATGAGAACACTCACGTTACACTCATTACCCTTGTTGGGTCTATTACATGAAGTCACTGCCCAAACCCCACCTTTTTCTTGAAGCCTCACAAATCGTAAGTGCACAGCTCTCAAGAGAAGCCTGGCAGGAGCCCCCTCGTGCCCCCATCCAAACAGGACTTCCCCCAGAGGGGACTACTCTTCTAACTTTTAACACCAACTTCATGAGATTTTTTTTTTAAAGTCAACTCTACTCCCAACATGGGGTTCAAACTTACAACCCTAAGATCAAGATCTATGAGCTCTATTGACCGAGCCAGACAGGTTCCCCTCTTCCTGTGATTTTTTAAATTTATTTTTGAGAGAGAGAGAGAGGGAGTGTGAGCAGGGGGAGTGGCAGAGACAGACAGGGAGACACCAAATCTGAAGCAGGCCCCAGGTTCTGAGCTGTTGGCACAGAGCCTGATGTGGGGCTCGAACTCATGGACCATGAGATCATGACCTGAGCTGAAGTCAGACGCTTACCCGACTGAGCCACCCAGGCACCCCATCATGAGATTTTTTTTAAGTGAGTTTTTTTTTTTTTTAATGTTTAGGAAAGGTTATCACAGTGCAGTGCTAAACTGCACCCCTGCCCCAAATTTCCCAGGACTCTGCTCTCCCAGGGCTGTGAGTAGCACACATGTGGATGCTTCTGGTATCTGTGCAGTACGGGCTGCAGAGAAATGAGAAGCATGGGATGTGGTCTCCCCCCAGGTGAGGCTCTGAACAGTGTCTAGTGAACCTCTCCCATTAAGATGCCACCTCAGTGGACCCAGAACCTTCAGAGGTCAGCAAGCCTGCCTCCTGGGAAGGAACTCCAGGCCTTGGAATGATGGAACCAAACCATGCGGAGGAAAAGGACTCCAGGACTTCCTACAGACAAGCTGTCCCTATATCCTCCCTACAACTGGCCAAAGTCCCACACTGGACTAGGACTACATTGCACAGACCCTTAATCGTGCTTATAATTACTCTTAACCTTTAGTACTACTTTGGCAAAGGAGTTCTGGACCATTTACTCAATACTCATTTACTGGGCACCTGCTCTATGTCAGGCCGGATGCATATAAGTACCTGGCGTTTCAAGATCTAAGGGAGATGAACACCCAGGGTGCCAGAGAAACAGGAGGAGGGGTCCCGACCTGACTGGGGTGGGCAGTGGGACCAGGTCACAAAGGTGTCACAGGGGAACCTTGCAGGATAAAAGGAAGTCAACTAGGTAGAAGGGGCTTCCAACATGGCAGTGCATATACAAAAGTCAGGAGGGGAAACACATTTTAGGAAATGCAAGGAGAGAGATTTGGCAGGAGTGTCTCAAGCATAACTGGTATCCTAGAGATATCTCAGGGAGAAGATTTGGTGCTTCAAAAATCCAAGCAGCTGTCACACATGATATGGCGTGAGGCTGTAGGAAGGTCAGCAGCAATGGAATCAATCGCATGTGGGTTGGAACTCCAGCTTAACCACTTAGTTGCTGCGTGAACTTAGCAATCACTCACCTTTTTCCTTACCTACAAAAGGGGGATTTTCTATGCCTTTCAAGGTTTTAAGCACCGAGTATGTCTGAAACTAACTGGCACCTAGCAGGGTCCAATCAATGGTACTTATGACTACTGTCTTTAGGCTGGTCTGTTTAGACCCCAAGGGTTCAAATGGGTGAAGGACAAAAGAAACAGATTTCTCTTTAACAGAGGGAAGAGCTTTTGAATAGTCAAGGCTGCACAAATATGAGAGGGACTGTGTCAGGAGAGAGGGAGTTCCCTGTCACTAGAGGTGATCAAGCAGAGAAGGCGGATAAGACCTTTGGTGAGAAGGTCACAGAGGGCAGACCAGCCCTGGAGGAGGTGGGATGGGTGTACCCTGAGCACCCATGACCACCAAGACTCTATTATGACTTGTTTCAATAGTGCCAAGCTTAAGTCTCTGTACATGTAAGTCCACTCAAAGCAAGCACTGTTCAAAATGAGATTCCTTATACACAGACTTCTCACGGGAAAGAATTCTTTTCTTTTTTTTTTTTTTAAATTTTTTTTAACATTTATTTATTATTGAGAGAGAGAGAAGAGAGAGAGAGAGAGAGAGAGAGAGAGAGAGAGAGAGAGAGACAGAGCGTGAGCAAGGGAGGGGCAGAGAGAGGGGGAGACACAGAACCTGCAGCAGGCTCCAGGCTCTGAGCCGTCAGCACAGAGCCTGACACGGGGCTTGAACCCACAAATTGAGAGATCATGACCTGAGCCGAAGTCAGTCGCCCAACCAACTGAGCCACCCAGGCGCCCCTCACGGGAAAGAATTCTAAACGGGTACTTCAGTCTTGAAAAAAACTAGAATGACCCCATCACTGAAACAGGGGATAAAAGAATACGAATGGACCAAAAGCAATACATAAAAGCTCAAAGAAAGTATAGATAGTAGAGTATGTTTTATATTGAGCTATTTCCACCTAAAATTAAGCTACCAGTCTCTTTCCATTCTCCCTCTGGATAGTTCCATGAGGCCCCAAACAGACTGGAAAACAGGATGGAATAAATCTACTCTACAGGGCCATGAATCAAGTTGCATAAACTTTACAAAAATACTGTGCTAATATTTGCCCTCGGGGCACAGACACGCCCATTTGGGTGTAAGTCCATGGTATTTCTATGTTGGGTTCCAGCCCCCACCCCTTTACAGCCAAAAGCAGCAGAAGCCTTCAGAAAAGAAAACAGCTAAAGTCACTTTGAAAGGTTTGAGATGTGCTAATCGCAACTCATCCCAGCCAAGAAGCTGGGATCTCACAACAGGACCATCCTGCCAGCTTTGTTCCTGCCAAGGAGTCTGAAGCCAGTGGCAGCCTGGCCAGAGAAACCCAATCCTCACCACCAGCAGCCCTCGCCATGATTTTATCTCAAGGAAACACAGAAAAATATCCTCCAACCCTGAAACCTTGACCCCCCGCTGAAAGCATCACCCTATTTGTCACCAATCAGCCAAGGAACCTGGGAAGCCACTGCTCTATTTTTTTCTTTACTTTTCACTGGTTTTCTTTCATCGATTTCCTAGTATAGAGACTTTGGAAGGCTCCTTCCAGCTTTAAAATCCCCTTCCCGGGGCACCTGGGTGGCTCAGTTGGTTGAGCGTCCTACTTTGGCTCAGGTCATGATCTCACAGTTTGTGGGTTCGAGCCCTGCATCAGGCTCTGTGTTGACTGCTTGCTCAGATCCTGGAGCCTGCTTCAGATTCTGTGTCTCCTTCTCTTTCTGCCCCTCCCCCACTCACACTCTGTCTCACCCTGTTTCTCAAAAATAAATAAATGTAAAAAAAAAAAAAAAAATTTAAAACCCCCTGCCTGTAAGGTTTTAACCTGAGGGGCCATCTCCGGATATATTAGGTATGGCAACCCAGCCTCTCTAGAAAACAAGATAAAATGTATTCTCATGTACGCTAGTCAGACTTCCAGGACTTTCTGACTTGGTGAGGTGGAGTCAGAAGATTTATGAGAGGGAACTGCTCCGACTCTAAAAAGACTTAGAAAGGCATGCCAAAATGCTAGTCAGCAAATAATGTATCTTGTTGCTGCCATTGTTACATTTGCTTGTAGTGAGGTCTTCCACATGCTAGGAGCCGGGAATACAGAAATACAATCCATTCTCTGCTTTTAAGGAGTGCAGGGAACTGCCTGGGGGCTCCTGGTGGCTGGGCCCATTGGAAGCCTGAAGGAACGTCAGGTCTGAGTTCCAGTCTCTGCCCTACCACTCCCAACACCACAGGACATTGGTCAAATGAACTCTGTAAATCTGGTTTCTGCACACGTAAATACTTCTGAGGAGCAGGGCCCTCCTGCCCGGCTCACAGCAAACACTCACCAGCAGCTGTTAGGAGCTCTGATGCGCCCATTCTCCCACCTTACTCCTAGTCCCTGGGCCACTGCCTCCCCCGGGCTTCCTGTCCTGGGGAACAGCCAAGGGTCCTCAGGGGCTTCAGAGGTTTCTAAATACTCTTGCACCCATTGCTTCTGACTCCATTCACTCTGACTGAGGCTGGCAGGCAGCATTCCTGTTCCAATTTACAGGCTGGTAGATTAGACTCCAAGAGCCATGCTGGAGTCACACAGTTGGCCTCCAAATGGGGCGATGACCCCCAGCTCACTGCGGGGCATCACATACCTCCTGCCCGCTGAGTCCACTGGCCCACATGACTGGGAAGGAAGATGAATTACAGGTGATTCACTGGAGGGAAAAAGGCCCCACTTAATCACTACTGTCTCTGTAATTTCCTGACTAAAGGTATGTTCTTACCTTTTGAGATAATCTTTGTAAACACTCCCCACAGCTCACATGTTGGTAGATTTCCTCTCAAGGAGGAAATGGTCCAGAAAACCTACCCCCCCCACCCCCCGCCACCCCCACACCATTTAATTCTGCAATATCAGAAACCTGAGTAATGACTTGGGTATTTATTACCGTATTCCCTCCGTTCTAAGATGACACAATTGAATTAACAGGTGTTTTGAAAAAAACGTAAAGAAAAATTTAAAGTGCCCTCGGACGGCCCAGGTCGTGCCGATTAGAGGAAAGTTAAAATGTGGCACACATCTCTCAGAGTTGAGGACGCGTAGTAAATGACTTCCTCTCGTTTTTGGCAAAAGGTGTGGGCTGGAGTGCATGCGCATGACATCTGAAGGCACCTCCAGGTCTACAGGCAGTCACCCCGGGTTAATTATTAGCAGTGGGAGAACAGGAGTACGTCACCTCATTTCTTGAGGCCAGGCCCTCAGTTTGGCCTGGGGCTTCTCTGACCCTGTGACCACTGGCTCTCCTTCCAGGGGGATCCTGAGAGTGGCACACCAGCCCCAGAGCTGGCCAGTCCCCCCCTCCACTGCACCTGCCTTCAGGAATCCCAGGAGTTGGAGGACTCATGATGGAGGCCCAGGTTCACTGCAGCCCTCAGAAGGCTGGGCTTCTCTAGTTGAGCTCAACTAGACCTTTTGTCCCTCACCCTGGTGGGGCGGGGGCGGGGTGGGACTCTAAGCCAAGGATCTCTGGGACACCCATGGGGTGGGGCACCTGAGGTGTGGCAGGGGATAGCCACGCGGCATCTAAACCTTGTTGTTCTTGCAGTGAGCTGTGGGAGGTACACGGGCAGTGCAGAATCTAACTCCACGGCTGCGAGAGACACATTGGCTCCAATCACCCGAAGGGAGCTAGCCCTGGAGGGGAAGGAGAGGGCAGGAAGGCAGAGGAGCAGCCACGCAGGGTGCGCTCTGATCCACGCACATCAGATACAACGTGCCGACCGGCAGTGTCGTCTTGATTGGGAGCATTTATTTTTTTTCCAAGTTGTACTCATTCCTCCTATCCCACCGTGAGACATTTGTCCACGTAGCTCAAACAATTCACCGGCAGTTTTTGTTGTTATAGTTTACAATATTTCACCTGGTGAAATCATAACCGTGTGGCCGGGTGTCCGGATGATTTCTAGTGAGTAGGGGCTCCAACTTCCGAAAGAACCCATTGTGAACGTGAAAAGGGAAGAAGGAGCAAGGGACCAAGGGCTTTCACAAACGTCAGGGAAATGGGGGCCCAGGGGAGCCTTGCTTTAGAGCCAAAGCACCAGAGGTGTGTGGCCACAAGGGGCCCGGAAGTGGCTAGGACCCCCCACCCCACGCCTCCTGGAGGAAAATGGCCAAACAGATGAGCAGGTAATTGATGAGAATTGGGGCAAAATCACCAGATTTTCTCTTTTCGGTCCTTTCTACCAGACAATCTTGTTTTTATTTTTATTTAAAAAATATATTTTTTTAAACGTTTATTTATTTTTGAGACAGAGAGAGACAGAGCATGAATGGGGGAGGGGCAGAGAGAGAGGGAGACACAGAATCGGAAGCAGGCTCCAGGCTCTGAGCTGTCAGCACAGAGCCCAACCCCGGGCTCGAACTCACGGACCGCGAGATCGTGACCTGAGCCAAAGTCGGCCGCTTAACCGACTGAGCCACCCAGGCGCCCCTACCAGACAATCTTTTTATACTTGGGAACGATAGAATTAAAGGAGACGGGATGCATCTCCTATGACCTGCACTCCACACCTGTCACCTCATTTGACTTTGACATCAAAAGAGATCGAGGCTAAAGGGGGCAAGGATGGTGCCTGAGTGACCCGGGGAGAAGGGAAATCAAACCCAGTGGCTCCTGGCAGTCATGCTCTTCCCAAATCTCACACTGTTTCTCTAGGTCTTTCTTGTGGTAAAACAAATAGAACATAAAACTTGCCATTTTAACCATTTTAAAGCATACAGTTCAGTGGCGTTAGATTCACAATGTTGTGCAACCATCACCCCTCTTTCCAAAACTTTTTTGTCACTCCAAACAGAAACTCTGTACCCATTAAGCAATAACTCGTTATTCCTTTCCTCCCCCCAATCTTTGGCAACCTCGACTTTGTCTCTGTGAATTCACCTATCCTAGGTATTTCATATAAGTGGAATCAGACAACATTTGTCCTTTTGTGTCTGGCTTATTCACTTAGCATAACGGCTTCAAGGGTCATCCATATTGTACTGTGTCAGAATGCCATTCTTTTTTTATTATTAAAAAATTTTTTTAAGGTTTATTCATTTTTTCAGAGACAGAGAGAGACAGAGTGTGAGTAGGGAAGGGGCAGAGAGAGAGAGGGAGACGCAGAATCGGAAGCAGGCTGCAGGCTCTGAGCTGTCAGCACAGAGCCCGACGCGGGGCTCGAACTCATGAACCACGAGACCATGACCTAAGCTGAAGCCGGACTCTTAACCCACTGAGTCACCCAGGGGCCCCAGAATGCCATTCCTTTTTAAGGCTGAATAACATGCCGTTGCACAGAGACACCACATTTTGTCCATCTATTTGTCTGTTGGATGCTTGGGCTGTTTCCCATTTGGCTATTGTGAATAGTGCCACAATTAACATCTCTGTACTAGCATTTGTTTGAGCCTGTTTTCAATTCTTTTGGGTATATACCTAGGAGTGGAATTGCTGGGACATGGCAATTCTATGTTTAGCTTTTTGAGAATACGAGACTTTTCTACGGAGGCTGCACCATTTTACATTACCATCGACAATGGAAGGGGTTCCAATTTCTCTACAACTGCACCCATACTTTTTATCCTTTTTTGATTATAGCCATCTCAGCAGGTGTGAAGTGACAGCTCACTGCGGTTTTGATTCGCAATTCCCTGATGACTAACGATGTCGAGCATCTTTTCATGTGCTTATTAGCCGCTTGTAGATCTTCAGAGACATGTCTATTCAAGTCCTCTGCCCATATTTTTAATTGGGTTATCTTAATTTGGGTTGTTGAGTTATAGTTCTTCTTCCTGAATAAACCCTTACCAGATACAGGATTTGCAAGTATTTTCTCCTAATCTGTAGGTTGTCTTTCTCTTTCTTGATAATGTCCTTTGATGTACAAAAGTTATTAATTAATTTTGAGAGAGAGAGAGAGAGAGAACAAGCGGGGGAGGGCGGCGAGAGAGAGGCACGGAGCCCCATGAGGGGTTTGAACTCACAAACAGGGAGATAATGACCTGAGCTGAAACCAAGAGACGCTTAACCAACTGAGCCACCCAGGTGCCCCCAAAATTTTTAATTTTGATGAAGTACAATTTATTTACTTTTCTTTTGCTCGTGCTTTCTTATCATAACCAAGAACCCATTGGTAAACCCAAGGTCATGAAGATTTACTCTTCCTTCCACCCACCCACACCCACCCACCCCCCCCCCCCCGTGAATTTTATGACTTTGGCTCTTATATTTAGGTCACTGATCCATTTTGAGTTAATTTTTGTATATGGTGTGAGTCAGGGGTTGCCCTGGCCTTTTTTTTTTTTTTCTTAATTTATTTTGAAAGAGAGTGACAGAGTGGGAGTGAGAGAGAGAGAGAGAGAGGTTCCATGCAAGCACAGGAGAGGAACGGGGGAGGGGGGGGGCGGAGAGAGAGAATCCCAAGCAGGCTCCATGCTGCACAGAGCGTGACCTGGGGCTCGATACCACAAACTGTGAGATTGTGACCCCGAGCTAAAATCAAGAGCCGGATGCTTAACCAACTGGGCCACCCAGGCATCCCTGCCCTGGCTTTTCTGACCAGAGTCCCTCCCCACCATGATCCTCTGGCAGAGCTAGCTGCACTGGTGCACTAGACCATGAACTTCATGAAGCAGAACTAGGTCTCCTAAAAATCACCACTGTGGTGCAGGCAGCCTCGTGCCTGGTACTCACTGGGTGCTCGAAAACTGCATGATGGACAGATGGATGATTGAATGGGTAAGGTATGGGGGGCCGGCTCCACCCCACCTGCTTACCACTGCTGCAAGCACCCACAGCTGGCTGAGCAACTTGCTTGTAACAAATACATGACAGGCCAAACTTATTAAGAGCTAGCTATCTATCAACAATTTCACTTACACACTCCAATCAGTTAACTGAAAATGACCCAAGATCTAACTAGTGCGCTTAACTGAGTCCCAGTCCCGGAAAGTTCATCATTTCCTCGCCAATCTCCTAGCTCAAGTCCCTCATTACACACACGAGAAGACCCAAGAGCCACCCAAGGCCGTGACTTCCCAAAGCCTGGGTTTCAACTCCCAGAGTTTTCCCCCACCGAACACAGGCCTCAGTGATCACCCACTGTAGATAAGCAACAAAAAGGTAGGAGGGGAGTCTGAATTGCTTCAAATGGCAGCAACGGCCCCTGTGAACGGGGCCTCCCAAGGAAAAAATAAACCCTGAGGCCCAGATGTCCTGATGCTCTGAGGACCATCTCCTGCCCTCCTCGCACAGCACCTCACTGCTCTCACTCCGCCCCCCTGCCCGTTCCCAGGTTATGTCAAGCCCGTTCCCGCTGCTGAGGGTTTGCTCCCTCAGACATCCTCCACCCAGCTCTCCCCACGCGTCTGCTCAAACGGTACCTATCAGCAAAGTCTTCCTGTCACTCTTTATCTCCCTTACTCTGTATTTCTCCCTACCATTTATTACCGTCGGACTTAATACATATTAGTTGTCTCTTCCCAATTCCCACATCCCTGACTCCTAGTGGAACGGTAGTTCCTTAAAAGGCAGGGACGTTTGGGGCGCCTGGGTGGCGCAGTCGGTTAAGCGTCCGACTTCAGCCAGGTCACGATCTCCCGGTGCGTGAGTTCGAGCCCCGCGTCAGGCTCTGGGCTGATGGCTCAGAGCCTGGAGCCTGTTTCCGATTCTGTGTCTCCCTCTCTCTCTACCCCTCCCCCATTCATGCTCTGTCTCTCTCTGTCCCAAAAATAAATAAACGTTGAAAAAAAAAATTAAAAAAAAAAAAAGGCAGGGACGTTTACACCGGAATAGTGCCTCCCCACGTGAGGTACTCAATAGATATCTGTGGAATGCACGAGGAGAGGGGAAGATGCGGAACACCATTCTCAGCGTTTACCACACCGCCAAACAGTACAGAGGGAAAGCGCAAACTCACGGTTAGCATGACTGGACCCTGCAGCCACAGAGGCCCGCAAGTTTACTTCTGGACCCACGGGCTGTCCCTGCTTACTGGGGCAGGCAGGGCTGGGACGCTGTGTGATCAAACACTCCCACACATCCCAGTCAAGCCAGAGATGCTGGCAGCTGTTCCTCTGCTGACCTGGCCACGGAAAATGGAGTCTTTCCCCACAGGCGCTTAATAAATGCTTGTGAACTGCACGCAGGAACGAATGAACAAACAACTAATGTAAACAGGGCTTACACCTGCACTTTCAGAAGGCTGTGTCAGCGATAAGAACAGATCATCCCAACAATGCTGGGAGGCGGTCTAATTCCTTTTCTAGGAACCCACTGTCAAGATGCAACTAGGCACAAAACAAAGTCATTTGCAGAGATTGTCCTCCAAGCAATACTTCACACTGAGAATTGCAACCAAAAAAACCTAATTTCCGACCGTAGAGGGCCCGGTTAAATAAATCCCTAAATCAGAATAGTAAGTAAAAAAGGCTGGTTATGAAACTGTATCTACAGTGAACACAACTATTTAAGGTAATTAATTATAAAGGAACTCAAGACCACAAATACAATTGGTAGTTTCTTCCTATCCTTTCAACCTTTCTGTATTTCCTAAAATATAATGAGCAATAATGAATTTGAAGAAAATCAAACTGATAAAACTTAAAAAAAAAGTGCTGTCACCTCATATTTTATTGGCCCCCAGGGTGTGTAACTACTTAAACCTCTGGCCACCTCCTCTCCAGTTTCCGCGTTCACCTCATCCTGCTTCTTCCTCTTCCTCTGGCCACAACCCCACTGCGGCGGGGGGGGGGGGGGGGGGGGGGGCACCAAGCCCTTGGGCCTTGGGAGCCACACCTGCAACCACTGCCCCCCATCCTGCTCCAGGGCTGAGCTGCCCCACCCAACATCCTCCAGGCCCACAGGCCCCAGGCTCGCTCCTTCACTTCCCATCTCTGCGGCTCTGAGCAAGTTACTGAACCTCTCTCACGGAGATGCCATTTCCAAATCAGGGAGCTGAGGCTGACCTCAACTCATGGGAGCCTCTGAAGGCCCAGGGAGCTAATGGACCCCCACCTTACAGGGCACAGGGAGCCAGCGTGCTAACGGGCTGTGTGCTGTGGCCCTGCCTTGTGTTGAGTCTCAATCTGTTGGCTCTACTCAGGCTCATGAAGCTGCAATTCTTTATCCTCTACCTGCCTAAGTCTGGGCACCTGTGCTCTCCTGAAGGAAAAACAAGCAGGTGTGCTCTTGGCTCTCAGATCAACACAATGGTTGCTTGGCTGAAATTCCTATCCCCTGGTCGAATCTTCCGCTCCTTTGGAGACACACAGTCCAACTCTCCCTGAGAGCTGGTGCCCAAATCCCCAGCAGCTGCCCTCCGGAGGCCACACGCTGTCTTCAAAAGACATTCCCGGCATTTTACTTAAGATCCTGATGCCTCCTTAAACCATCTTCCCTCCTCCACACCAACAATCTCCCACCACCCCAGCTCAGTGCTTGCTTCTCCTGCTCTTTCAGTCACAGGGATTTACATGTTTTTGTTTTTCCTTCGTGAACATTCTGCATTCATCCCTAATGCCCGAGGCATCTCATGAGCCCCACCTGCGGCCAGGCTCTAAGGCCGGTGCTGCGGCTCAGGTGAGTAAGAGGCTGTCTCAGGTTCGTGCTCTCTGGAACTCATCAGCTGCTCAGAGAGAGAAATGCATGAATAATCAAATAATCGCCTTTCAGTGTGGTTCATGCTAGAAGACAGCTGTGTGCTGCTGGGTGGGGCCTTGTCTAGGCTGTCACCACAGCTCAGCCTGGGACGAAAAATGCTTCTAAGGGGATTCTTGCGGCAAAGCCAGACCTTGAAGGATGAAGTATCAAACAACAAAATCAAATCACTCAATACTTATCTCAAAGCCCTCAGGGTCCCCTACTGCCCCTCCTCCATCATCACCCTCATCTGACTCCAATCTGGCTGCCATGCTGCAGACACCTGGGTGCACCTGCCACTCCGAGGTATCCCCCACGGAGCTGGGTAGAAAAGGGTGCCACTGTGCTTCTTTTGCTTTTTCTGTACGCTCTTCTCCACGAGCATCTTCCCTACCGTGGTCATGCTCCGCACCAATGCCTCAAGGCGTGGCTTCTAGACGAGAGGCATCAGCATCACCTGGGTGCTTGTTAGAAATGCAGAATCTCTCAGGCCCTGCGCCTCAGACCTCTGGGGTCCGCATCTTCTCGTATGCACGTTAAAGTCTGAGGGACACTGCTCCCCACTCTAATCCAGCTTCCCCCAGGTCTTCAGCTTCCCCCTTTTCACTGTTGCCAGCTGCCATCTTTGGGTGCCTTCAACATGCCCAGCCTCCAGAGCGTCCGCCTCCTCGCCTCCACGGACCTTCACATCCACCCCAGCGTGGCACTGCCTCAGCCTGACCCTGCCCATCACAGCTCCCTCCAGCTGAGACCTCTGGCTCCACCTGTGGACAAATGTCACCATGGTCCTTCTGTCAAGCTTACTGAGAGGGACAGATGGCAGGCAGCAACTGACAACCAGCAGCATCTAAGTAATTAAGTGCTGCTGGGAGAAGCACTTGTCATCACGGAATCTTCCCTAGACCTTGTGAGTCGGAGATATTTGTCATTCCCCGTGCAGAGATAAGAAAATTGAGACATCAGGAGCTCAAGTAGGGTCACACAGTTAGTGGGAGTGGGGCGCAGAGGCGACCCCAAGCTTACTACCTGTACTGAGAGATAACGAGTCTCGCAGAGAAAACTGGGGAAGGGGGCTTGCAGCCAAGGCAGCCCATCTGCACTGGGCTGGGACCTAAAAAGGAGGGGAAAGTAGGAGAATAAGTGGGAGAGGAAGGCACAGGCTGGGTCACATAACTCTTCACTGACAGACTACAGAGCTTAGAGTTACCAGGGGACAGGAAGGTAACATTTTGGAGCAGGCTGGTCAAAAATGGCCATGTCGTTCCCTGACTTCTGTCTCACAGACCCCCACAAACCTGATTCTTTGCCTCGTGAGACTTGCTTCCCCGACCCTTCGGGTGTGGTGAACAGTCAGACTCTCCCCGGTACTCGGTCTGTACCTCCCTGCCTGCTTGCCCTCAGCCCTCCTCTGGAGTTGAAAGCACCTTCCCCAGAAGGGCTTGGAGGCAGGGGCTCCCCTTCCAACCCAGGTGTGCACATAGCACATCAAACCATCAGCTTCTACGATCAGCAACTCTTAGAGGAAGACCTGAGACTCCTCCCCTCTGCCAACATTCTGAGGGTGCAGCTGAATAAGAGACAGTCTCTGCCTTTGCAGAAGCTCGTAAGCGGGAGCCTTGACCCTGAGCATGTACCTCTTTAAGGGGAAAACATTTTTGTGACGCCTGCACATTCACACACCTGGACCTATTTGGTAATTCCTAAAAACTGAAGCCTTTCTTAGTCTTTGAAAATGTCTTTAAGTGGCAAGTAATCACAGCAACAGTGAATCAGTCATTATGACTGAAAAAAGATTAACTAATTAAAAAAAAACCATTAAAACCGTAACACAATGTTTAAAAATTCTTGCATTATAGGTTGAAAATATGTTGGTAGAACTTTATTTATGAAACACAGATCTATTCCAGAGTCTTCTCCACGTACGGCCTGTGGGTCAGTCTCAACACGACCCGGGAGCTTGTAACAAATGGAGACTGTAGGGTTCACCTTGGGCATCCTAGAAGCAGAATCTACATCTTAACACTAAAGCTTGGGAAGCCCTGGCTTAGAGCATATGGTGTGCGGGGCTGGGGCTTGGACACAGGGGAAAGCAAGGCCAGACGGAACCCACGCAGAATGGGGTGACCTTAAGTGCTTTCGCAGATTTTCTGGCAGCAGTATGAAGGAGGTAGAAGTGTGAGGGGCCTACCAGGGAGAGGGGGAGGAAGCAAAAGTAGAGGCAAAGGGGAGAAGCACAGGGACTAACCGAGTTTTAGCAGGGGTGGAGAGGGAGGGCAGGTTGGAGGAGGTACTTCTGAGGTGTGACGGGCAGAATCTGTCCAGTGCAGGTGTTGCGGGATAAAGGATGACTCTGGGGTTTTTAAGCTGGAAGATGAATCACTTACAGCGAGGGCATTTTTAAGGAAGAAGGTGCAGAGGAGGGGCCTGGGGACACTCAAAGAAGAGGTGTTCAGATGTGATCTACGTAGGAACAAAACCGCCCCGACCAGGACTGGAGACACAGGCCCGTGAGCTCCTGATGATGGGATCAGGTGAGTCTACCCAGGAAAGCCTGTAGAACGATTAAGAACAGAGGATCAAGGAAACAGAGGATGAGCCACCGAACGGAAAGGGGGGTGGGAGCACATCACAGAAGCCCAGGTAACAAGGAGGGGCAATGAGCCAGCTGCACGGAGACCCAGGGGGCTGAGACATGAGAACTAGCCCCTGGTCTTCATAGCAGAGCATCATGGTGAGGGGATGCTGGAGTACATAAAGCTGAGACTGCTATCCAAAGCTTAACCCGCCTCAGGGTGCAAGGCCCAATCAATCAAAATTATGTCTTTTTCATAGCAGCATTATCTGCAATGGTCAAAAGGTGGAAGCAATTAACTGTCCGCTGACAGATGAATGACCAAATGTGGTATATGCATTCAACAGAATATTATTCATCCCTAAAGAGGAAAAAATTCTAACACATGCTACAACACAGATGAACCTTGGGGACATTATGCTAAGGGAGAGAAACCAGTCACAAGATGACAGATACTATAGGATGCCACGCATGTTGGGGAACTAGTCATCTAATACCCAGAGACAGAAAGTAGAAGGGTGGTTGCTGGGGGCTGAGGAGTTAGCATTTAATGGCTATGGGGTTTCAGCTTTGCAAGATGATGACGTCTGTGGTGTGCAGGGGTCGTGGTAGCCCAGCAGTGTGACTCCACCTAATGCCAATGAGCCGTAGACTTCTGTGCATTTTACCGCAATTTAGAACAATTATGTCTTTCATCATCAGCATGGAAGGTCAGAACTCCCAGAACGGAAGAGTATGTCTGTGTTGAGAAGTGAGGGCAAATCTTTTTCAGCTGCCACAGACGACTCCTCCAGCAGGCCTGGCAGCGGAAGAGAAGAGAGTAACTGAGTGCTGACCTAAAGGTGAGGCAGGGCTCCGGGAAGGCTTTCTTCCCCCGGAGGGTGGGACGACAGCCTTCAGCTGGAAGTGGAGGCAAGCCTGAGCCAAAGCAAAGGACACTCATTTTCTCAGACTGAGGACAGGAAGAGAGGAGCCAGAAAGGTGAAGGAGAGGGTGGTAAAGGTGAGGGGGTTCCCACCAGATGGAACTTGAGCATCTCAGGACCACAGGCCTGAGGTCAAGACTCACACCCTCTGGAGAGGCAAGGTGAGGACGACAGGTAGGAGACCTGGAGGGAGTGGGATGGTGAGGGCGGCTGGTGTGGGAGTAACATGGGAGAAGGACTGGAGGGCAGGGGCGGTAGGGGAGGGTAGGGGGAGACAAGCGGGCTGCAGAGCCCAGAGCACGTGTCTGAAACTATCATTAGGTCCGAGGTAGTGGTCCCCAAAGGAGGGTTCCTGGTCTCTGGAGCAGCAGCAGCACCTGGGAGCTTGTTAGAAATGCAAGTTTGCAGGCTGTACCTGAGTCTGATTCAGACTCACTGAACCAGAAGCTCTGGGAGTGTGGCCTAGCAGCCCAGGTCTTAACAGGTGACTCTGATGTGATAAAATGTGAGAAACACTATACTATAAAAATTCAGTGGAAGATGCATGTCGCTTTTGATATGCAAGTGAAAAAAAAATCAGCCTAGCAACTTCCACATAAAAGAGCCAGAAATGCATAACTGCTTCATGCCAATGCAACTTATTTCTATAGTTAACAAAACTTCTGTTAACAAAACCATAGAAATATGCAGTCCATCTCATAAACATCCTTAGATGAGATCTAGAAAACACACCTAAGATCTGGGGTTGGAAATGTTGGTACCAGTCCTGCTCTCCGACTACCTGTGTGCCATGTAGCATGCCGTATCCCTTTCAGGGCCTGTTTTCCCATCCATAAAAAGAGGGAGCTAGAAACAGTTCTTTCGTGGTCTCTTCCGGATCTGACATTGTGTGATTCTGTCCTATAAACAGTGACCTCCGACTAAGTGCTTTTACATAGCTCTTGCCTCGTCAGAGAAAGAATGGCTTTAACAGGTAAAGCATCATATCACAGTTAACCAGAAAACCTTTCCAAAATTCAGTTAAGTGCTAATATCTTGCATTCTAAGAACTAGAACACTCCCTCACTGGCTTTGCCATTAAAGCCACCAATGCCTAGTCATAAAAATACCGTACTGCACTGGCCTGTGTTCATGAAGTCCACGTGACTGGGATGCCCCAGAAAATATCCCCAATACTTCACATTTTTATCTTACAAGACTTTTTAATCCAGGAAGGCAGGGTTTGTATTTTTTGCTCGGCAGAAAATGAGTTAAAGAACTGTACTATACAGATCCCAGGGCCTGCCCCCTCTGACCCAAGTATCTAGGGACACAGTATTACATGTCTAGGCTTCCTGATAAATGGCCCCGTATTGACCTTGTTACCGGAATCCCTAGACACTGGTTTCCTGCCTGGTTTCTCTGCATCCAAGTCCCTGTCTACACCTACTGGTCATCTAATGCTCATCCTCCCGTGCCTGGGTCCCCAGTGCCACCTGCTTCCCTGCCTCTGCCAAAGGCCATAACTTGGTTCTGATCTCAGGACTGGGTCTGGGAGAGGGATGTGGGTGTTTGTGCAGGAAGGACGGTGGAAGTGTGGGTGCCAGGGGGAAAAAAGATAAGGTCTAGGGAGATTCTGGTCTCCTGCCCCACCTCACTTACACACCCTGGCTCTTAAATTCCATTAGAATTTATCAGTGTGAAACACAGCTGGTTTGTTTGTCCTCCTTGTGCATCTATCACAGACTCCATCCCTGGGTATGTAAATGACATTCCAGGCTCTCCATAGTCCCCATGGCAGGAAGGTGCAGAAGAGGGGAGGGCCAAAACAAAACAGGAGCAGGAGCAAAGTTGGGGAGGGGCAAAGGAGGTATGACCACCACAGGCACTGGAGCCAGGAACATGGGCTAGGCAGGCAATGTCAAGGAGATTAGTTATGTCTTTATGCAGGCAGAGGATTCCTAGTGCTAGACGGTTTTCCAGGCTGATCTTCAACCTCAAAGTCACACTTGGGTAGGGTGACCACACCCCCTGATTTGCCTAGGGCAGTCCCAGTTGAAGCTAGTTCATGAGATGCAATTATTAATAGCCTCACTCTTATTCTCAAAATGTTCTGGTTTAGATGATGAATTCTCATTGTTTTACTCGTGGGCCCCTAAGCCTGCAAAGCTAGAGTCGCAGACACAGAAGGCTGCTGAGCACTAGGAGACACCTCCGGGCTGAGTCTCACCCCTCCTTAAATGCTCCGTTCTTCTCTCCAGCACCCCGATGTCTGCTTGTACATCTTCGGGGATAGCAGGCTCGCTAAACCCTAATGAAGCCTCTCTTTTTGGGGGAAAGCTGTGTTATAAAAATAGCAAGATTCAAGCCTGTAGAATCCTCTTTCTGTCTTATGTGCTCCTCTTTCAATAAATATTTAGTGAGTGCATTTGATGTTCCAGGGCTACTGGGGACACAAGGGTGAGTTAAAATAGACCCAAACTGAAGGGCATTCTATAAAATAATGGGCCTGTACTTTCCAAAAATGTCAAGGTCATAAAGGGCAAAGAAAGGCTGAGTAACCGTCCCAGTTTAAAGGAGATTAAAAAGGATGACCTTGTGAAATGCATGCTCTGGGGGTTTCTTTGCTACAAAAGACACTATCAAGACAAGTGGCAAAAACCTGAGTAAGATCTATAGATTACAGTATTGTTTCAATAATGATTTCTCGATTCTAGAAATTGTGCTATAGTTATATAGAAGAATGCTATTGTTTTTAGGAAATACACTGAAGTATTTTGGGGGAAAGGAAGACTCTATAAATGACCCTCAAGTGATTGAAGAAAAAAATATATATACATAGAGAACAGAATAAAATAATTGTGATAAAATGGTAACATTCGGGGAATCTGGGTGAAGGGTATAGGAGAGTTCTTTGTTCTATTCTGAGAATTTTGCTTTATGTCTGAATGAGGTCAAAATAAAAAGTTAAAAGAAAAAAACAAGTCTAAGAGACAGTTTTTTTTTTTTCTTTTTTTTGAAAAGAAAGCAATGGACCCTGACCTCAGTCAGGTCACCATGTGGCTGGGGAGACAGGTACTAATACAAATAATTACACTAATTAACTGCAAGATTGCAACTGTGTAAAAGGAGAGAGATCCGGGGGCATGAGCCGTTTAACAGCAGGCAGTTTTACCCAAATCAGATGCAATCATGGGCTAACACCCAAGGCAGGAGTGAACTGGGGGGGAGGAGCACGGTTCCGGGCTCTCACAGACCCTGCGGCGGGTGAGGCAAGAGGGACCATTACCACCAGGGCCTGAGGGAGACACCAACATTAATCTCATCTTTTATTCCTTTTTAAAAAATATTTATTTATTTGAGAGAGAGAGAGAGAGAGGGGAGAAAGAGGAGAGAGAGAGGGGAGAGAGACAGAATCCCAAGCAGGTTCTGCACTGTCAGCATGGAGCTCGACGCAGGGCTGGAACCCACGATCCATGCAATCATAACCCGAGCTGAAATCAAGAATCGGATGCTTAACCGACTGAGCCACCCAGGGGCCCCTCGTCTTTTATTGTAAGAGGGAAGTGTTTTTGAAAGGCCCGGGTGACTGCAGCCTCCAGGTGGGGCATTGCAGATTTTTCCCTGTCCCCTGACACTTCAATTTTCTTTTTTTTTTTTTAATTTTTTTTTTTAACATTTATTTATTTTTGAGAGACAGAGAGAGACAGAGCACAAGCAGGGGAGGAGCAGAGAGAGAGGGAGACACAGAACCCAAAGCAGGCTCCAGGCTCCAAGCTGCCGGCACAGAGCCTGACACGGGCTCAAACTCACAAACTGCGGGATCATGACCTGAGCCGAAGTTGGCCACTCAACCAACTGAGCCACGCAGGCACCCCTGACACTTCAATCTTCTACAGCAACCATATATGTATTGATAACCAGACCAGGGGAGGGTGCTGGCGGGAGCAAGGCGGGCTCAGACTGTCACGTCCTCTCTGCAGGCCTGCCAGTGGTTAGGGTGAAGGGATGGTTGATGGAGATGGTCGCTGCTTCTCTCACAAGCACCCCAGGGCCTACACTGAGGCTGACTCACCGCAAGGTGGGGGGTGTCAGGTCTTCATACCCTACTCCCAAAGTCAGCCCAGTGCCTCTCATCCTACAGCATCCAGCTGGCCATGGCCCCTTTCTGGTCCTCGATCCTGCCCCTTGGAATGTCCCTTGAGCTCTGAGAGCTAGGAGCTGTAGCCCTGCCCTAGGGGTTGGCCATTTCTCACCCACAGTGACTCTTGGCACTGAATACCCCAACAAAGCATTTGTCTGGAGGGTCAGGGGCCGCCCACAGAGGGAAGGGACCCTGTTCTGTGTGCCAAATTCTGCCCTAGTGGGTTTTCATTTATTAGCTCCTTTAAAACAGTCCATTTAAAGGAAATGTTCCATTATCATCCACATTTTATAATTAACTGATTTGTCTAGGGACAGACTTGGGTTCACATCTTGGCTATCCTACTTAGGAGCAATGTATCCTTCGGGTGATCACTGCATGTCTCTGAGCCTCAGTTTTTTTCACCCTACTAGTAAGGGGCTGGTAGGAATTAACATGATTCTGGGGCTAGGAGGTACTATTTATTCCCTTTTGAGGCACCAAGAGGCTCAGTACAGAAAATCCACTCCAAACTACACATTGCTTAAACATTTACTAAAAGCTTCTGTATCCTGACAATAAATCATGGGACCTGAATTTTCCAGGACTATCCCAATTTCAAATCCTCTGTCCTAAC
The DNA here is from genome assembly GCF_027475565.1 of Acinonyx jubatus. Lineage (NCBI taxonomy): Eukaryota > Metazoa > Chordata > Mammalia > Carnivora > Felidae > Acinonyx > Acinonyx jubatus. Next base: position 23,912,889 of record NC_069391.1, on the reverse strand, counting down.
TTTCCAAATAAAGCATCAAATGTCTCAAAAATTCCACTCTCTCAGTATCCAAACAACACCTCCTAGGCCTCCGCTTACACAAAGAAGCAGCACATTCTTTTTCAGACTACAGATCCTAGCCTTTGGTTCAGAAAATGTAGTCAGCAGAGCCCTGCTGGCCCTCTGATGGAAACAGGGTCATGGCAGCCAGTACTCCATCACGACCCAGACTTGGTTGTTTCCCGGCACATTGGTGTGAACTACAGCCAGAAGAAGCCGAACCATGATGAGGGCATCACCCACAGAGGGCCACAGACTGGTTAGATGAGCTCTCCCCCCACCTCCCTACCAAGATGCTGGTACCCAGGTGGGTACGAAGCACAGCCAGAGGGTTGCTCCAAGGTTTAAATGAATATTTAGAAACCACTCAGAACAGTGCCTGGCATCTGGTAAGTGCCATAACAGTGTTTAATAACTAAACGCAAAGGCATACCTGGCAGAAGGCGCTCATGCCTCCAAGACAACCCACAAGCATCACTGCTATGTGGGGAGAACAAGAGGGGACACTTACCCCTGTGTTGAGTGAGGCTGGGCCTCCTCACAGACGTGGGGGAGCACCCTGACTACAGGAGGTAGGTCCTGTATTAGCCAAGGTCAGGAGGCTAGACCTGGGGAAGAGTCACCACTCCTGAAATACACAAGGTCTCTTTGTGCCTCTGAGCCTTTGCATCTGCTGTTCTGTCTGCCCCCCAAATACCATCTTTTTCTACCCTCAAGGCTGAATTCAAATGCCAACTACTCCTTATGGTGTTCCTTGATGCCCATCAGAATGAATGGCTGTTTCCACTGGTCTCCCTTGCATCTGGCTTTATCATCTTTTAAAGCAATTGTGAAACAGATGGGTAAGATACAGAGTATCTGTGCACAGGTGCGTGCACACACACACACACACACACACACACACACACATCATTGTCTTCCCAAATCCACCATACATCCTTCCAAGATAAGGGTTCAGCTTTCATCTCTGTAACCCTAGGGCCTGACACACAGCTCAGTAAGTGTCTAAATTTTCTGTGAAATCTGTGCTCTCAGCTGGTCTTCACCTGCAGGCAGAGAGTGGTTTCAGGTGCACACATAACCAGAAGCTATGTAGACCCAAGATCTGTGGGCCTTGGAACCCATGACCAGATCAGATTTTAGCCAGGGACCTACCAAAGCATTTGCTTTCATCCTCTTCAGGTGGATGAAAGGAGACACCTGTGATACCAGGGTAGTGTAGACACTGACCGGGTCCTGGCCTGTCTGTAATAGAACTAGTAAGAGGAGCCCAAGCTTGGGAAGCAACACCAGCAGGCTGCCCTGCCTCCACCAGTCTGTCAAGGCCAGGGCAAGTGCAGAGTGCCTTAGGCATTCCAGCCCCTGCAACACACCTGGGAAAAGAAGAGAGATTGGCCCCGCTTTCCAGGAACCACTACTATCTGGTGGTAGGAAGTAGAGCTCTGGGGTTAGGGTCAAAGTCGCAGATCCCCTCCCCACCTACCACAAACCCTGAGGGGAGGGAGGGGGCCAAGTCTTATAGTTCCTTCCAAAACCCAAAGCTGAGCCCTGTGGGGATGGGGGGTGGGGTATGTGCATTCTGGAAAATGGAATACCTGATGTGCCTGGACCCATGGTTCAGAAGGTCACCCTTCGTCCCTCTTGCTCCTGGCCCCAGACTACCTTTGCTAGCTCAGTTTCCTCAACTGCCAAGCGTGGAACAGAACAACACTAAAATTAAACAATGTATGTGAAACCTCCCAGTTCACAGTCAATAATCAAGGGGTTGGTCCCAATCCCAAGACCAATTACCAGCTGGGAACCTCAACTTCTTTCGGGGGTAGGATTGGTCTCTGACCAGGTTCCTGACACTTGAATGAGGTTTAAAAGCTACCAGAATTCTTCTCTATGAAAAATGTGAAAGGTGGGCTCTGAAACAGGAGTGATCAAGCAGTGATGTATCCAAATTTGACTCTGTGAACTTAGGTTCTTGTTCGTTTCCCAACTGTCCCTGAAGACCTGCTTTCTCCCCGAAGGGAAGTTCCCCCAGGCATCCTGGGTTTGCTGGGGTCGACAGGCTTGCTCAGCATCCCCACCCAGCACTGCATCAGATATACAGAAGTGGCTTAATAAATGCTTGCTGAACGGAATGCCACTCCACTCGGAAATGCCTTCGGTAACTTGACCTTTTCACATTCCTTTGCTAATGTCTAATTTACATATAAGAGTCCGCTTTAGGAGATGGCAAATCACCAGACACAACTTGGGATCAATAGGGTATTAGGCACGTTTTATTCTAAGCCAATTCTCTGCAAATTGGTATTCCATTAACTGTACGTGGGATTTATGGGAACTCACTATGAACCAGAATATTTAACTAGAACGGCCTACTCTCTGTCAGATAATAGCTTACCATTGTTAATTTTCAACTAGTCAATCTCGGAAAGGTTTCCAGCTTCCAATCTACGTGTTGATTTAATCATCAATAAAGTCATCTATTTGAAAGTCTCCGTACAATAAAGGACAGCCTGGTGCAGAAGAAAAAGATCTGCCTTTGGAAGCAGAAGACCTGATATGCCACCCAGGCCACATACTGTGTCATCATCGGCTGCTCAATTTCCTTATTTGCAAAATGGGACTAACACTAGCCTCATGAGAGAGTTGTAAAAATTGAGTCCATGCGTGTGGATGCACTCTGTACAGTTCTAGGAGACTATACAAAGGTTAAGATGAAATTCTTGAACAACTCAAGGAGGCTAATGATAGAGCGCAGGGTGGTTCTGAAGGGGGAGAGGCGATATTTTGGTCCCCAGGGACACTTGGTCATGGCTGGAGACATTTCTGGTTGGCACAATTGAGGGAGAAGGATTGCTACTGGAATCTACTGGGTAAGGCCAGGGATGCTACTACACATGCTGCAATGCACTGGGCAGGCCCCACCACAAACAAATTATCCAACCTCAAATGTTAACAGTGGTGAGGTTAAGAAACCTTGAGCTAAATAAATAATCGGGAAAGTTGGGTATGGAGCTTTTCAGAACAGAAATCCTCCTGAGCAGCCTGTACTTCTTCGTATCTATCATCCCTTTAAACATTTGAAGATCCATCTTGCAACACAGCTCTTTTGTAAGTAAAGCTCAACTGCCAACTTCTGGAGTTTCTGAATGTATAAAACTGCTTTTAAACACGATGCTCTCCGATTACAATGCAGCTAAATTGTTTCTCCAAAGCCCTTGACTTCTGCAGTTCTCCAAGGCACAAAGACAGGGGTCTGTCACTCTGCCACTAGGCCCTGAAGATGCTCTCATAATTCTAATTTCCTGGTGAAATGGGAGCCACGAGGGTCTCTAAACGAATTAAATTCACATCACGCCAACTGCTCCCTTGCTTTGTGCCGGGCACGGTGCCAAACACCTCCACATAATTTATCCCACTTAATCCACCCAACAACCAGCTGTTTGCAGGGGAGGAAATTGAGGATCAGAGAGGTTAAACAACTTGCCCAAGGTCACCAGCTGGCCAGGGTGAGCCCCACATGAACGGAGGTCTCCAGTTTCCAAGTCACAAGCTCTTTCCACCAGCTCGGAAAACCCAGGTGTCAAGTTGTCTCAACTTCCCATGAATTTTTAAGGCACCCGCAACTTCTCAGTAAGTTTAGGTTGCTGAAAATGGGAATTTCCGGGGGGCTGGGCGTTCTCACATACACTCCCCCACTGCAGCTGTCTCACCGCAGGTACCTGATAAATGATTCCATATCGCCCGCGAACGGGGAGGATTTATTGGCGCTGGAGTTCGTGCCAGGCCCAGGAAATGCCATTTTGAAAGCCGAGAGGCGGATTCGCCCTGAGAGCCGAGAAGATCTGGCCGCCGCGCTTGGCTGGCCCCACGCGCGGGCTGTGCGCCCCCCGGGCGCCCGGGACTGGGGTCGCCGCGGCGCTGGGCCCTCCGAGGTCGCCAGCCGCGTCCACCCCTGCCCAGGTCGGAGCGCACGCCCACGCCCCGCTGCCGCAGCCGCCGCGTCCCGGCCGCCCGCCCGGGACCGAGCCCCACCCCGCCCCGCTCGCTCCTTCCCGCCGCGGCGCCGCCAGGTGAGCGCGGCCCGGGCGCCCCCTCCCTGCCCCGACGTAGCGCGGAGACCCCGGGGCCGCAGCGTCCACCAGCCCGCCCGCGCGCTCGGGGACGGGTGGGGGCGGGGCGGCGCCGAGCCAGCCCCCAGTCCCCGGGAGCCCCGCGCCCTGCCCCGGCCCGCTGGGGTCGTGCCCGCCCGTACCTGCAGCATCCGGGGGCGCGGGGCGCCCAGGTAGGTCGCGCTTGCGGGCGGCGCGGAAGCTCGCTCGCGGCGCGACCTGGCCGCCGTCTGAGCATGCCCAGTGCCGCCCGCGGGCGGCTCCCGCCGGCCGGGCTGGCCGCGACGGGCCCGCGCGCCGGGCGGGGGGCGGGCGCCCGGGCCGCCCTGCGGGGCGCCCCTGCTCCGCCCCGGGCTGGCGCGCTCGGACGCGCCGCCCAGGGCCACCGGGGCTCTCCTGCGGAGCTCTGGGCGGCCCTCAGCCCCCTGGCGCACGCACGCAGGCATTCGTCCCCTAACCATTTATTGGGTACCTACTGTGTGCCGAGCCCTCAGTGATTTTCTGCCTAGGAATGTCAAACACGGCGTTCAACAAATCTTTGAAATGAGGAACAGTCTTGCCCAGCTGAGGTCCTGCTGACTTCAAGTTCAGTGTTCATCTCGTTCCACTAGTAAGCTTCCCGGCTTAAACTTTATTACCAAAATTTATTGTTCTTTCCATATACCCCGCCCCACCCCCAAATCTGTGCTCTTGCTTTCCTCTTCCACCTTATCTGACACGGGCCTACCTGCAGTCTCATGAGCACCTTTCTGTCCACCAAACTCTCAGAACTTGGGCAGCCTCCAGACATTTGCACATGCCGTCCCACCTCCCCTCTGTGTGCATGGGACTTCCTTACCCAGTTTTTCACGTGGCTGGCACCTTCTCATTGTATCTATGTTCTCCCTCTCTGAGAGGCCTTGCCTGATCACCTTACTAAATTAACACCTTGTTCCTGGACACCCTCCATGCCCTCATTTTATTTCTTTCACGTTTATCACTATCCATTAATTAATTCAACAAATAATTATTGATCACCTACTTAGGTTCTTCATGCGTGGTGTTGAACAAATGGGCAAAAATCCTGTCCCCTGGCGGAGTTTGGGGAAAGAGAGGCAGGCAACAGACAATAAACATGCAAATAAGCCATGTGGTATATTAGAAGGTTATAAGTCCTATAAGGGAAAGAGAACAGGGTAAGGAAAGGAAGGTATAGGGAGTGCAGTTTTCAATGAGGTGGTCTGATCAGCCCGTGAGAGGTGACATTGAGAAGGTGACCGCCAGCCCCGCAGAGGGAACAGCCAGTAAAGACACTAAAGAGCAGCACAAGGAAGACAGTAGAACAAGATGAGGTCGGCAACTGACTTTTCCTCTCATTTGCTTACTTATTGTGTATTCACCTAGGGAATTTCAGCTCTGGAGCTGTATAGCCCTGTCTTCTCTGCCGTGTCCCAGCTCGGGTACAGCAGCACGTGGCTCACGGTAAGTGCTCAGAAACGACTTGTTGAATGAATATGTGAATGGAGGGATGGACTGATGTCTGGAACCGTCCGGACCAGACTAAGGTCGGCCCAGGGCTAGTCAGTGGCCGCCGGCAGCGCCTGGTACCTCATTTTGGTCCTTGTCCCCGAGTTGCATGTCCCTGGGTATCGCCACAGCAGCGGGCGCCGCCTGAGCGTCGCGTCGGGGGGGAATTCCGACCGAGTCAAGGAGCATCAGGAACCGGACCCGCCCCACGCCCCGCCCCGCCCTTTGGTCGCTAGCAAAACCTGGAACCGCGGCGCCAGCCCAGCCCCACTGAGGCGCTTGCGTAGCTCACTGGGCATGCTCCGAGCTGGGCTGAGCGCCAGTGCCCCAGAGGAGTCTCCCAGTGGGGTCCGCAACGCGCCAGCGGAGCCCTGCCTGACGCTCAGCCCTACTTTGTTCTCCAAGCTTTCTTGAGGGTCTGGGGCATTTTTTTTTTTTTTTTCCAAAGCTCAAAGGGAAAGCTGGGAATTTAGAATCGGCCAAAGGCGTTCTCAGGCCCCTTCGCTGTGTGATCTGGGGCAAGCATCTTACTCTCTCTGTGCTTCCAGTAACACAAATATCCGTCAGTCTGATCTGGGCAGAATTTGGGGATTGAATGAAACAAAAAACGTGAACACGTTTAATCCACTTTAAAGATCCATTTCGTGAGGGCCCGCCTCAGCTATCTGCCATCTGCATACCAGTTTGCCAAGTGCTAACATAAGGAAACGGAGGTTAAGGGGCATGTGGATTCTTGGAGTTGTCTCAATTTGCCTTTTATGAGAAACTAGGCTGAAACTACCTTTTCTTTCCCCACATTCAACGGTCACTAGTTTAAACAGTGTTCTTAAATTCGAGCTAAAATTCATCTATACACCTAAGGAAAAAAGACCTAAATCTTTTCAAAATCATGCCTTTCAATCACCATAACAGAAATAGGAACAAAAGAATATTCCCCAAACCGGAAGCAAATGAATGTCCACAAATAGTGGAATGATCAATTAGGTTATGGTGTGTTTTTTGAAATAATAACTAGTTTATACTAAGCTAGACCAAATTGCAACTGGGGAAACCATAGCACAGTACAATGTTAAGCGGAAAAAAAGCTGAAAACACAAATATATTGCATAAAGAATATGTCTACACAGTCACCCAGACTAGAAGGAAATATGGAAAAATGTCAATGGTTTAATTTTGGGGGTTGTGGGTTGGTATCTCTTTGTAAATTTATCTATTATTGTCACAATGCTGTGTTTGCAATACTAAACATTAGAGGACCAAATTAAAAATTCGCAAAGTTTTGTGTAAGTCTAATAATAATAATAATAATAATAATAACAACAACAACAACTGTTATCAAGTGTGCTTGATATTTTAAATATACTCTGTCTTTAATCCTTACAGTAACTTTGCAGAATGGGTGTATCTAGCTCAGTTTTACAGAAGAGGAAACAACCTAGGAGCCATTTACAACTAGTAAGAGACAGGGTCAGGACTGAACACAGTTGGTCTGACCTCAAAGCCAGGGTGTTAGGTTTTATAATACTGCCTCTCTGTGTAGTAGCTTACCATGTATTGGTCGTAAAAGAAGCTATATATCATTTCATCTTGCGCCTTTTTTTGCCTTATTTTCTCTACCCTTTGATGTGTTTGTAGGCTACAGATTGCCTTTAAATGTTCTGGTCTCCTGTTACTATTTTATTTTTTAAAATGTTTCTTTTTGAAAGAGAGAGGGGCACCTGGGTGGCTCAGTCGGTTGAGCGTCTGACTTTGGCTCAGGTCATGATCTCGCGGTTCATGAGTTTGAGCCCTGCGTCGGGCTCTGAGCTGTCAGCACAGAGCCTGGAGCTTGCTTTGGATTCTGTGTCTCCTTCTCTCTCTGTCCCTCCCCCGCTTGCACTCTGTCTCTCTGTCTCTCTGTCTCTCTCTCAAAAATAAATAAACATTGGACAAAATTAAAAGAAAAAAAGAGAGAGTCCATGCAAGTACATGTGAGTGGAGGAGGGGCAGAGAAAGAGGGAGATAGAGAATCCCAAGCAGGCTTCATGCTGTTACCACAGAGCCCAACACAGGGCTTGAACCCACAGAACTATGAGATCATGACCTGAGCCAAAATCAAGAGTCTGACACTTGACTAACTGAGCTACTCAGGCACCCTACTATTTTATTGTTGGATCAAATTGTTAAAGTCCATCCTTTTCAGCCATTGCACCTGGAGTGACATGATGTTATTATCAACAGTGACAGTTGATCTTATATCATAAGGTCCCAAACTGTATAGAAAGGAAGCTTTTGGATGGAGACATAATCATCTTAGTCTATGTGGTTGAACCTAGCCAAATCAAGAGCAAATAGAGGCCTCATTGGGAGTAGGGCTATCCCAAATCTCAACAAGGCCAGTCCAGACAGGACCCACATAGATTATTCTTCCTGGGTAATCATTTTGGAGTCAGAGTCACAACATAGTGGAACCACATGGTCCACAGACTCTTAGAACTTTGCTGTGATGAAAAGATACAGAGCCGATAGTGCTGATGATGTTTGCCAAGCGAAGGCCAGGGCCCTAAGAGCAGACCTCCTACTGCTGATAAGCAAAAAAAAAAAAAAATCTTTTAGTAATGCCCTGGCCCAGCAGTCACTAAACAAGAAACACGAGAAGCCAAAAAAGGTCATTTCCTTGGACAGGAAGGTATGCCACAAACCCATTATGTATCACTGGTAATGGACCAGATTGGTACAAGAGGAATATGAGATTTGCAACTGGACACAATTATTAGCATATTCCCAGAAGCTGCCATTTGGACAGAAAATCTGGTGCCAAACAGTGCACATAGGCAATTGGCTGGGGGCATTTATAGGAAAAGTTTCCTGGAAGAATCACGGAGGATTGTCATTCACTTCAAGACTCAGGAAGTCTGGGCACCACGTGGACTGTTTCAATGATTTACAGAGCAGGACTCCCAGCTGAGATGCTAATGCTCATCAATTATTTGTGCTGTTAATGCAAACTTATGAAGGACCTAAGCATCAGCAAATACATGGGCAAGCGGTGCTGTTATAATGACAAATGAAAAGAATACGATGTAAAATTATATGCGTAGTATGGTTTCCACTGTGCAGAGAGGGAGACACAGAATTACTAAGTTAAACCATACAAAACTGCCATTTCATAGGTCAATAATGGTTGAATGTTGGCAACTTTCTGTATTTCAGCTTAATACATACACACAGAAAAAAACTAGAAAGAACTGAACCCAAATATGAAGGGCGACTCTGTCTAAGCATTGCTTTTGCAGGCAGAGAAACAAGATACAGAAGGTATCTTTTGTAAATCAGGAGAATCTTGTCTTTGGGCATCTATTTCTTTGTTATGTCTTTATAGTTTCCTAAAGCTTATTTTATCTTTCATTATCAGGAAAAATGAAACAAACATTAAAAGTTGACAAGCCAAACAAAATGATGTAAAGAGAGGGAAACAGCTACTCTGGAATTGAATAAAAACGTGAAAGGTTTCTTTCACAGAGGGTGAAGCCCACCCTGCCCTCTCCAGCAGTGGCAGATGATGACAGAATGTCTGTTCCTGGCCCAAGAGGGAGGGAGAGGAAGAAGTGATCAGTGGTCAAGTTAGGAGGCTTGGAGACGTGGTAGTCTGACTTGGGACCCAGCTCATCCCCTCAGCCTGTGTTCTTGGGACTTCTGGACTTCACAGATCTCACTTTGAGAAACACAAATTGTCAGCCTAAAGTTTTATCCATTGAAAAATGCCTTTTCCTTGCAAATTATCACTGCCAAAGGAGCTTTGTCTGTTAAACGGATGAACAAACTTAGCATGGGTACAAGAGCAGTGCTGTGGATTCGTTCATTCATTCATCACATATTTATTAAGCACTTTCTGTATGCCAGGCACTGCTCTAAGTTCTGGGGAGACATAAATGAACAAAAGAAACAATAATCTCTGCTCTCCTGGGCATGCCTTCTACCAGGGCAAGCCAGACAATGAGCAGCAAGCATGATAAACAAGTGAATTATATTGTATGTTAAGAGACCAGGGGTAAGGCTGATAGGGAGGGTGCTAGAGAGGGAGGTGGGGAGTTGCAATTTTAAATAGGATTGAGAAATTTAGACACTTAAGCAATTTAGTCTCTGAAGAAGATGAGGGAGTGACTCATGTAGATATCTGGGGGAAGAATCTGGGTAGAGGGAACAGCCAGTACAAAGGCCCTTAAGGAAGCATATCCAGAATCAGAAGGCTGGTGAGAAAAGGGCCAAAGCTGCAGATCTGATGCCAAAGAGTTACCAGGGGCAAGAACTTGAGGGCCCTCCCCTGTGAGCTGCAGGAAGAACTCAGCCTCTCTGTGTGAGCTAGAGAGAAGCCAAGCCAATGTCATGGTTGCCAAATGTGCTTCTCAACACAATCAGATGTTGAATGCTGTCCCTGTAGATGGTTACTAGATGATGGTAAACATAGATTTGAATAAGGGAACTGAAATCACGTAGCAGGCCTCTGTTGTAAGAGAGTCAGCCGTATGATCTGGAGTATGCATGTATTTTTAATATTATCACATAAGTGCGAAGATAACATAGACAATTATTCAGATGGTTCTCAGACCTTCAAGAACACTTGAGTGAACCCTTAGGAATACACAGACCTGAATTAGAAAACACCGTAGATATGCCAGAGGACCAGAAGGACTATAATAGGCCCACAGACCACCACATGGATTTGCTGCTACACAAGAAATGGAAAAGTAAGTCTAGGGACTTTGAGATCCTGCTCCGGAAACTCAGCAGAAGGAGGTGGCTTCAGAAACAAAGAGAAATGATGAGAAATGCAGGCAATGAGAGTTGGTATCCTGAACTGTCGCTGCTGGTACTTAAGGAATGGGCAGTGTCTTCTTACAAACCAGGGAGAATGGGTGTTGTCAAGTCTCTCAGCCACACCTTCAAGGTTCATGTGTCCAACAACAATAGGAGACAGAGAAAAATACCCAGGCAATGTAGACTAGTCATACAGAGGTCATGGCTTTGAAAAATCAGCAATGATAACAGAAACACTCAAGGATTACCCTAAGAGAAGATTCTAGGGAGAAGAGTCAGGGAAAATACTGAAAGCAGCATTTAAAAAATTTTGATCCAGGAACCATATATCAAGATCATCTTGAGAAAAGGAGTCTTCATGTAAAAGCAGACTTCGGGTCTCTGCTCAGACCTTCTGATTCTGCTTGTGGACCCCCAAGAACCTGCATTTTATAATTAACCATAAGAATCTTCTGTACACTGAAGTTTTATAACTTCTGTCCTGCAGCCTCCGAAGTACGTACACTAAGAACCCCGTGTGAGTGATAAACTAAGAGGATGGAAAATTTTACCAAGAGATAATCATGGTCTTGTAAGTATCGCGGATGCTTGGATGGATAGGACAAAGGACCAGAGCGTCAGCTTCTTAAACATTTAAAGGGGTAGAAGAGGAGGGGACAGGGAGGTAGAGAGGGCATCCCCTGTAGGCAAATGGGGACCCCCTAGTAGAGAGCTATCAGGCTTTCTACTTTCTGCTCTTGACCTTGGATCTCAGACTCCATCCACCTGACTGTGCTCTCCTGAGGCCAGGAGGAAGCTAACAGTGTGACTGGAGAGGAGGTGTTAGTGGTGGCAGTCACAGTGGTGGTGATGTTTGCCAAGAGGGGTGGACGTTAAAATAAACACATTGGAGTGTGTAGAGCACACACAAAACTGAAACTGAGAAGGTCATTACCTCCTGAAGAGGAATTGGGCAAGTGGGGGCAGGGGAGGTATGCGTGCTTACCTTTTGCCATAAACCCTTTTGTACATTCTGAATCATGTACCAGGTGATGGATATAACCTATTTATTTAAAAAAAAATTTTTTTTTATTTTAAGTTCATTTATTTTTGAGACAGAGAGAGACAGAGCGTGAACGAGGGAGGGTCAGAGAGAGAGGGAGACACAGAATCGGAAGCAGGCTCCAGGCTCTGAGCCATCAGCCCAGAGCCCGACGCGGGGCTCAAACTGACGGACCGCGAGATCGTGGCCTGAGCCAAAGACGGACACTCAACTGACTGAGCCACCCAGGCGCCCCAGGATATAACCTATTTAAAATCCACTTTTTTCCTCTGGAAAAAAAAAATAATGACGTATGCATAATATTTAAAAAAATTATTTTGTTTTACATTTTGGCTCCCCCTAAATTTTACTAACCAAGTACAAAGCCCAGGTTACTTGACAAGTAGAGGCCGTAACTATGACCAGGGCACAACACAGTATAGCTTGCTCAAAGGAAAAAGCCATAGGTCAAGGGCTGTTACTCCTGCTGGAAATGCATGTGGCTAAGGAATTAAATAGAAAAAGAGCTTTGGATGAGGATAAAGGAGTAAGAAAAATCACTTCAGTGATCTCGAGATCAAGAATGATGCTTTCCTGACATAGCTGGTCAGAAAATGGCTGGGGAAGTCAGATGGAAAAGTTCAGCTACCCAGGCCTTGACTGGAAGTCGCAACTGTGAAAAGATGATCGTCTGAGATCTGTTCTAGCTTGGCTGACCATCCTATCCCAAGACGCTGGAAACCTGATCTGGGCCCAAAAGAAAACTGTGCCTCCAATCCCTGGTGACATTTCAAGAACAGGGGGCACTGTTCAGCCTGCCCAGTGCTCTGGTGACCTTCTAGTATTGCATGGATGACATACCACAGGATTTCCTCAACTGCGCCCTGGCGTCCTGCTAGGATGTTGCTCTCATTTTTTCCACGGTACACACAGTCACTGCGTTGAAGTCCAAACAGACTATCCAGTGACGCCTCTATAAACATGAGTCACATGTGAAGTTTAAGGAATCCCTGTTTGGGCAGGGACGTCAGAGTTCCTATGGCATGCCATCTTCACATACAGGGTACAGGTAGATGAGAGTCGTATGATTTTCTGCCAAGATGCCTGACTTCACGCGGTAGCCACCGAGGCCTCTACCCAGATACTGCTCTCCTTCATCCCAAACCCCCTGTTTCAGTGTGAAGTTCTCCAGCTATCCTATCAGTAAACATTACCCTCTGTCCATTTCTTTGTCTTCTTGGGCTTCTTTCATTTTGGTCTTGGATGCCACCACCTTGCCCAGCCTCAGTCACCCCAACCTAACCACCAACACCAATCTCTTTCTTGCTTCCCCTTGAGGAATGAAGGCGACCCATGTCAACCTAAAACAAATCATTTGACCATCGCTGACTACTCAGATCCTCCCCATCCTTTAAGGTCCATCTAATAAGCTATGTCTTCCTAGATTACCCCAACTGGTTATGAGCAGTCTGATCCCTGTACCCCTGGGTATTTGGTCTGTTTTTTATGCTTCTCATCTCATGCTGACTCCCATTCAGTTGTTAATGTACATGCCCCTTTTGGAAGGCTCTTAAAAAATCCCAAGTGGGGTTTTTGAGGGAAAGAGAGAGCTCAAGCCAGGGATGGGCAGAGAAAGAGAGAGACACAGAATCCAAAGCAGGCTCTAGGCTCTGAGCTGTCAGCACAGAGCCCGACATGGGACTCAAACACATGAATAGTGAGATCATGACCTGAGCTGAAGTTGGACACTTAACCAACTGAGCCACCCAGGCGCCCCAATTATTTCTGAGCAGGGTATGCAAGAGGCTGTGAGCTTCTTCTGAAAAATTGCCCACCTTTCTGCAGTTAGCAAGAAGTTATGTTGTATCTAAAGTCCTTCTTGAGTTCTTTCTGGAATTCTGCTTGCAAGCTTAATAATTAATTGACCAATAGACAGAAAAGAGCTACAGATACCTAGGAAGTATAAGGAGATATAGGACATAAGTTAAGGGAGAAATATGAGCAGTGGTGTCCTAAATAAGATATAATTAATCTATGATTAGATATAACTATGCACTTTCAATTTCTGTGTGAAACAATTAAAGGAATTAGGACATTGCCCCTGCCTTTCCACACTTGGGAGTCACCTCGTTGTGCTGGCAGAAGGTCTACAGGTCTAGGACACACCCCTTTGTTGTCTACCTGTATTGCTGAGTGAGCTAATTCCAAACCAGCTCTGGGGCCCGTGACCTTCATCTTTAGGCAGTAGGACCAGGAACAACAGGGTGGATAAAATCCATCACAGAAATTACCAGGGAATAGACGGCCGCTAAAACCTTGGTGTCTGTGGTTTCAATTTCATTGCAGTCTAGAATTGTGTATAGTCTTAACCATGGGAAGCTTCCCTAATTTTGTCAGTACCCATGACAATATTTTATTTGTATACTGTAGGGTCAATGCATTGAGAGGAGTCTTCATTTCTCTCTCAATCTTATACTATCAGAGTAACCAGCTTTCTTCGATTGCATAGGCAGACTCAGAAGCCCCTCCTTCTGCATTTAGATTCCACTAGATTTATGCTTAACACATTATATACAACTGAGCAAGCCAGCTGCCCCAAGTGTGAACTCACATCATTTCTTTTTATGCTGGGAGCCTAGATAGAATCTGGCACCTAATAAGAGTGTGATGAGTGAGAAAATTACTTGATATTAGATTGCCTTATTGATATGTTTGAGTCAGGCCAAGTCCCTTGACTTACTAAGGCCAGCATATTATTTTCCATTACACTTGGATCATTGGCCTAAAAAATGTACACAATGCTAATACATATTTCAAATGCCAATTCACATGAGAGAACAATTTCCCAACAGTGCTATTTAGTTTTTTCTCAAGTTCCCTGGGTTGAGGTCAGTCTTTGTAGTTAATGTTGGGTTCCTGACCCAAACACAGACTGTGCCAGTTATGAAAAAAAAAAATCAACTTTCCATGGTTTGAATACAGAGGTGACCGTGGGAACGTGTACAGCTCTGTCTCTGGTTCTGGTGAAGTCATTCAAAAACCAGTGCAGCCTGGCTATCCTGTGCACCCGCACGGAAATGAGGATAGACAAGGTCCAGCAAGAGGAAACGCACCCATTCTGCAAAGCCAGCCTTGGCATGTAGAGTGGAGGAAAGGATCCATCCCATTCATGAGGAAAGAGAGCTCTCTTGCTATTTATTAAGAAACACTGAAGTAGGGGTGCCTGGGTGGGGTGGTTCAGTCAGTTGAGTGTCTGACTTCGGCTCAGGTCATCATCTCTTGGCTCATGGGTTCCAGCCCTGTGTCAGGCTCTCTGCTGTCAGGTCTCCTCAGATCCTGTCTCCCTTTCTCTCTGCCCCTCCCCGGCACTTTTGGCTCTCTCTCTCTCTCTCAAAAATATTAAATAAACATTAAAAAAAGAAACACTGAAGTAATCTTGACAACTGTGCTGTATAAGGAAAAAATATGGACCCAATAGATTCAAAGGAAAAATCCAAATGCAGATAAAGACTTATGAGCAGAAATGGATTATTTTAGCACTGTTGATAATTGCTGAAAATATGAAAAGAGGGAATGAATATATAACCATATGTCCCACTGATTATCATATAAATCTTAAAATTATTTTACAAAGAGTTTGTAATGACCTGGGCAAATGCTAGTGGTATAGTTTAGATAAGGACAAAAACTATATTCATAGCATCACTTTGTAAAGAAAAACACATTTATGGGGTGCCTAGGTGGCTTGGTTAGTTGAGTATCCGACTTTGGCTCAGGTCATGATCTCACAGTTCGTGAGTTTGAGCCCTGTTTCGGGCTCTGTGGTGACAGCTTAGAGCCTGGAGCCTGCTTTGGATTCTGGACTCCCTCTCTCTCTGCCCCTCCCCCACTCATGCTCTGTCTCTCTCTCTCTCTCTCTCTCTCAAAAATAAATAAAACATTAAAAAATTAGAAAAACACATTTATGAACATAAAAAATCCTGAAAGTACAGTAGGATGTGAAGAGTATTTCTAGATAATGATATGACTGGTGTCTTAGTTTATTCAGGCTGCTATAACAAAATACCATAGACTGGGTGGCCTATAAACAACAAACATTTATTTCTTACTGTTCTGGAGGCTGGGAATTCCAAGATCAAGGCGTTGGTAGGTTGAATGTCAGGTGAGGATGTGCTTCCAAGGTTTATAGACAGCTCTCTTCTCACTGTGTTCTCACATGGAATGGGGTGAGGGAACTCTTTGGGGTCTCTTTTATAAGGGCACTGATCCCATTCATGAGGGCTCCACACTCATAAGCTAATCATGTCCCAAAGGCCCCACCTCCAAATACCATCCCATTGGGGATTAGGTTTCAACATACACATTTTGGGGGGACACATCCAGTTAATAGCAACTGGTGATTTCATATTTTTTTGATATTCTACAACATACGTATAGCACTTCAAAAATAAAAAGGAAATATTTTTAAAAACCTGTGTAACCAATAGCAAACACAAAACTTTTGCTCCCGGAGAATTGTATGGGAGGATATTTTTATATCAGAGTGACTGTAGCACTGACCACAGGAATCTCATGACTCTTCTGTGGGAGGTTTAACTATGGTAACTACGATACCCATGGTCTCCTCATCTCCTTTACACCAGCCCTGCTGGCAGTCCTTCTGAGTCCTAGAATCCCCATTAGTTGGGAAGCCCATGAGCCATGGAAGTGTTTAGCAAGATCA
The DNA here is from genome assembly GCF_027475565.1 of Acinonyx jubatus. Taxonomy (NCBI): domain Eukaryota; kingdom Metazoa; phylum Chordata; class Mammalia; order Carnivora; family Felidae; genus Acinonyx; species Acinonyx jubatus. Next base: position 23,896,697 of record NC_069391.1, on the reverse strand, counting down.
ATTGGATTTCCTCATGTAGGAATTTAAACTGGAGAACACAGTGGAAAAAGTGTGAAAACACACACAGAGAGCCCAAGATCAAGGGACAGTCAGAGTAACTGTGGTTGAATGTTACACTAATGATGTGATTTCCTGGGGTCCACACCCCTGTGTAGTCCCCTCCCACACTGAGGCTCAGCCAAAGTGACTTGATTTGGCCAACAGGACATCAGTGGACATGACACAATGGATATTTAATAGGCACTCGCACATGAGGACTGGCCCTCTTGGAACCCTGAGACCGCCATGCTGTAAAGAAGCCCGCGATGAAGGACTCCATGGAGAGAGGCATAGCCATGCCAGGTTTTTCTCAGCTGAACCCAGAGAAGACCAGTAAAAGAACTACTCAGCCAACACACTGAATCATGAGATAAAAAAAAAAAAAAAATCGTCAGGGCACCTGGGTGGCTCAGTCGGTTAAGTGTCCGACTTCGGCTCAGGTCATGATCTCGCAGTTCGTGAGTTAGAGCCCCGCGTGGGGCTCTGTGCTGACAGCTCAGAGCCTGCTTTAGATTCTGTGTTTCCCTCTCCCACTCATACTCTGTCTCTCTCTCTCTCTCTTTCTCCCTCTCTCAAAAATAAATAAAACATTAAAAAAAATTGCCATTTTCAGCCACTGCCTTCCAAGTGGTTTGTGACCAGCAAGGGGTAACTGGGACAGCCACAGCAGGGAGTCCTGTTACTGAGGCCTCCACCTTGCATCTTTCCATTCCAAGCTCCTTTTTTTCCTGGCTTGCCTGGACCCAGTGGAGTGTCTGTTCTGGGGTTCTTTGAGATTACCATCTTCTATATTTATCTTTATAGTCTTTCAGCAAGCCTGTGTTATTTTAAGGCAGGTGTTATTGTCAGACCCCAGCATTCAATGAGCTGAGCCAAAATGTGAGTATCTTTAAGGAGAGGGATACTGTGGGTCTTGTTTACCATTACCCGCCCCCCCCCCCCCCACATAGAATGGTGTCTATCACATAGCAAGACTTTAAAAGATATTTGTAAGTAAATGAACAAGCAGATCTTGAGGGCTTGTTTAAAATGCAGATTCTAGGGGCGCCTGGGTGGCTCAGTCGGTTAAGTGTCCGACTTTGGCTCAGGTCAAGATCTCTCGGTCTGTGAGTTCGAGCCCCGTGTCGGGCTCTGTGCTGCCAGCTCAGAGCCTGGAGCCTGTTTCAGATTCTGTCTCCCTCTCTCTGACCCTCCCCCATTCATGCTCTGTCTCTCTCTGTCTCAAAAATAAATAAACGTTAAAAAAAAAATTTTAAATGTAGATTCTAGGGCCCCCCCCCCCACCTCTGGAGACTCTGATTTGGTGGGTCTGGGTTGGATCCAGGAAACTACATTGTTATTAAGCCATGTGAGTGAAGCCAAGGCAGGTGGCCTATGGACACATTTTCACCTTTCGGGCCTCAAGTTATTCTTGCAACTGAAAGAAGCCAATTTATCAATTTTCCAACTGTCTCTGCGTCAGAATCACCTGGGTTGCTTATTCGTCATGTTAGCTCCTAGCCTTCCCTCCTGACCTACCAAATCTGAAAATCACTGAAAGTGGAAACTTATAATGTGTATTATCAAGAAACTCCTGGGAGAATCTGATGCACCTGATCTGCAAGTTTAAGGGCATTTGCAACCGCTGACCTAGCAAACACAATTCTCTGAAAGTCATTTGGCCATCAAACATACTTTTCTCATTCCCAAGAACAGAGAACACACCCCTCCTCTGTTAGACAGTCTCACACTAATCTTTAGGGCTTAAAAAAAAAAAAAAAAAGGTTTTCATGATTACTGTGAGAGGTATTTCTTAGGAACTCTTTCTAAGTTTAAATGCCTCATCTGTCAGTCAGACTTTGGTAACACCTGCCTCTCATGTGCTGTGAGGACTACAATGAGGAAAGGTGCATGACAGCACTTTGAAACTGAACACACGAGGCACATGATTTGTAAGCCTTGGATCATAAACATGTCATGCCAAGGATTAAAATATTTATATCTGTTTTTAGACAAACAATCATTCATTATGAGTTACCTTGCTCTTCTAAGGACGGGATCCCGATGTAAAATGTTTCAGGGACAGGAAACCATGGCTACATTTCTGATTCCTTCACACGGTGTTTAAAGCTGTGTAATCTGAGCCCTGCATCACCTTGGTCTCTCCTGATCCCTCTCCTCCACACCCTCCTGCCCCGTGCGTGCCAGCCCTTCCAAATGCTGCATGCTGGCTCACCTTTGTCACAAACCCCGCTCCAACTGGGCACTGTCTCTGGAATGTCCTTTATTATTGTCCATCCCCATCCATCGGGACCTTTCCTGAACCTTTGGTGTCTGTTACTATCTTCCACCCTTTAGGCAGAATTGACCAGCTTCTATCTGGAATCCCCACTGAACATTTGTCCAAGATCCTGTATCACTTGGTTACACTTCACCTTCTTCCTCCACCTTGAAGGCAGGAACTTTTCCTTATTCGTCCCTGTGTTTCTGGCCCTGAGTACAGTGCCTGGTACAGAGAAGGGACTGATAAATGATAGCATGAAAGTCAGGGGCTGTCTTTGGTGGGGCCTTAACTTCTAGGGAAAGAGAAAAGTGCTCCCACCTGGCAGTGGCCCCTTGTTTCTCTCTGACTCTGATTTCCTGCTGCTGTCCCTCTTCCCTCCATGAAGCGACTTACGAAAACCAGACAACTTGCGACAAGCTGCTTGCCTGAGCTTTAGCTGGTGGGGGTATCCAGTAGGTTTAGAAGAGTTCGCCCAAGTGGGTATTATATCTACACGTAATATTTGATACAAATGAGAAATCAACGTATTAATGAGAAATCTCTTGTGAAGGCCAGTTCTGAATTGTTGGTGCCTACTAGCTATCTCCAGCTGGATGTCCCAGAAGCACTTCAAACCCAAGGACTCCCAAACTAATGAATCAGCTGCAGCCCACATACTTGTTCCTTGTCCATTGACTGTCTGCCTAGTCGCCTGGTTGCCAAGCTCCAAGCCCCCCATCTCTCTTGCCATCTAAGAGAATGACCTCTTCTCTCTGTTCCAGCCCCACAGTATTTCTCACATCCTTCCCAAGCTCTGTTTTCTGCTTTAGGACCTCCTTATCTCTCACCAGTGCTCTTGCAAATAAGCTCCCAATTGGTCTCCCAGCCTCCTCTCACTTTTTTGTTGGAATATGGATAATAAGTTGACCTTGCTAAATATAGATTTGGTTTTTTTTAATTAAAAAAATCTCTATTTATTTTTTTAGAGAGAGAGAGAGAGAGATACAGAGTGTGAGCAGGGAAGGGGCAGAGAGAAAGGGAGACACAGAATCCAAAGCAGGCCCCAGGCTCTGAGCTGTCAGCACAGAGCCCAATGCGGGATTTGAACTCTGGACCATGAGATCATGACCTAAGCTGAAGTTGAATGCCTAACCGACTGAGCCACCCAGGTGACCCAATAAAGTGTAGATTTGAACAAATTCTTCCTCTGCTTGAATGTTTCTCCAGGGCCTACCTACTGAAAAAGTCTGCATGGTATTTGATGGTAACAAATCTATCTGATTGGATGGCATCTCCTGGGAAGTGAGAACATAAGAAGGAGGCACCAAGAGGCATTCATTTGTTCACCAGATATTGATTAACACCAGCTAAATGCCCTGCTCTGTTCTAGGTTCTGGGGATAGAGTGAAGTCTTTTGATTTTATGGAGCTTATACGTGAAGAGACAAAAAAATGGAGTCACTTTAAGATGACCTCTGATCTGAAAAACAAGGACTGTGGTAGACTGTGTAGATTGCATTGGCTTCAATTCTTCCCTCCTCTCTGCATCCATGCTCTTTGCCATGTAACCTTGAAGTTCCTTACATTAGAAGTAGATGGACTTCTCCCTGCTGGACTTTGGGCTTGGCCATGTGACTTGCTTTAGCCAATGGGATGTTAGCAGATGTTATGCAATTAGAGGCTTGAAATATGTTTGCGTGGTTAAGCTTGTCCTTCTTGTACTTCTGCTTCTGCCATAAAAAGGCTGCCTCGGGTGGACTGCTGGTCCCAGAAGAATGAGCAAAATGGGAAGTAGAACCAAACTGAAGGAAAGGTTTTTGTCTTAAGATGCTGGGTTTTAGAGGTAGTTTGTTATATAGCATTTTGGAGCAACAGCTCATTGATTCTATCCTCCATGAGACCTTCTTGAAACCCCTGCTTTGGAAGTGCTATTCCCGAGGAACTGGCTGCTACTATAGAGGCCCTCATACTTCCTTAGTTCTGTACAAGAAACCTTTCCATGTAAGAAATATTTTAACCTAGTCATTTACATCAGCACCTAAGAAACCCGAGTATGTCTTTTCCTTGCAACCTGAATGAGCCTAAGACACGATCTCCCCTCCTATCACAGGTCCTAGAGGGAAGAGATTACTCTTGTTTGCAAAACTGGCACAGAACCTGGTGTACTGACTGCATGCTGTACTCCACTACTTGTGGAACCAGATAAGACTCTGGCCAAAATTAGTGAATTTGATGAAGCAGTCTTCCCTAGATCCTCTCTTAGAAGATCTTTTTCTATGCAAGAGACTATTGTTAATTCACTTTATCTACCCCCACACCCTCCCATCCGCCCCCTCCCCCCCACTATTGGTGAAAGGAAGGTACTCTGTCAGGCACTGAGATATACAGGCAAATTAGGCATGGCTGATCTTATGTTTGTAGAGATTACAGATTAATAGAAGAGATAGGCTGTTCCAAGATGGCGAGATAAAATCTATCTGGGAAATGAGGACAAGATACTGACGGAGTGGAGACTAATCCAGCTTGGCGGCTCAGAGAAGACTTCAAGGATAAGATGATACTTGAGTTTTGATTGGCAAGGAGGGATTGACTAGATAGAAAAGGGGGAGAATGTTCTGGGAAGAAGGTGAACAAGTGCATGAACTTAAAATCTATGATGAGTGTGTAAGGGTGTGTGGGGTGAAGAGGGCATGAGAAGTGGTGTGAAATGAGGTAGAAACTCAAGCTTGGCCAGGTGTGAAGAGGATTGTGTGCTACAGTGAGGAGTCTGGACTAGGTCCTGAGGACACCAGGAAGCACTGAAGATTTTAAGCAGGGGAGTGAAATGTTCAGATTTTGCATACTTAAAAGATCTTTCTGGCATTAATGGCTTGGGAAGGAGCAAGGACACTTGTTAGGTCATTGCAGTAATTGGGGGGGGGGGCAATTTAGATGACCTGAAGTGTTGCTAGAAACCTAGAGAAGTGAGGGAATAGGAGAGTTAGGAACTTTGAGTGGATAGACCAGGTGCCTGGTGTCTGGTCCCTGGTCCCTGGAGGGAGGATTGTTGAGACAGCTCCCAAGTTTCTGCTTAAACACAGGTTGGATGATGATATCACTCATGGAGATTGGTGGGGTGAGGGGGTCTAGGGAAGACTGCCTCGTTAAATTCACTTGGAAGGGAGAGAGGAGGATAGAAGATGAGTTCCCTTAGGGTCATGTGGATGTGGGTGGGTCTGGGGAGCCTCTAAGTGCATGTCTCATAGGCAGCTGAACACCCACACTCAGAAGAAATAAGTATTTGAGTGTCACACGTGTGTGATGGTGGTTGAAACCATGGGTTTGGTTTGTTATATTGCCTGCCCAGAACTGGTGCTTGCAGAGGCACTGAAGAGTCATCTGCACGTGGTAGAAATGACTTTTAAAGCCCTAGAAGAATCTCTACGTGGTATTTAAGAGGTTTTACTAGGATATTCACGTGGGGACCATCCTTTTTCACCTTTGTGCTGCCAGAACTCTCCAGAGGGCCCACATGCTTAGTAATGTTGGATGAATGGATGAGTGAAGTCCCCTGGTCCATTGGAAGTTGTAGATGGAGAACCAGCATCACCAGACCCATACCCCTGATTCTGTAGGTTCAAGTTGGGAATTAATGACGTTCAGAATTCTCACAATTCCAAACCTTCCAGAGATTCTCAGGTGATTTCTACAATCACCTTGAGGAATTTTCTCATAAAACAGATCCTCAGGCCCCATGTAAAGATATTTTGATTTAGTAGGTCTGAGCTGGAGCCTGGGAATCTGCTTTCAAAACAAGCTCCTGAAGGGTCTCTGATGCGGATGCAATGTGGGCCACATTTGGGGAAAAGCCACTTGTGCTGTATATTCCCCGTATCTCCATCCAGACCTGCTCTTTGTTTTTACTTACTCTAGTCTGTGCCCGATAAGGCTGCCTTCTGTAGCCCGCACCAGCCAGGCTCCTTTGGTCTCTGGCTTCCACTGGGTTCAGTCAATGGAAAGGAAGCAAGAGCAGGAGATGGGTGGGAGAAACGAGGGTGGGCACTTATTTACCAGGCCCCCTTCCCAGCCGTGGTTTGGCAGTGGCTACATCCACAGTTCCTGATGGGTAGCCCTCTCTGCTGGCTAAAGCTTTCCCCAAGTCCTGTATCAGCTCCTTTCCTTTACCCCTGCAGGCCTGGGGTAGTAACGGCCATCCATCACAGCTAGTCTCTGGGTGCTTTGCTATCTTTATTTCCCCTAACTCTATCCAGATGTCTAAATAATTTGTTGATTACATGCTCTCCAATTACCGCCTTGAGTGTGCCCTCTGCTTCCTGCCAAGACAGGAAAACAAAAACATTGACTGGAAAGGGTCAGGAATTCTGGTCCCAGTTCAGTTCAGTTTAATTCAATTCAGCAAACATTTACTGAGCGAGGTCCTCTGAGCCAGGCTCTGTGCCAGAAGCTGGGGATACAGAAAGTGACTTAGACACTGTACCAGCCTGTAGAGGGTTCACAGCCTAACGGGAGGCAGAGCCCCAGAATACAGGGTGATGGTGTGGTAGCTCAGGGTAACATTGGAAGTGCAGGGGAGACATCTATGCTAGGACGGGCAGGCAACAAAGGCTTCCCAGAAAAAGGGGACATGTAGAATTCGGGTGGGCAGGAAAAGAATGAGAGAGGACACTTCAGGCAGAGACAGAATCATGACATGAATGGCTGCCTGGAGGGAGCTTTGTGCCCACTCTGCTGGAAGCTGTGCAAGAGGGTTGCCTCAGAGGCTTGAGATGTGGGATGCTCCCCTTGGAACAGGTGCTAGTTAGGGTACCCCTGCCTCCAGGTGTTCTCTGTGGACTGGGGACCTCCTATTCTTTCCCAACTGCCATGAGTTGGGCTCCTCTCCTTTTTTTTTTTTTTAAACAATTTAACTTTTTTTAATTTTTATTTTTGAGACAGGGAGAGACAGAGCATGAACAGGGGAGGGTCAGAGAGAGGGAGACACAGAATCTGAAACAGGCTCCAGGCTCTGAGCTGTCAGCACAGAGCCTGACGCGGGGCTCGAACTCACAGACCACAAGATCATGACCTGAGTCGAAGTCAGCCGCTCAACCGACTGAGCCACCCAGGCGCCCCATGGGCTCCTCTCCTTCTTAAGCAGGTTACCTCACAGCCTACCCTCAGAGGGTTGTCTAGGAGAAAAGAGGGAGATTGCACGGAGTAAGGGGTGGGGGGTCAATGAGGTTAAGTCAAAAGAAAAACTCTGGCTGTTATATACAACAGACCTCCCATTTGGGACTCCTGATTCCACAAACTATCTCCATTGACTTTAAAGGAAGGTGAGTCTGGCAAACTCTTATTCAGCCTTCAAAAGCCAACCGAGATTTACTTTCTGCAGGAAGACGTCCTGGAACTCCCTAACCAATGCTTCTTCTTTGTCTTCATCCTAGTCTGGTAATTTGCATGATCACCAGTCTGTCTAGCCCACTTGAGTACTAGATCCTCAGGCCTGTGGCTTTGACCTATTTGTCTCTTTCTCTCCAGGACTCAGCACTGGGCCTAGAGCATAATAGAGCACGAGAAAATATTTGCTGAACAGAAGCAACAGGAATTCTTGCTGCATTAGCAGAAGTAGTAATGATAATGGTGATATTATCAGCCCTATTTGAGGAATGAAGAACCTGTGGCCCAGGGCAGTGAAGGGGCTTGCTCATCATGTTGGCACGGCCCATAAATGACAGGACAGAACTGGGACTTGAACCCGAATAAGCCTGTTGATTCCATGGGCTAGAGTATACATGGCCAGGCTCTTCACCTGCACAGGCACAGCGTGTGGTGGCTGACCAATGCTACTCAAGCAGCAGATTGAAAATAAGAGCCATGTTGATGGAGTGATTGCTCCTGACCAGGAATTGTCAGAACACCTCATTTCTGTCAACTCACTTAACCCTGACAACTCACTTAACCCGGCTTCTGGAGGTATGTGTGTGATCGTTGCCTGATTAGAAAGATTAGGATCCAGAGAGGCGGTTAAGCAATGCATCCAGCTCATACGGGGAAGAGGCAGAACTTGCATTCAAACTCAGACTTATTCCAGAGCCTGTGCTCTGAACCACTGCACTTTCCCCAGGGAAAGCAACACCAACTGCAGATTTAGGAAGAAAGGGAAAGCACTTGTATATACTGTATTTGTAAGAGGTTTATAAACAGAATTATGCTTCTACATTACAGCAAAAAAAAAAAAAAAAAAAAGGAAAAGGAAAAAGGAAAAAGAAAAAGAAAAAGAATACTGTTTCTAGAAGCATCCTAAATTATACAAATTGAGAGTTTTAGAAAATTTAGAGCATTGCAGAGTAAATTGCGTGGGCCTGGTGGAATGTGCTTGTTCTGCTACTGAGCAGCTGTGTTATCCTGGGCACATCTCTTCCCCTCTCTGGGTTTCATCTATTTCCTCATCTGCCTTAAGCCTTCCTGAAAAGGCTTTCCTTTCAAATTGCCAAGTACTGGGCAGTTTGCATCAAGTGCAGTCTTTTTGCGCCCTCTCCTGTCCAATTGCAATACTGCTGGTGGTGTGGTTTGAAAGGAGAGGCAGCCCCAATCTAAACAAGGGGTGAGCAGCCAAGGGCACTAAAAGTCCATAACAGGAAGCAAGGGCCAGCCCTGTTCCATCCCTTCAAAGACTTAGAAGTCCTGCCCATGCAATTTCAATTGTTTCCCGAAGCCTCCGTACCCACACACGGTGCCACCTGTATTATTACCTGCCTCACGTTGTGTGGTAGTTGTTTGTTGACATGTTGATCTTTTTTTTTAATTTTTAAAATGTTTTATTTATTTTTGAGAGAGAAACAGAGTGCAAGCAGGGGAGGGGCAGAAAGAGAAGGAGACACAGAGTCTGAAGCAGGCTCCAGGCTCTGAGCTGTCAGCACAGAGCCTGATGCAGGGCTCATGAACAGTGAGATTGTGACCTGAGCAGAAGTTGGATGCCCAACCTACTGAGCCACCCAGGTGCCTGACATGTTGGTATTTTTAAGCACAATGCCTGGTGTTACTCGCTTTTATATTCTCTTCCTGCCCCTTTGGGAAAGCATGTGGCACAAAGGCCCTCAGCTCAGTCATACTGAAGGGAAGACAAATGGAGAGAAGAATGAATGAACTGACAAGAGGCAGCCCCCTGCAGAAAGGTTGAGCATGAGTGGGGGAAGTTCTGAGTTTGGAACCAGTGAACCCCAGGACTTTGCCACGCCTTCCTCTCTGCCTGGAACACAATCACTTCCCTTGTGCAGCTTCTTCTGGATCATACCTCTGTCCTTCCAGTAATGATTTCCTTTGGGAACTCTCCTGATTCTCAGTGATCTGCGTGAGATCTGCTTTCTATTTGTTCCCACGGCATCCCGAGCTTTTCCTACCAAAACACCTACCAAACCATTTCCAACTCTAATTTGCTTGTTTTCCCCACTGGACTTGTGCTCCCATGAAAGCAGGGACTGTATCTTGTTCATCCTTACATCGCTAGTATTTAAAAACGTGCCTGTCTGTGCTCATCCTTGGAGCTTAAATATTGTTTTTTGAGTAAATACTACGTGAAAATAACATGAATGGGCTGAAGAAATCTAAGAAAGAAATGGAAATCCTAGAAGGGACTCAGCGAGTGTCTAATCTCATCCTTCTATTGTACAGATGGGGAAATGGAGGCTCGGAGAGGTCCTACAGGCTGTCAGAGGCAGAGCTGGAGTTACAGCGTTCTGATTTGGATTGTCTGGGCTTTCTTTGCTGTCTGGTTTATCTAAGGAATAAAGGAGGCTAAGTTCTTAGGACCGGCAGTGTTAACATCACCTGGGATTTGTTGGGCTCTCAGGCCCTGCCCAAAATGCACTGAGTCAGAATCTTCACTGTAACAAGATCTCAGGTGTTTTGTAGACACGTGAAGTCTGAGAAGTGCCGATTTCAGTGAGCAAGGGGACAGCTAGCCTGGCCTAAACGTCATCCCAGTTTGTGCAGGAAAGCCAGCTTGTGAAATGGAAAAGAAAACCTATCCAGGGGCGCTTGGGTGGCTCATTCTCTTAAGCGTTGGAATCTTGGTTTCTGCTCAGGTCATGATCTCGTGTTTCGTGGGTCCAAGCCCCCCATTGGGCTCCATGCTGTCAGCGTGGAGCCTGCTTGAGCTTCTCTCTCTCCCCTCTCTCTGCCCCTCCCCAGCACATGGGCATGTGCTCTCTTTCTCTCTCTCTCTTAAAATAAATTTTAAAATTAAAAAAAAAAAGACAACCTAGCCAAAATATTGTGGCATTCAGTGTATGCAGTAGATGAACGACCTAAGTGCACGTACCCTCACCTTCCAAAGTTCCAGACAGTTTGGAAGTCCAGGACTGGCCTGTTGGAGGACAATGGTTCAAGGTCAGGTGAGGTGACTAAAGGGAAACTCCCAGAAGTGCAGCTGACTAACAAGCCTCTGCTGCAGATTTCCAGCTTTTGTAGTTCTTGAATTAAAAAAAAAAAAATTCCAAATGCATATTCATTTACACAAAGAATTCTAACCATGCTGCGTGAAGTGGTGGTGAAAGTCCTCACACCCTGCCAGTGACACTGTCGACTGGTGCAGCCTGTTTGGTAAACACTGCAACCATATGTAGCAACAACTATAATATAGTTTATCCCTTTGGACCAAGTAATGCCATTCACAGGAAGTAATCCTGGGAGATAGTTCAACAGAAGTGAAAAGCTATATGCATGAAGATTTTACTACAGCTGAAAGTGGAAAGTATGAAATGAGAAGGGGATAGTTGAGCAAATTATGATATGGTATCTTCCCCAAAACAATTTAAAATTCATTATAGTATAATTAATGTCCCACCTCATCGGCTTGGGGTACACTGCTAATTAAGAGCATGGTCTCTGGGTTTTCGGTTCTGACTCTACCCCTTCCTGTATGACCTTGGGCAAGCTTACGTAATGCTCTATGCCTCAGTTTCCTCAACTGTAAAACGGGGATAATAACAGTACTTTCTTCATGGGATTGTTGTGAGGAGTAAATGATTAATTAAGTTAATTAAAATGCCTGGAATAGTCTTCTCTGTAGATTTATATTATTATTAGTTTTAACAAATTAAATGGCCTGGTGCTCCCACCCCACCCACCTGACATGAGAATGCTTTTCTTCCCTTCTCAGGGCCTGCTCTCCTTTGATAAGTCCGAGACTCCCAGGGATGTTTCCTCCATCCTCCTTGGAGTCAGTCTGGTTTTCCAGCCTCAAGGAGAGAAAACAAGAGAATTTGCTCAAATGGCTTGTACATTCCATTCTTTATGGCTCTTGTTGATGTCTGATGCTGCCATTGAGACAAGTGATCCAGGGGCCCTCTTGAATTCTCCCTGTCCTAGAATTATGCTCAACCATGGTAACTCAATCCTATGTAGGCCTGGGATCCCAGCTCTTTATACACGTACACACACACACACACACACACACACACACACACACAGCCACTGCCACAACTCATTCTCCATGGTGCCTGAGTCATTGTTGCTGAGGGTGAATGAGATCCCTTCCTTTATCTCCCAAGCCCTTGGTCTATTCACATTTATCTCCCTAGAATATCATTCCACTCAGTGGGTAACTTCAGTTGTTCCAATGGTAATAACAGCTGCCATTAATTGAAAGCCAAGTGTTCTGCTATTGTATCTTCACAAACATCAATCCTCAGAATGAACCTATGAGGCAGGTACTGTTATTCTTACTTCCCAGCTGGAGTCTATGAGGTTCAAGTATGTTAAGGGGTTTGCTGGAGATCCACAGCTTGCAAGTAAAACAATCTTAGATTTTAACCCAGTTTTGTCTAACTCCAAAACCCACACTCAGAACCGCTACCCTACACGGCCTCTCTAGGAAGGGATATAAACAAGAAGTTCATAATAAATGGTAAATAAAGAAGTAAAATCGTAATGAATAGAATTGTGCAAAAATGTCTGCATGTCAAGAGTATTTGCTGTGCAAGACAGGGCTGTGTATGTTTTTTCTCCTCTTAGATAATTTCCTCTAGTGACAGTTATACGGTTTTTACAGTTAAAAGAAGCTGTCCTCCACCTGCAAAGATGACTGCCTTCAGCCTCATAGTTCTTAGCCTTGGTTGCACATGAGAATCCCCTCGAGGGTCTATTTGAAAAGATACACAGTGTCTGGAGTCCATTGCAGATGAAGCATGTCAGGCTCTCTGGGGGCTGAGTCCAGGCGGCAGTATTCTAAGAGCTGATTTTAGTGTGCAAGCAGGATTCAGGAACAACTTTATGGAGAAGCTTCACCTCCCACTGTTCTTCTTCTGGAGAATCTAGCTTCCTTGTGTCCTGTAACTCCATGCTACTGGACGCAAGCTTTTCTTTCTTTGCCCAGGAAGGGGCTAGTAATATGACTTATTTCCCAATCTTCTGTTCAGAGAGGCACTGAGAAGACTTTTTGGCTGATAGAAATATTCTACATCTTGATTGTGGTTATATGACTGTATACATTTGCCAAAACTCACTGAAAAAAGGTGAATTTTATTTTATGTAAACTATACTTTATTAAGCCATTAAAATTTTTTTAATGCGTATTTATTTTTGAGAGAGAGAGAGACATAGTGTGAGTGGGGGAGGGGCAGAAAGAGAGAGAGACACAGAATCCGAAGCAGGCTCCAGGCTCCTAGCTGTCGTCAGCACAGAGCCCGATGTGGGGCTTGAACCCATGAACCATGAGATCATGACCTGAGCCGAAGTCGGATGGTAAACCAATTGAGCCACCCAGGTGCCCCTTTATTAAGCCATTTTTTAAAAAGTATCAATTTTGGAAAGAAAGAAATAAAACATTCACAGATTGTATGTTTAAATATAAGGAAATCTAATATAATCTATAAGGATTAAATAAGTAAATTGGCAAGGGAGCTGAATACAAGGACAATTACAAAACACATTGGTACTTCTATTTACTAGCAACACAACTAGGAAATAAAAAGTTTTAAAAATAATTTATAATAACAGAACACAAATGAATGAATCTAATGAAAGATTTTGAATACCAGTACACTGCCGACCGTAAAACATTCCTGAGAGAAATTAAAGAAGAATGAAATAAATTGAGGGATAAACCATGTTCATGAATTGGAAGACACAATATGGACAAGATATTAATTTCCCTTAAATGGACCTACAGACTTAATGCAAACTCAATAAAATGTCAGGAAATTTTTTTAAAGTGGCTATTAGCAAGTTTGTTGTAGAATTTATATGGAAGGACCTAGAACAGCCAAGGCAATATTGAAGAATAACAAAGCCGAGGACTCCACTACCAGCTGTAAGATTGTTATAAAGCTACGGAAATTAAGACAGTGTGATACATAGATAAACAAATAGGCCAATGAAATAAAACAGAGTCCACTAACACTCCCATCCATACATGGTCACTTGATTTATGACAGATGTTTTACAGGAAGCCAATGGAGAAAGCATCAACTTTTCAGTAAAGAGAAAAAGAAGAAACTGGATTCTTCACACCATACACAAACATTAATGATGGACCACAGATATAAATATGAAAGATAATAAAACTTCTAAAAGGAAGCATTGCAAAATATCTTAATGGTCTTGGGGTATGCAAAGATTATTAAAATAGGATACAGAAAGTATAAACCATAAGAGAAAAGCTTGATAAATTGGATGTTATTATTATGAATGACTTCTGTTCATCAAAAGCACCATTAACAGAGAAGGCAAACCACAGACTAGTAGAGAATATTAGCAATACACATATATCTGACAAAAGACTCATACCCAGCATATATAAAGAGCTTTTACAAATCAATAAGAAAAAGCCATACAATCTAATTTTAAAAATAGACTGCAATGATTGTTGCCCAAAAGAGGATATCTGAATATCAATTGCTTATGAATAGATGCTCAATATCATTATTCATTTGGCTAATGCAAATTAAAACTTCATGATCCTCTGAAGGGGTATATAGGAACTCTGTAACTATAACTGCTCAGGAAAAAGTCTATTAATCAAAAAAATTATTAACAAGGAAAAACAATAACAGCAAACTCATAGAAAAGAAGATCAGACCTGTTACCAGAGGTGGAGGGTGGGGGGAGGGAGAACTGGAAGAAGGGGGTCAAAAGATACAAATTTCGGTAGTAAAATAAATAAATACTAGGGATGCAGTAGACAACATGAGGACTGTAGCAGATTCTGCTGTAGGATGTATAGGAAAGATGTTAAGAGAGTAGATCCTAAGTGTTCTCGTCACAAGGAGAAACATTTTCTGTCCTTTTTTCTTTCCTTCCTTTTTTTCAAAAATTGAATCTGTCAATTATTTCTCAGTAAAACTGGGAAAGAGCCCCCCACGTGATGGTCTATCCTCCCCCCATCACTTGATGTAATTAAAAGTATTAACCTAGCATTAACAAGGATATAGAGCAACTGGAATTCTCGTTGTTATAAGCATTTTGGAAAGCTGACAGTATTTACTAACGTTGAATGTAAGTAGATCTTATACCCAAACATGCCACTTTGTGAATACCAAAGACCAGCACATTCCTATGTTCATCAAAGGACATGTATGTGAAGATTCTTCGCAGTTGAACTGAAAACAACTCAAATATCCAGTAACTGTAGAATAAAAAATAACTTGTGATGTATTTATGCAATGGAAAACTATCTATGAAAAAGAACAAACTACTGCCACACACAGTAAGGAGGATGAATCTCATAGACATAAAGTCGAATTAAAGAAGCCGGATGCAATTGAGGACATGGACGTGATCTCTGATTCCATTTGTATGAGGTTCAAAAGAAGGCAAAACAAATCTGTGGTGATGAAGGGCAGAATGGTGATTGTCTCTGGCAACAGGGAGTCTTCTGGAAGGCTGGATGTTTATTTTCACTATATATACATATATATGTATATATATATGTATATATGTATTTATATATATAAATATATATGTATTTATATATATAAACATATATATATAAATACATATATATATATACATATATGTGTATGTGTATAACAGACTCTTCTTCCCTTCCTTCTTTATCTTCTCCCTTCATCCTTGTGTGTCTCTAGAATCTGACAGTTTATTAATTTTACATATTTTAGTGTCTGTTTGATTAATTCTACTTCCTTGTGTATTAATACTCTTCCTTGACATTGTTGCTCTTCTCCCAGTGTTGGCTTTCCTCAAATGTTCTTGGCTGCCTACTCTTCTTTGACGTTGGAAGTCCCTGGTAGGCTAATGGTTCAAGTTGCTTCCCATCACTGTGGGGGGGATGGATTATGTGCTCATGGTTGTCCTCCAGCGTGGAGGTTCTTGGACCCACCCCTTGAGTTTTCTATGAATTTGGGGCTTCAGAATCTGCACTCAGTGCTTCCACCTGGGAGAGATGCTGCTGTCTGTCACTCATTACAGTGAAGGAGGAGGAAGTGCTGACAGGTCTAACTGCTTCTCAAAGTGGTTCTCAAATCTCCGTCTCTAAACCAGCAGTATTAGCATCACCTGGGAACTTACTGGAATTGCAAATTGTCAGGTCTCACCCCAGACAAACTCTGGGGACGAGGTGCAGCAATCTATACTTGGACCCATGCTCCTGGTGACAGTGATGCCCCGTTGAGTTTGAGGACTGCTGTCTTGCAGAGAACCTCAGTTCATTTCCTGGACGATCCCTCTCTTCCTTCACCTTCACTGTTTCCACTGCAGGATGCTTGCAAGCATTTCAAGCTAAGATTTCTTCCTTCCTCTTTCTCAGTCCAATCCCAACTACTTTCTCTCATTCAGAAATTCCTGATAGTTTCTGGTGGGTTGTAGCCCCCATTCTTGATTTCCTGTGTTCTAATAGATTTTTATTTTTAATCGTGGTAAAATTTATATGACATAAAAGTTACTATCTTAACTATTTTTTTTTAGTTTTTTAAACGTTTGTGTATTTTTTAGAGAGAGTGTGAGTGGGGGAGGGGCAGAGAGAGAGGGAGACACAGAATCCCAAGCAGGCACCAGGCTCCGAGCTGTCAACACAGAGCCCGATGTGGGGTTCGAACCCACAAACCTTGAGGTCGTGACCTGAGCCAAAGTTGGGTGCTCAACCGGCTTGAGTTACCCAGGGTCTCTGCTATCTTAACTATTTTTTTTTCAAAATGTTTATTTTTGAGAGAGAGAGAGAGAGAGAGACAAATTGCGAATGGGGGAGGGGCAGAGAGAGAGGGAGACACAGAATCTGACGCAGGCTCCAGGCTCTGAGCTGTCAGCACAGAGCCTGACCCACCGCTTGAACTCACTGACTGTAGATCATTACCTGAGCCTAAGTCAGATGCTTAACCGACTGAGCCACCCAGGTGCCCCTATCTTAACTATTTTTAAGTGTAGAGTTGAGTAGTGTTGAGTACATTCACATTGTTGGGCAACCCTCACCACCATCCATCCCTAGAATTTTTTGTCTTGCAAAACTGAAACTTAACACCCTTTAAACAACAACTCCCCTTCTAATGAATTCTTTAAACATTTTTTCCCCCTGTCATTGAATAGAATTTTGGGTGGAATTTGAGTCAGTAGATGCATGTCCCTTGAATGGCATCTTTTGTGTGTGTGTGTGTGTGTGTGTGTGTGTGTGTGTGTGTGTGTGTGTGGTTAAATATACATTACATAAAACTTACTATTTTAACCATTTTTAGGTGTATAGTTCAGTGGCATGAAACAGATTATGTTGTGCAACCATCACCACCATCCATCTCTAGAACTTTTTCTTCTTCCTAAACTGAAAGCTCGTACCCATTGAACACTAACTCCTGGGGTGCCTGGGTGGCTCAGTTGGTTAAGCTTTGGACTCTTGATCTCAGCTCAGTTCTTGATCTCACAGTTTGTGAGTTTGAGCCCCATGTTAAGCTCTGTGCTGACAGTGTGGAGCCTGTTTGGGATTCTCTCTTTCTCTCTCTCTCTCTCTCTCTCTGCCCCTTCCCACTCACATAGCACATGCACTCGCTCTCTCAAAATAAATAAATAAACTTAAAAAAATACACTAAAAAAAAACTTAAAAAAAAAAACTCCCATTCCTTCCTCTCTACCAGCCCCTGGCAACCACCCTTATACTTTCTGTCTCTCTGAATTTTACTACCCTAACCACCTCATAGAAGTGTAATTATACAGTATTTGTCCCTTTTGTAATCATTTTTTAAATGTTTATTTATTTTTGAAAGAGAGAGACAAAACGTGAGTGTGGGAGGGGCAGAGAGAGAGGGAGACACAGAATCTGAAGCAGGCTCCAGGCTCTAAGCTGTCAGCACAGAGCCTGATGCAGGGCTCAAACCCATGAACTGTGAGATCCTGACCTGAGTCGAAGTCGGTTGTTTAACAGACTGAGAAACCCAGGTGCCCCTGTATTTGTCTTTTTGGTGATTGGTTTATTTCACTTAGCATAATGTCTTCAAGTTTTATGTTGGAATTTCCTTTCAAATTTATGTTGGAATAGATTGAATAATACTCTGTTGTATGTATATACCACATTTTGTTTTTCCATTCATCCATCAAGGATGCCTGGGTTTCTTCCACTTTTTGTCTATTGTAAATAATCCTGCTGTGAACATGGGTGCACAAATATCTCTTCATGTCCCTGCTTTTAATTCTTTCGGGTATATAGCCAGATGTGGAATAGCTGGATCATGTAGTAATTCTATTTTTGATTTTCTGAGCGACCACCATACTGTTTTCCACAGCAGCTGTACCAGTTTACATTACAACTATGCACAAGGGTTCAAATTCCTCCACATCCTTGCCAACACTTGTTATTTTCTTAGTTGTGTTTTGTTTTGTTTTTGATAATAGCCATCCTAACAGATATGAAGTGGTATCCCATCAAAGTTCTGATTTTCATTTCCCTAATGATTAGTGATGTCGAGCCTTTTTTTCATGTGCTTATTAGTCATTTGTATATCTTCCTGGGAGAAATGTCTATTCTAGGACTTTACCTGAATCTGGTTGTTTGCGTTTTTGTTGTTCTTGATATATTCTGGATATCAGTGCCCTAGCAGATGTAATTTACAAATATTTCCTCTCATTCTATCAGCTACCTTATCGCTCTGTTGATAGTGTCCTTTGATGCATAAAAGTTTTTCATTTTGATGAAGTCCAGTTTGCCTGTTTATTCTTTTGTTGCTTGTGACTTTGGTGTCTTATCCAAGCAAATCAGTGCCAATTCCAATGACGTTGAGGCATTGTGTTTTCCTCTCTGAATGCCATCTGGATCCAACCTCTAATAGCAATTTCCAGTTGTCTGCTAGTTGAACATAAATATCGAACTTTTTCCTACCTCTACTCTGCCTCTGCCATTAGTATGGATATTTTTAAAAAATATTTATTTATTTTGAGAGAGAGAGAGAGAGAGCACAAAGAGAGGAGGGGCAGAGAGAGAGGGAGAGAGAGAATCCCAAGCAGCTTCTGCATTGTCAGCACAGAGCCCAATGTGGGGCTCAACCCCATGACCCATGAGATCACGAACTGAGCTGAAATCAAGAACTAGATGCTTAACCACCTGAGCCATCCAGGCTCCCTTAGCCATCCAGCTATCCAGCAATTTCTCTATCAGTTCAAAGTGTAGATACAGCTTCTCTCTGATGAAAGGCTTAGGCAGGCTGGAGTAAGGTCAGAAATCGGAATGACCTTGATCTTAACCCTGGTCACACTGAAAGGGGCCTGAGAATAGTAGAATGGGCAGAGCTTTGGGAATAAAGGGAACCTTGCTCAAAATCTGGGGTTACAGCCTGCCTCTGCCCCACACCTAGTGGGGTGACCCTGAGCAAGTTCCACCAATTTGAGTTTCAGTTTTTATCTTTTATCTTTAAAATGGGGATAGTATTACCTACCCTGAGGTGTACTTGTGAGAATGACAGATAATATAAATGTCTCGCTCTTAGAAGCTGGGAACTCTGATGACTGATTCCTTGGTTGTCACCCGGTTCACCCCCCTCTACTTGGCCTCTAGCCTGTGAGCATCTCCGGAGGCCAACCTAACACATCTTCCTCTCCAGATCCCAACACCTGATCCCAAGCCTGGTCATTTTAAGGACCTCAGTAGGCATTTGCTCAGTGAATGATTTAGAAGATGAAAAAACATTTCCTTGCAACCTGCCTGAAAGTCACATCATGGTCATGGCAAGCAGGTGTGAAGTCTGAGTCTGAGGGATCACGTTGAATGCATTGCACCTTGCACCCTGCTGACTTCCTGCATTTTTCCTCTTTGAGTACATTACTTTCCACATTCTGGATGCTGCATGATGCCCACCTCTTCCTCTCTCTTCTTTCCTGCTGCTGTTTTTTTTTTTTCCAAGTGGAAATGATCCAGCACCAAAGATAGAATTTTGGAAGAGGTTTTGGTGGACGTGAAAGCCAGTCCCAAATGTTCTGATTTCAGCACTGCAAGTCTGGGGTCTGGGAAACTCTCGATCCTAGGGCTTCCTGAGAACAGTTGGTCACTCTAAACAGACAAGGGGAAGCTGACTGGTGGATACACCGACTACAAGATTGAGATCTTTTGAATTCCCTCTAAAGTTTGGTTAGATAGGTTCTGTAGGGTTCTCACAGGTGACATTGAACTTAGTACTTAGATGAGCATGGTGTAGATAAGATTTTCATTCTGTTTTCATTCAAAGTTTTATTCTCTGTACAAAGCAATCCCACTGGCCACTTAAATTATAGCATGTAATATTTCTTAGCACAGTCAAGTGGCTGAAATTGAGACTGGGCCAAAAAATGTATTAATTTTGGATCCTACCTCCTTTTCTAAACCTATTTTCAGACTGCAATTTGCTCTCATCAAAACGAACCATTCTTTGGTGAGGTATTTGCTCAAAGACAGGTCTTTATGAGTAATCTTTAGAGAAAGAGGAAGCAGGTTAATTTTACGCTAAAATCTGTTGGATGCCAAAGGCGGTAGGATATGCAAAAATAGGAGCTTAAGGTGTTTAAAAAAAGACCCACAACTTTTCTTCCCGGTTACTATTTCTGAGTTCAAATTTAGTGGAAGATCATTGCAATCACTTAGCTGGAACATGATCAGGCAGGGAGTTTACATCCTGGTACATTCATTATGATCTCTCACTGGGCCAGTGGCCTCCACATGCTGTTTCCTGGGGTCCAGACCCTCCCTTCTGGTATTAGCCACCCACTCAAAATGTCCAGCTTATTTGTTTTGAATTTTTTAAGTTATTATTATTATTTTTTTTTTGAGAGAGAGATGGGGAGAAAGAGAGAGCAAGAGAGCTTGGGAGGGGCAGAAAGAGAGGGAGGGAGAGAATCCCAAGCAGGCTTCATGCTATCAGCGCACAGCCTGGTGTGGGGCTCACAGCTACCAACCGTGAGATCATGACCTTAGCCGACACTTAATTGACAGAGCCACCCGGGTGCCCCCAAATGGACCCGGGTATCCATTTCACTGGCTATTCCACTTCTCCCAGGGTGAATTCCAAAGGCATCCCAGGCTTGCCAGAGACTATCCTCAATGGGTCCTATCAGCTTGCTTCCTGGCTCCCTCCCGGCTTCTTCAGAGCCCTCCCCTTATTCACATAATATAAACTTAAATTGAACAATTTTAAACTGAACAATTCATTAGCACTAGTACATTTACAATGTTGTGCAACCATCCCTACTGTCTAGTTTTGGAACATTTTCATCACCTTAAGCAGGTTGCTCTCCATTGTCCTCCCCCCCCCCCCCCCACAGTCCCTAGCCACCATCGTTCTGCTTTCTGCCTCCATAGATGGGTCTACTTTGAATATTTCATATAAATGGAATCATACAATATGTGACCTTTGTGTCTAGCTTCTTTTCTGTAATACAGTATTTTTTAAGTATTTATTTTGAGAGAGAGAGAGAGAGAGAGAACATAAGTGTGTGAGGGTGGAGGGGCAGAGATCGAGAGGGAGAGAGAGAATCCCAAGCAGGCTCTGCTTGATCCCTTGAACAGTGACATCATGACCTGAGCTGAAATCAAGAGCTTAACTGACTGAGCCACCTAGGTGCGCCTGTAAGAGGTTCATCTCTGTGGTGGCAGCATTAGAAATCCATGCCTTTTTAGTGGCTGAATAATATTCCATTGAATGAATATACCACATTCTGTTTATTCATTCATCTGTTGATGGACATTTGGACTGTTCCCATCTTTTGGCTCTTGTAAATAGTGCACCCATATACGTGTATTTGTCTGAGGGCCCGTTTTCAATTCTTCTGGGCGTATCCCTGAAAGTGGAATTGCTGGGCCGTATAATAATAATTCTGCATTTAATGTTTTGAGAAACTGCCAGACTGTTTTCCTCTTCTCTCTCGTGTTTCAATGCTACAATATATTCAAGAGAATTTCTGTCATAGTATCATTAGAAGACGCCTTTAATTGTAACAGGCTGTATACGTATCTGAGGGTAGAGATGATGTCTTATTCTTCTGTGACTCGCAGGTGGGCTGGTATAGGGCTTCCCAGAGAAGGTGCTTAATAAAATGTTTGTGGAATTGGATTGACTACAGAGGGATGAGACACAGTTTTATCCTTGAGGAAAAGGTGGTGTAGGTGGGGAAGCTTTGAATACAAGTAATGAGCTAAGTGGAGGTGGAAGGTGGGTGAGGCACAGAGGAGCTTACCAGCTCATTTGGACAAAGGGAGAGAAACACCAGCGTCATAGAACTAGTAATCCGTATGCCTGGCTTCTGTGGCTGCTTTGCCTTTATCTAACTCATTACGCTTCTCTGGGAAGTTAAATTCCCCTATCAAATGAAAAGATTGCATATTTTAGTGATATTCAATTTTTTGGTTTCCTTTAAAGCAGTGGAAACTTTGTTTTTCCTATGAACTCACAGGGGAAAGCCCCGTGGGGCCGGGGTATGCAGCTTGGGGTATGTGTTTGAGGACAGAGAGCTGAGGCGGAGGCCAGAATGCAGGGCACCCTTTATCCCTGCAGCCCCGAGGATCTTGGCAGAACCCCAGGATTCCAAGATTCCAGCACATTCTGAGCCTCCCTCAGTGGCTGTGAGAGACCTCTGTTCTGCAAAGATTAAGAAAGCATGAGTGCACGAAGTACATATTATTTTGTAAAAAATATTTTTTTCAAGCCATAAAGGAGAGCTTAAAGGTTGAGGTAACCACAGAAGCAAGAAAAGAACAAAAGTTCTTTCTTTATGAAAAATTATAGTGAGTAGTATACTTGGTTAAAAAGGGAGTGCCCAATCTCCTTCTCACCTCCTCATCCTTAAAAAGAAAAGATATTGTGGGTTGACTTCATGACAGAATTGTCAAATGTTTTTGCTTTCCTAACCAAACGGATTCCTGCACCATGAGAGCATTTCCTCTGAAAACGTCCCGTTCTGAACCCATGCCGAACATGTCAATGGGCAGGCTTAGTCTTGTTCTTACTCTCTGGGTTTCCTTTTCTTTCTGTCTCTCTCTTTCCCCGGGAAGTGTTTTGAAAGTGTAACATTTACACTGTACCCTCATGTTGTCTTTTCTCTCTAGTTCTTTGCTTTTGACTTAGCCTGCAAAATTGGGGGTTAGCCGAGTCCCCCAGCCATTTCCTGACACGCCTGTTGCGTTGACAGGCCGTAACCTGTCCCTCAGCAATGGTCACTGCTGACGCTTGCCTTGCTTTGGTCTTACCGAGTTCTTTCTTTCTGTGAAGCTCATTTGTAGGCCACGCTTCTGCAAATATACTGCCTGAACCTCAAAATCTCTTCTCTTTGTTCAGGTTGAGGCACAGAAGTTATTCAGGCACTGAGGATGAAGATGGTTTACACAGATGTCTGAATTTGCCGGAAAACATGTTGTTCTTAAGGTGAACATTAAGTGAACATTCCTACTTGCTGTCATAGAAACATAGTTTAAGCAGTGTGACCACAAACATTATTCACATTCTACTATTAACCCTCTCGTTCATATATGTGTGTGTGTTTGTATGTTTGTATATATATATATATATATATGTATATATACACACACACATATATATGTGTATATATATACATACACACACATATATATGTGTATATATATACACACACACACATATATATATATATATATATATATATATATATATATATATTTGGTGGGGAAGGGAGGCTCTTCTTGAAATTCTAGAACTTTTCAAACTGTGTTTCTAAACAATGAGCACCCCTTTGGTGGCATAGTGCTATTATAAAAATAGCAAGGATATTCAGCTTTATTATCCCTCCGATTTTTCCTGCTTAACCTTTGCTTTCATTTCAAAATGGGCATGAATATACACACTGCAATATTTCCACCATCCCTTTAAGTGCTTTGTTAATTTTAAGGGAACTTACGGTTTTCCGGAGTCTGTCCGCCTGACAATAATCCCTCTTGCTCCACCATGATGCCGCCCGACTGATGGAGAATTGAATGCTATAATCCTTTAAAGAGCACTTCAAAAGTGATTTTGGAAAAGCTGAAGTCTGTCTTGTAAACCCCAGAACTTGTCTCCGAAATCTCGCCTCGATCGGCTTCCAAAGTATAATGCAGCATGATTATTTTCCTCTGGGGAAAACCTGTGAAACAGGTCTCCAAGCTCCTTTGGATGTGTCAGAGTTTTAATTGATTCTTTACCATGTCGGTCCACCCCATAATAGCAGTGCTACGCACAGGACGTGTTTTACGGGAATAGTCACCCCGAGCTTAATTTGTTGTTGCACGGCAGGCAGACTATTTCACAATGAAAATAAATCTGTTTTGTGCCCTGAGAATTTCTTTCTGGTGAACTGTACTCTCTTATATAGAGAGCAGAATCCTTTATAGCATCCAGTTAGCTCTGCTGCGGCCACAGGGAAGACATAGTCACTGTTCCTTATCAGTTCTAGAAAAGCATTTTGGTTGAGAAGATGGTTACCCCAGAGCTCTGATCCTTGCGTTCATTTACTTTCTTCTTGCTTCTGGAATCACAAGACAGAGGCGATCCACAGGCCCTTATTATAATCTGTGTAAAGCAACCTCCTATACATTATCTCATTTTGTTCTCATGGTCACATTATAAGGAAGGCAGGGCAGGCATCATTATGCCCATTTTACGGAAATGAGTCCTAAAGGAACTTGCGACCTACTCAGGGAGCCACAGATAATAAGCACCGGGCAAGAACTAGAAAGCAGATACTCTTTTTAGTAATTACTCTTTTCCCTGGAGGACAGCCAACACTGTTCTACCAGGAACTGGCTGCAGCAGAATTTCTTTCCCCAGTACAATTTGTTTATTCATTCAGTCAACAAACATTCGCAGTGAGTATGAATTTGGGAGCTCAAAATTCAAGTCTGCTGAACAAAGGTAGCTTTCTTCTTTTATGACTGCAATTAAATTTTCTCCTGGGTCCTCATTCGTTCCGGTGGTAGAAACGATTGAATTCTAGGCTTTCTCAACTGGCTCAGGGAACTCCTGTCCCTTTTTTTCCATGATTGTATATATAAGTTCAAGCCACTGAAAGTTGTGTGTGTGTGTGTGTGAGAGAGAGAGAGAGAGAGAGAGAGAGAAAGAGAGAGGACACGTATGGCCTTCATGGGTCTTTCCATCCTGACTGCTATTGAAACGTGTAGCCCATCTGGTTTTCAGACATTTGGAAAGTGCTGGCATTCGTTGTCATGTGGTGTTTATGTCTGTTTAAACTCGATCTTGAGGCATCTGTAGAACCGTTGGCTGTCTCTCTTCCAGCTAGCTTCTGTGTCCTCCTTGTAAGTGCGGGAGGTGTTTTGTGGCTCTCCTGAGCTACTGGGAGGCTCTGGGGGGACGCCATAGGGCTATCTGAAGCCCGCTTGGCCTAGCCTTGTCATATGTCATTTTTATTCTGAAGCTGCTTCCTCCTATCCTACTGTGCATGGGGGTGGGGAGAGGAGACTGTCTCCCCATCTCCTCAGGTACCACCTAGTGTGAGGCACAGGTCCCTTTGCTTCTAGGATGCACCGAACCAACCTGGGCTGTATGTGATATCCCTAAGCACAAGCATACCCCTCATCCCTGGTCTTAGCGTGTGGGGAAGGAGGGCAGTGCACTGTGCTGGCTGACTGGAAGCATGTGTAAGGTGCCACCTGTATGTTTCTCAAAGACATAAGCAAACACTCTACAATTCTACAATTTCCTTGCTATCCAAGCTGTTTGGTGCTCACAACTTTGGACAACTGATCTGCACTAAGATCCAAGTGGAAAACCAAAGGAAACATAATGATAAAACAATTACAATTTTGTATCTGTGATCTCATTGGCCTTCTCCACCTCAGCGAAAGCTAGTAGGGTTGTCTCCATGTGGCCCCTATAAAACCCGGGTGACTCCGTAGCCTCTTCTAGGCACCGTTGCATGCTAAGAAACACCCATCTGGCATCCTGAAATAATCTGAATTTTTACCTCTGCTTCTCAAAGAAGCCCTGAAAGAGAGTAAGTTCATTACATAAAGCAATTTCCCTCCTTCTTCCGTCTTCTCCTTTATCATTTTCTCTCCCCCTTCCTTCCTATTTATCCTATTATCTATCGATCGATCGATCGATCGATCTATCTATCCATCTATCATCCATCAATCTATTCATCCGTCCACCCATTTATCTATCTATTAATCATCTAGATAGATAGGATCTATCTATTAA
This sequence comes from Acinonyx jubatus, assembly GCF_027475565.1. Taxonomy (NCBI): domain Eukaryota; kingdom Metazoa; phylum Chordata; class Mammalia; order Carnivora; family Felidae; genus Acinonyx; species Acinonyx jubatus. The sequence goes on along the minus strand of NC_069391.1, from coordinate 23,870,814 downwards.
TCATCTATATCTATCTAGCAGGAGCCATAGTGGGAAGACCATGGGATTTGCAGTTAGATCAGGTGAGTTCAGGTGACTCCACCACTTATGAGTGTGTGGCCATGGTCATAACCTCCCTAATTCCAGCTTCTTCATTGGTATAGTGGGGATAATAATAGTATATGCCTCATGGAGCTGCTATGAGGCTTAAGTGAGATAATGCTAGTAAAGCACTTTGCACAGTGTCTGGTACATAGTAGGGTCTTAATAAATGGCAGCTATAGTGGGTATGATGATGGTCATAATTACTGTTGTTCTATAGGTAACAAGGCAAAGTCATCACACTTGTGAGTCAGGTGTGCTGAAGGCTTTGGGGAGATGTTGTCAGCTGCTCAGCCATAGTGCACACTCTAAGCCACATCGAAAGCTGCTTTTTATCCTGGAACATGCATTGAATCAGTGAGATGGATTTGAGTTTGCGGGATCAGGAAATGTGACCGGGAAACGGAGAATGTTGTAGATAACACACTCACATCTCGCTTAACGTTAGTAGGCAAAGGAAATGAAGAATCCTACATTTTCTAAGATGGTATTTTTCAAAGTTGGAACAGAATCATCTAGTACACTTGTGAAGATGCAGATGCTTGGGCCCCATCCCTGATCTAAGAAATTTGAACTGTGAGCAGGGCCTGGGAAACTGCATTTAGCTGGCTCCCCGGGCAATTCTTCCGTTCACCAAAATTTGTGAAACACTTCTCTAGAAAGAAAAGGAAGAAGGTGGGTGTGGGGATGGGAGGGGGAAACAAAAGGAGAGCAGGAGGCAAAACAGGAGAAGAAAGAGAGGAGAGGGGCTACTATTGTGACTTAGAGTATTAATAGCTTCCCTTTGTAAATCTTCACTGGCCCGCCATTACCCACCATGATAAAATAAAACCTGGATTTCGCTTCTTACAGATCCTTCAAAAAGTCCATTTAGTCAACCAAAAGTCTTTGAGCCTGGCTGTGGACAAGAACCCTGGAGAGAAACAGAGGACAGAGACACATCCAATGGTGGAGAAAGACATGTACACACACATCCCGTAATTCAGTATAAAGGCGCTGTGACAGAGATATGCATCAAGCATAAATGGAAGGCTGACGTAGGGACACTAAACCCAGATCGGGGAGATCAAGAAATGACTTTTGGGAAGAGAGGTCCCTGGACTGAGTCTTGTAGAGGGTAATCATTCATTACAAAGAGGGGAAAAGAATTAGTAGGGAAAGTGGGAGCCAAAGACTCGCCCAGACAACCGGCAGGGTGTGTCCAGATGTGCTGGCTCAGGGTTGCCAGAGGAGGCAGTGCAAGGTGGGAAGCTATTCTGTTAGAACAGCGGTCAGGAGCCACTGTTCCCATGTACCAGCCACATCGCGAAAGGTCCTGTGGGTTGTGTCAAGGAGCTTGATCAGTGAGGAACTAACTACCCAAGAGTGGAAGCAAAAGATGAATTGGCAAGATTCTCATTTGCGTTTTGTAATGTGATTTTTTTCCCCCAGAATGGATAGTTTTATTGATTTTTCTGATTTATACATATGACGCATGCCAGCTGTGAAAATAAAGATAATTCAGAAGGACATAAGGAAGAAAGTAAAACTCACTTGGAATTCCAACACCCAGAGAAACTCTGCAATTAACATATGTGCTTATCCTTCTAGACTTTCCTCTAGGTGTGTGTACCTCCACCAACACACATACACACAACATATTTTTATTTTTATTTTACTTATTTGTTTGTTTATGAGAGAGAGAGCAGAGATAGAGGGAAAGAGTGAAAATCCCAAGCAAGCTCTGCACCAACAGCACAGAGCCCGATGCAGGGCTCAAACTCACAAACTGTGAGATCATGACCTGAGCTGAAATCAAGAGTTGGGCGCTTAACCGACTGAGCCATCTAGGTGCCACTCAACATATTTTTAAATGAGATCATTTCACACACATTGTGAAATACTGCCTTTTAATCCTTTTATCTTGACAATATTGAGTTGACATCTTTCTCTGTCTATAAATACTAATATATACCTTAATCATAATTTCTAATAGCTCCATTACTCACTTCTGACCTCTTTTTCCCACTCTCTCCATGTTTCATGGTCCTCTTCCCACTTGGCCTCGCTCTAAGTATCAATTCGGGGTCTCAGCACTCAATTCCATCAGGCGGCTGGAGATGCTCCATTGTGTGACCTTGATTCTGGTAGGGCTTCTGTGATGGTTAATTTTATGTGTCACATAATTTATTTGCTTGGGCCATGGGGTGCCAAGATATTTGGTTAAACATTATCCTTCGTGTGTCTGTGAGGATGTTTTGGAATGAGATTAACATTTGAATCAGTAGACTGTGTGAAACAAATTGCCTTCCCCAAAATGGTGGGTCTCAGCTGATCTATTGAAGGTCTGAAATAGAACAAAAGGAGGAGGAAGGGAGATTTTGCTCTGTCTGCCTGACTGTCTTCAAGCTGGGACATCAGTTTTCTCTTGCCTTTGGGCTGTAACTCACATTGGAATTTATACTGTTGGTTCTCCAGTTTCTTAGGCCTTCAGACTTGGGCTAGAACTGTGCCATTGGCTCTCTCCTTGGTCTCTAGCTTGTCAACTGCAGATCTTGGGATTTTTCAACCTCTATGATAAATCTCTTATAATAAGTTCATATACGTATGTATATATGCTTTTAAGTATTTATATGTTGTTTTTTAAAAAATTATTTTTAATGTTTGTTTATTTTTAAGAGAGACAGAGCACGAGTGGGGGAAGGGCAGAGAGAGAGAGGGAGACACAATATCCAAAGCAGGCTCCAGGCTCTGAGCTGTCAGCACAGAGCCTGACATTGGGCTCGAACTCACAGACTGTGAGATCATGACCTGAGCCAAAGTTGGACGCTTAACCAACTGAGTCACACAGGCGCCCCTATATGTTCTCTTTCTCTGGAGAACTCTGCATAATGCAACTTCCTGCCTTGTTCCTCTGTGTCTTCCTGGCCCACCATCTCCTCTATCCCCAAATCCCTTGCTTTGTCCCCTCGGTCATAGCAACATGGATCTTAGTAATGTTCTTCCCGTCCTAACGCTCACCTGCTTAATGTTTCTGTGGCTCCCCATGGCCTTCAGGATGAAGTCCCAGTTTTCCTAGGCTGGACCAGGAAGCTTTCTGGTCCACTGTTCCAGTCTCATCCCCCGCCCTTCTCATCATCCATCACCTGCAGCCACTCCTCCTTAGACCTGCCTGTGTTTCCTGCTTCTTGTTTCCCTGCTGTTGCTCACACTGTTCCTGCTGCCTGGAATGCCCTCACCCTTGAAATGTATCTGGTTCACCTGGCTGACTCCAATTCATCCTTTAGAACTCCACTCAGTCATCACATCCTCCAGAATTGTCTGACATTAACTTAGCCTGGATTAGCTATCCACTTCTCTTGTTGTTCCGAGAATACTCTGTGTTTCCTTCTGTTGTTTCTTTTGTCAGGTTGTGTTAGCAGGATCTCATGTGTCGGTCTTCCTCATTGGATTATAAGCTCCTTCACTCATGTGACTTTGTATTTCTCGACCCTTAAATGTCATTGACACTGAATATATGTTTGCTGAATGAACAAACCCACATTTTTGTAGAGGGGGCTCTTCAAGAGCCATCCCACTCTTCCCATACCACCTACCCTGGTGGCTCAGATCTCTGCCCTGTGGGTCTATGCCGATTGCTGCTTTCTGCTGCCTAGATGGGCACCTGGACCTTGTACTTAGTTTGGACCTTGGCTTGTGACGCTTACTTCTGCCTCTGCCTTCCCTCTCTTACTGATCTTCTGGTCTGGACTCCTATGTCTACCCTTGCCAATGAGCCAATAATGCCCCATCATCTGGGTCTGTTTGAACTCCAAGGCCCAGCCCTCTCCATCCAGTCCATCTTATCACCTTAACAAAACAAACAAACAAAAAAAACAAATAAAAAAAACCCCAAAACAAAAAAACCACCTCAGCCATTTCCATATTCCCTGTTTAACTTCATAGACATTGAACATTATCATTAATGTTATTCGACTCTAATAACACCTTGACAGAAAATGTCCTTCAGGGCAGAACAACAAATCTGTGCATTCGTGTGGGTATGTGAAGTTTACAAGGTGCATTCACCCGATTGGATTCATTCAATCCTCCTAACAACCTTGCACAGTGGGTTATTATCCCCATTTTACAGATGGGGAGACTGAGGCTCAATGTATGTAAGTGAGCTGCTTGAGGGCTCACAACCAGGAAGTAACAGAGCATGAACTTTGGTTGAGATCATTGGATTCCAAAGCTTTGAACTCTTTGGAGTTCACCATGGTATTAAAACATTAGATATATCTGATTGTAAGCTTAAAAATATGCCCTCTCCAAATCTATCCTCTATACTACTATTAACATAACTTTTTAAAAACTTAGATTTAGATCAGATTTCTTCCCTGATTATAATTATATAGTGGACGCTGGTCCCTCATCTAGTTGCACGGGGTTCTGTTGGATCTCTGACCTCAGTCTTACCCCACATTGTAGCAATCTCCACCAGGTACCTTGTTCTAAAGGCCGGTGGTGTTCCAGCCTTGGTGCTCTTTGACTTAATCTTCCACTTCCACTGCATCTCCGCTTTGCCTGGCCAGTACTTCCTTCCTATCTAGCTCAGGTGTCACTTCTGCTCTGGACCCATGTTTAACACACCCCATCCTCACTCTCCCTATTACCTGCTTCGGAGAGCCATTGAGTGAGTCACGCATTTTTGTCCCAGCACCTCTAACCATTTGTGGTTTTGTTTTGATTATCTGTCTGCCTCTCCCTGAAGACCTCTATATTCCTTCTGGTTAAAAATGAGGCCCAGGTCCTCCTGTGTTTATAGACACAGCCCTTAGCACAAGCCTGGTGCAGAGTAAAAGTGGGAAGTGGGAAGGCAAAGGCGGGAACATTAGGATGTGTCCTGCTGTGGTCTGTGCAAATCCTGGCAGGGATTTGGGGAAGGAAGCCTTCAGTCCATCAGTCGTGCTGCTGCCTGAGGCATCTTCCACAAAATTGACCACATCAGATCCAGGATACGATCTCGTGGTTTCCTGTAAGCTGACCTCCCAAGCATGGTATGCAAGGCATTCTGTATCTGTCCCGGTCCACCTCCCTGGCTATCCCAACCTGCCCCTCTCCCACACTTCAGCCACACCCAGCTCCTTGACCTTTCTAAACTCACTCAGGCGCTCAGGTGGGTTGAGTTGCCCTTCCTCTTGGCATGCAGTGCCTGGCACCTGCAAGGCACCTTCCTCCCCTCCCTGCAGGAACACCCCCAAACACCCCCCTGGTCCATCATTGCTTCCTTTGTGATTGCTCAAAGACTTCCTCAGATGTCTTACACTGTCTTTTTCTGTTTCTTTTCCTCATCATTGCCATCTGCCTATTTAGAACAGCAACCCTCATTTCTCTGTAGCCACTTACCCGGCTTTATTTTTCTTCATAGCTCTTAACACGACCCGACATTTTCTGAGGTATTCATTTTTTGCATGTTATTGTGTGTCTCCTCCCACTAGAAAGCAATGCATCCAAATTCCCAGTAGATATTTATCTTAGGGATTAAAGAACAGCAACAACAAAATGGCAGTTTCTTGGAATTCTTGGGGATTCTTCAACTCATGTTATTCTTTTTGAAAATCTGAAAAGTAATTTTTCATAACCTTATTTGTTTTAAAATGATGAGTGACCATAATAGTAAACAAGGAATCATTTTTCTGTGATAGGGTTATACCCAAAATTTCAGAGATTTTCTGTTTAAAAAACCTGACATACTAAAAAATACAAAGCTTGTTAATTATAAATCAATGTGTTGTGATAAGATTATATATTTCAGTAACATACAAAAATGATTTTCATCTGATATTTTATTTTTTATTAAAAAAATTTTTTTTAACGTGTATTTTTGAGACAGGGAGAGACAGATCATGAACAGGGGAGGGTCAGAGAGAGGGAGACACAGAATCTGAAACAGGCTCCAGGCTCTGTGCTGTCAGCACAGAGCCTGACGCAGGGCTCGAACTCACGGACCGCGAGATCACGACTTGAGCCGAAGTCGGCTGCTTAACCGACTGAGCCACCCAAGGGCCCCTGTTCTGTTTCTTTAAAGAACAAAGATCGGGGCGCCTCAGTGGCTCAGTCAGTTAAGCGTCTGACTTCAGGCTCAAGTCATGATCTCACAGCTCATGAGTTTGAGCCCCGCGTCGGGCTCTGTGCTGACAGCTCAGAGCCTGGAGCCTACTTCTGCTTCTGTGTCTCCCTCTCTTTCTGCCCCTAATCCACTCGCATTCTGTCTCTGTCTCTCTCAAAAATAAACATTAAAAAAATTAAAAATAAAATAAAAGGTTAAAGGAGAACATTAACACAAATTACTTTTTTATTCATCCTATGATGCATATTCCAGAGGTAAAATATTTTTTCGTGTTTCATTGATTTGGTTAAGAGTGAATCCAGAAGTATCTTCAAGTTGGGTACATATTGTTTCATACAAGCTCATTGTCTTTTTTTTTTTTTTCCGACGTTTATTTATTTTTGGGACAGAGAGAGACAAAGCATGAACGGGGGAGGGGCAGAGAGAGAGGGAGACACAGAATCGGAAACAGGCTCCAGGCTCTGAGCTGTCAGCACAGAGCCCGACGCGGGGCTCGAACTCACAGACCGTGAGATCATGACCTGGCTGAAGTCGGACGCTTAACCAACTGCGCCACCCAGGCGCCCCACAAGCTCATTTTCTTAATAAGCTTTGTCTGTCTACTTCTTTCACCTCAAATATCACCTCCTCAGAGAAGGCTGTGTCGACTGCATGGTTCAAAATAGCAGTGCCTCACTACTGGCTTTGCCTTGCTCCCCCTTCTTCCCTGCCAACGAGAGACAGCTAAGTGCTAAGAGAAGAGAAGCAACAATCTTTCAAGTTTTAACCGGGCAGGCCCTCAGAATTCTACAAATTCCGTATGAGTCAACCCTGTGAGAGGGCTGCTGACCCTTCTGCAAGTAGCCAGAGCAATAGTAATAAATAGTAACAGTCATAGCAAAAATAAAAGCTATTTTTTAAAGGATATTTGGTTTGGTTCTGTGTGGGTTTTATTTTTTTTAAGTTTATTTATTTATTTTGAGAGAGAGAGAGAGAGAGAGAGAGAGAGAGAGAATCCCAAGCAGGCTCTGCTGTCAGCGAGCCCGCCTGACGCGGAGCTTGATCTCATGAATCCCGAGATCGTGACCTGAGCTGTAATCAAGAGTAGGAAGCTTAACTGACTGAGCTACCCAGGTGCCTCCTGTGTGGGGTTTTTTTTTTAATTTACTTTTATTTTTTACTTTTTTAATTTAAATAATTAACAGACAGTGTTGTCTTCGTTTCAGGTGTACAATAATCGTGCTTCAACAATTCTCTGTATTACTCAGGGCTCATCCTGATAACCGTGCTCTTAATCCCCTTCACCTATCTCACCCATCCCCCCACTCCCCTCCCCTCTGGTGACCATCAGTTTGTTCTCTATAGTTAAGAATCTGTCTCCTGGTTTGTCTCTTTTTTTTTTCTTTGTTAATTTGTTTTGTTTCTTAAATTTCACATATGAGTTAAATCATATGATATTTGTCTTTCTCTGATTGACTTGTTTCGCTTAGCTTTGTACTCTCTGGATCCTTCCATGTCGTTGCATGTGGCAAAATTTCATTCTTTTTTATGGCTGAATAATATTCCATTATATATATATACCACATCTTCATTATCCATTCATCTATCGGTGGACACGGGGCTGCTTCCATAATTTGGCTATTGTAAATAATGCTGCAATAAACAGAGGGGTGCGTATATCCTTTCTAGTTAGTGTTTTTGTTTTCTTCAGGTAAATACCCAGAAGTAGAATTACTGGATTATATGGTAGTTCTATTTTAAATTTTTTTAGGAACTTCATACTGTTTTCCACAGTGGCTGCACCAGTTTGCATTCCCACCAACAGTGCACAAGGGTTCCTTTTTCTCCACATCTTTGCCAATGCTTGTTTCTTGTGTCTTTTAGTCATTCTGATAGGTGTGCGGTGGTATCTTAGGGTGATTTTGATTTGCATTTCTCTGATGATGAGTGATGTTGAGTGTCTTTTCATGAGTCTGTTGGCCATCTGTATGTCTTCTTTGGAGAAATGTCCGTTTACATCTTCTGTCCATTTTTAATTGGATTATTTGTGTGTGTGTGTGTGTGTGTGTGTGTTGAGTTGTATAAATTCTTTATATATTTTGGATATTAATTCCTTATTGGATGTATCTTTTGCAAATATATTCTCTCAGTGGGTTGTCTTTTAGTTTTGTTGGTTTTTTCCTTTGCTGTACAGGGCTTTTCATTTTGATGTAGTACTAATTGTTTATGTTTTGCTTTTGTTTCCCTTGCCTCAGGAGACATATCTAGAAAAATATGGCTATGGCCAATGTCATAGAAATTGCTGCCTGTGCTCTCTTCGAAGACTTTTATGGTTTCACGTCTCACATTTAGGTCTTTCATCGATCTTGAGTTTATTTTTGTGTAGCCTATAAGAAAGTGGTCCAGTTTCATTTTTTTGCATGCAGCTGTCTAGTTTTCCCAACACCACTTGTTGAAGAGATTTTTTTCCTATTGCATTTTCTTGCAAAAGCTTTTTTTTTTTTTTTTCGCTCTTATTATGGACCAGGCACTTGGGCGGTTGAGCGTCTGACATCGGCTCAGGACATGATTTCATAGTCCATGAGTTTGAGCCCCATGTCGGGCTCCATGCTGACAGCTCAGAGCCTGGAGCCTGTTTTGGATTCTGGGTCTCCCTCCTCTCTGCCCCTCCCCCGCTTGAGCTCTGTCTCTCTCTCTCAAAAATAAATAAAACATTGAAAAAATGTTTTAGCTTACTAACTCTATGGGAGTAGGTAGAATTATTGTCTCCCATCTTATCAATAAGTTTACAGAGGTTAAATACCTTGCCCAAGGCCATGCAGCTAGGAAGTGGGAGAGCCAGGATTTGAATCCAGAATGCTTGATTCTGCATTGCATACTTTCCACTATGACATCTTACTGCCTCCGAAACAATTTCATTCTATGCATACTATACGGTGCATACCATGGTGTATGTTTCTAGGAGGAAGGTAGGTATGGACTCACCGCCCCCACCCCATGCTAACTACGTGGCACAGAAGAGGGCTGTGTCTGGTTTTCGGACCTTCTGACTTGAGTCTTCTAAGACAGGGTCCAGAAATAAACCATGAAGGTGGGACAGTCAGGGACCGGGGAACAAGCCCCAAGTGAAAAATGTTATGCACCTGGGGTACTTCCTGTTGGCTGTTCTTGCTGAATTGCTTCTCTTACAGAGCAGAACCAGGATGTGGCCCAATGGACAAGCCAGACTTAAAACCAATAGCTGCAGGGGCGCCTGGGTGGCTCAGTCCGTTGAGCCTCCAACCTCAGCTCAGGTCATGATCTCAGGGTTTGTGAGTTTAAGCTCCACATCGGCCTCACTGCTGACAGCGCAGAGCCTGCTTTGGATCCTCTGTGCCCCTCTCTCTCTGCCCCTCTCCTGCTCATTCTCTCTCTCTCTCTCTCTCTCTCAAAAATAAATAAACCTTTAAAAAAAAAACATAAAAAACTCCAATAGCTGCAGCCATACCTGGTGGATGTGCAAAAATGAACAGAGGCTCCACAAACCTGAAAAACAGCCTCCTGAACAATGAGCTGCCTGAGCTGCTTGCCAATATCCACCAACCACGACGAGGCACTTTTCTGTCCCTTATTAACATAATGGACCTCAGTAGAACCTGAGTGGGAACTGTCCGTGGGAACTTTCTCTACATAAGCGGGGCCTCCCGGTTGTTAGGGAGGCCAACCTAACCACTCACTCTCTGTTGGTGCTGTGTCTCCCTTCAGTAGGTGCTGTTGACCCAATAAAGCCCTGCCTGTGCCTTTGACCTATGGGTCAGCCTCATTTCTATCCTTGTCAGGTCCAAGAACCCGGCTATGGTAACAAAAGGAGAGGCTGAGAGCCTGTTGATACTTGCTGGGGGTCGGGGTGGGGAGGGTGGGGTGGATGAGAAAGGATGTGATTGCTTCCCAGCTTTGTTCAGGTCTCTGCTCAGACGAGAGCCCTTCCCGGATCACCCTGTTTTAAACAGCAGTCCAGTTGCTCTGGTCCTTGTTTGAGTTTTGATCTTAGCACTTATTGCCACCTGACATTTTCTGATACACTGATTTCTCGCCATAAGCCACTGTTTCCCCCGTAGAGAATAAAAACTCCATGAGCTCAAGGGTATTGTCCAGCACTATCTCTCCAGGGATGAGAAGAGTGCCTAGCAGAGTACAGTTTCAATATATTTGTTGAGTGAATAAATAAATCTGAGTCCCCCATATTCTCATGTGTTGATATCTTATTCTAGTCCTTGCTTATGAACAGATCCAATTTGTATATACTCACAGCAATACCATGGAGTGAATTTTACATCCAAAATTTTCCATTGGTATTGGGCCATGCCTATTTCTGTTTTGCTGTATTTAAACCTTACCGTCCTCTTTCCTTTCCCATCTCCACTCTCCCAAAGGCAATTCCTATTAAAAGTCTACCCCCCCTCCCCCCCCCGCCAGGGGCACCTGGGTGGCTCGGTTAAGTATCCAACTTTGGCTCGGGTCATGATCTCATGGTTTGTGAGTTTAAGCCCACATGGGGCTCTCTGCTGTCAGCACAGAGCCTGCTTCAGATCCTCTGTACCCCCCTCTCTCTCCCCTCCCTGGCTTGCACTCTCTGTGTCTCTTAAAAATAAATAAACAGTAAAAAAAAAGGTCTATTCCTCCACATCTTTCTCCTTGGTTAAATAATCATGTACACATACCAAATATGTACATGTTGGTTTTTTCATTGTTTTACAAAATGGATATTTTGTATATCTCTTGCATCTACCTTTGTCACTTAACTATATAATGGAAATTCTTCCAGGTTAAGATATAGAATAACCATTTAAAAAAAACGGTAATATTTCATGGTATAACTGTTTCAGCACTTTATACTGTATTTCTTACTGATGGGCATTTTGATTGTTTTCCATTTGTTACCATTTCTATCAATCCCACAATTTGTATTCTTACATGTGTATTCTTTCAACTTGGAGCTTCGTTTCTATTTGTTACATTACGTAAGTGGGATTTCTAGAGTATGAAGGTGTGGGGTCAGAGTAGATTTGCTAGATTACTTCCCTAAAGAGCTATCGCAATTCACATTCTATCAGCAAAGCCCAAGAATGCTCTTTTCTCTCTCCAACCCTTTGTGGGGACATAAACCTTCTCTGGACTTCTCAGCATTCCTGTAAAAAGCTCTAGCTTCCTGAGACAGAGGAATGTGTGCGGTATAAAGGCAGGGAATGTTTGACGTCACTTCTCGTAGGCACATTTTGCTTTTCACACACTGTGAGAATTACATCTGTAGCCTTTTGTTAATTTCTCTAGTTTAAAGGGGTAATAAAACTTCTCTTATCTCCCCAAGAGAGACAAATGATTATAGCCTGGACTAGATTTCTGTTAAGCTTCCAAAGTGTCAGGAATACTGGACTGCTCTCTCCCAGGTATTTACATTTCAAAAGGAATGAAGCCCAGACCTTGGTGACATCTTTTGGTTGTAAAAGCTTGAGACACTGGGTTTAGCTGGCCCTTGGAGAGATGTTTTTATGTTCCAAAGGTTAGAGCGAGAATCTAGGACCCTTCCCATCCCTTTCCAAAAAGCAAAGGGTTTTTTTTTTCTCCCACCTTTGTAGAGAGGAGGGGATGGTTGCCTCTCTCCTATGTGCAAATAGAGGAAATCCTTTTTCCCATCCCTTGTCTATGGAGTGAAACCTGCCACTCATGAGAGAATTGCTGTGGCTGTCATAGCATCACCGATGGGTCTAGTGTCAGGGACTGATCCTGCAGTTTACTCTGACCATTCTTCTGCTTGCATCAGTAAAGAATGCTTTCCCCCATCCAAGTGCCTTGTGTTTCTATGGTATTCATACATATAAAGTGCAAAAACTATGCAAGTGGGATAACATTCCAGACCCGTTGCAGTTCTTGACAAAACATCTTGCCAGCACTGGGAATGATCATTATTTTTAATTTTTTGCCAATCTAATGGGTGAGAATTGGCTTCTCATACTTACTTGCATTTTATTTCACCAGCAGTCAGTGAAATTGGACACATTCCATTTTAGATACTTCACTTATCTTGTGGGTGCATCTCTGTATGAGTGTGAGCATTGCCTTTTCATAAATTCTGCCCATTTTTCAAGGTTTTCATTGAGAATTTTCTTATCAGCTTGTGTGGGCTGTTTTTATGGCAGCAGAACAGACGGACGGTGGCTCACGAGCAAATGTTTTGCAAATACTTTTACTTACAGTCAACCTTTCTTCATGGCATTGTCCTCATCCTACTTATCTTCCTTCAAGCCTTTGTCTGCTTTCTATGTGTTATCAGATAGGAAAAGGGTCCTTACTGCCTGCTATTTGCACGTCTAAAGGGTAACCCAAGTCCAGCCTCCTAGATGCGAGAGGGACCAGAGTCACATGGACAGAAGCCCTACCTGAGGGGCTGACGATAGGGAAGGTGTTCCCATTGGAAATGTCCTGTCATACTACGTCTGATATGGAGAAGCAAACCCAGAGGAAGGGACATAGTCAGTTTCTCTGCTGGAGACAATACCCAAGGAAAAGAGACAATCATCGTCGGGGTCACAGCAGCTTGGGGCTTGGAATGTACATACAATACAATACTGGCTTAGGCCACCAAGAACTGGCTTAGGAAGAGCTTTGACATCTTGACTTCTACTTCGTCATGGGGCAACTGGCATGGGTCAGAGGTCATGATGGTGACCTCTCCTCACCCCCCCGGAGTATGGCGTTGGGGGGTGGAGGTCACAGAAAAATAAGCTAAGCAGGACCTGTAGCCAGCAGGAAAAGACTACTGTCAGGAGGCTATGTTTGGACCAGAGATGGACAGTTTGCAACATGGAGCTGGCTGCTGAGGCTGAGATAGGGAAAGCAGGGGGTAGCCTCCATGCTGGGTCCTGAGAGTGGGGGATTCACAGGAAAGGAACTGGATATCCTGGGGGAGTGTGGCTCTGATGGTATAGGAGGCCCAGCCTAGATGCTGCTGGGGGTGAGGAAGGGGGACAACAGGCCGTGTGCTCAGAACATTCCTTCAGCAAAGTTTATTTGTAGAAAGAAACCACATGGTAGCTGACCAGAGAATGAGGTTGCTTTTCCAGATGTAAGCTCCAAGTGTAGAGAAGCCAAGAGGAATCCAGAGCTTAAGGAAAACCCTAAACCCCCAGAAGCCAGCAAAGGCCTTGTTTCCAAGGACAGTTGGCTATCACATAACAGGCTTGGGGGCTGAGAGCACACTCTGATTCCGGTGAAATATCAGTGATGTCCAGGCTGCCCCTTTGCCTAGGGCCACAGCTGGGGACCTCGTTCACTGCAGGTTTCCTGCTGGGCAGCCAGTGTGTGTACGGGGAGGCCGGGACATGCATTCTTAGTGCTCAAATCTCATTCTTGTGACTCTGTGATGAGCCTTCATGCTGCACTCCTGGAGACTGAAGAGAGATGGCAGAAAGCAAAGAAACACAGGTTGGGGTCATGCTTCCCTAAAGAAGCATTTGGGGCTACTTTAGTGAATGGACTGGGTAGCGGTGAGGAAAGTGAGGCAAGGCAGTGACTTTGCATCACGCCTGGGTGTCTAAGTGACAGGCATCACATTGCAGGCCGTCCCGGAGGACTTGCACAAGGATGGAGATGTTCCATATTTGCACTCTCTGACATGGTAACCACTAGCCGCATGTGGCTATTGGGCACTTGGAATGTGACTGTTATCACCGAGGAAGTGGATTTTTTTTTTTAATTTTTTTTAATGTTTATTTATTTTTGAGACAGAGAGAGACAGAGAGAGACAGAGCATGAACGGGGGAGGGTCAGAGAGAGAGGGAGACACAGAATTGGAAGCAGGCTCCAGGCTCCGAGCCATCAGCCCAGAGCCCGACGCGGGGCTTGAACTCACGGACTGCGAGATCGTGACCTGAGCTGAACTCGGATGCTTAACCGACTGAGCCACCCAGGCGCCCCTTTTCTTTTTTCTTTCTTTTTTTTAAATTTTAAAACGTTTTTTTTTTAATGTTTATTTTTAACAGAGACAGAGAGAGACAGAGAATGCATTAGTGGAGGAGGGGCAGAGAGAGAGAGGGAGACACAGAATCCGAAACAGGCTCCAGGCTCTGAGCTGTCAGCACAGAGCCCAACGCAGGGCACGAACTCACAGACCGCAGGATCATGACCTGAGCTGAAGCCGGACGCTTAACCGACTGAGCCACCCAGGTGCCCCTAGTGGATTTTTAATTTTACTCGATTTTAATTTTAATTTATTATTTTATTTATTTAATTTTTTAATTTTATTATTATTATTATTTTTTTCGAGAGAGTGAGCACAAGAGTGGTAGAGGGAGAGAGAAGGAGAGAATCCCAAGCAGGCTCCACACTGGCATGATCTGATTACTGTGACATCATGACCTGAGCCAAAATCAAGAGTCAGATGCTTAATCTACTGAGCCACCCAGGTGCCCCTCCATTAATTTAAATTTAAATGTAAATAGCTACTGTAAAGGCTAGTGTATTCCACATTGGGTAGCCCTGTACTCAACAGAGGTGTCTGGAGTTTGGGCTTCAGAGTAAGGCAGACAATCTTGCCTCCCTCAATTCCTCATTTCCAGTGAACCTAAAGGAAGCTTCCAGCTGTTTTATCAAGGAAAGGGGCAGGGTGGGGACACGATTTTACAGATCAGTGTTTTACATCATGCAAATCAACTGCAACCCATTGTCTGCAGGTGACCTTTGCTGTGTCTCTAAGGAGCTTTGTTAGATTGTGTTAGGCCTAGGTGACAAGGTGACACAATGATGGCACTTGTCTCCTGTGATATTGTGAGGTATCATAAATATATATTTGAACTTCATTCTCATTTCTTGCACAGAGCTCCTAAAACTCTAGGAATTTCCTAGGTGCTGAGAGCCAGTGATATGTCTTTTGTTATGTTAATGAGGTGACCTTTGGAAAACATCTAAGGACAGGGGCTGGTTGGCAGCAGAACCAAGAACCATCCTTGTGATCCCATGGTTGGAACTTTCAGTCCCACCCTCTGACCTCAGGGAGGGGAGAGGGACTGGAGGTTGGAGCAGTTGTCAGTGGCCCATGATTTAGTCAGTCTTAAATGAAACCTTTGTCAAAACCCAAAAAGATGGGGTTTGGAGAACTTCCAGCATGGCAAACGGGTGGAAGTTTGGGTGCCTGGAGAGGTCATGGAAGCCCCAAGCCCTTTCTTCACGCCTTGCCCTCTACACCTCATCCGTCTGGCTGTTCTTGAGTTGTATACTTTTGTAATAAACTGGTGATCTAGTAAGTAAAATGAGTTGTGTGAGTTGCTCTAGCAAATTAATCGAACCTGAGGAGGGGGTTGCTGGAACCTCCGATCCATACCCAGTGGGTGAGAAGCTCAGGCATCTGAAGGGGGGGCGGTCTTGTAGGACTGCATCCTTTGTCTGTGGGATCTGATGGTATCTCCAGGTAGATGGTCTCAGAACTGAATTGAACTGACACCTAGTTGCTTCCAGCCTTTCTGTCTCTTCTGTCCAGCAACTCCTTCGAGTTTGGTCGTCCTCAGAAATCACTGCCCTGGCGTCACAGCCCTGTTTCCTGCTGCCTCCTCTCATTCATTCCAGACGCACTCTGCCTGGATGCTCAGGCTCCCACGGGGTCCTTGGCTACAGTGCATGCCTCCAGCCTCTCCCTTTGGTTCTCATCCAGCATAAGCTTTCATCCATTTTCTGCCAGGAACATCCTTCTTATCGGGATCCTTTCCCTTTGCTTACAGCTCTCTGCTTCTGAAGCCTTTTCCACTGCCCTAGCTCACATCACCTCTCCTGTGGACTTCCTCAACACCTAGATTTTGAGCCTACGCCATTTAGGAGGACTAGGATATCTGGTTCTTAATAGGAAAGCACATCATTAGTCTTGCTGTAATAAAATCCTGCTTCTCCACTACCCACTCCCTGCTCCCTTTGGAGGGACACTGGGAACTTGCAGATTGAGAGCCAGCTCTCCTCAGGAAAGAGCTTAAGACTTTTCTCCCACGGACGCTACAGGTACCCCAGAGAAGCCCCCAAGGTTTACAGCAGGGAGCAGGGGAATCAGAGCATAGTCAGGAAAGTTGAGACAAGTGACCCTGGGAGCCCTGCTCTGCCCCACCAGACCCTCAATGTGGCTCTCCAGGGCACTGAACCCAGGTGGTTCCATCTGGGTCAAAGCCCAGCCAATTGCCACACCTAGCAAACAGAATCATTACCATCATGCATCAGGATACCAAAGATACGGATGAAAAATGGCACTGTATTTCATCTGAATGACTAGTTTCCTTTTCTCTCTGGCAGTAACTACCAGGTTAAATTGCTGCTTGAGACCCTTCTTGGACCTGAAGGGTAGGGCCACATTGTCAACACAGAGGACACTTATCTGTGTATCAATAGGAAATCATGTGTCTTGATCACCAAATAACCGTCTGTACACCACAGGGGCTAAGAGAAAAGGTTCTCCACTGCTTTAGAACCAGTGATGACAGAATGGTGACAGGAATAATAATTAGAACAGACCTGGGTTCAAATACCTCCTCTATTATTTACTAGTTGGGCAAGTCACTCAAAGTCTCAGAGCCTCAGTTTCCTTTCTGTGTAGTGATAATAATGGTAACTACCTCATACAATGTTGTAGGGATTACGTGAAATTGTGTGTCTCATACTTAGCACACTTTTTTGGACATAGCAGTGCTCAGTAAGGCTTGGCCATTGTTGATGTTATTTGAAGATTGATATTATTTGAAGAATAGAATCAATCATAAGATAAATCTATAGTATCAGAATACAGACATTTATATACAGACATGAAATGTGTTTGTTTGGATAGAAAGCTGTGAAGCTTGGACTTTCTTGTGACCACAGAAGGGAAGTGAGCCAAGGACACTTGTGGAATATGACCTGGGGTCTTGGCTAAGGACACATGGTGTGAGTCTCTTTTCTGGCTTCCTAAGTTTTGAGTTACCTCTTTATGCTAATAACATTGTGATGTGCAAAACCCCTAGAGATGAAGTAATCAGCAATAGTAATCTGTGGCTTATGAGCGCCACCTAGAGGAAGGAGGTGAATGGCATTTGAAGAGGTTGGAAGGGGCCAGTTACTGAAGTTACACGAAGAGTGTGAGGTTCAGATAAAGAGGTGCCTTGGGCTGGAGTTTGAAAGCGCCTTGCAAGTGTATCTGCCTGTTATTTCTCTTCCAGGCACAGCCAAGACCTGTGAGAATAAACTTCATCCCCTCATCTGTCCTGCCTGCCCAGGCCATGGTGGGAGAACGCTCTGGACGGGGAGACAGGGGCAGTCGCGGCTCTAGTGACTTCTGTGCGTGCGCTTAGGTTGCCAGAGGCTGTGGCAATCTGTTGCATTGCCCGCCCTTTGCTACTTCTAAAGAGGGCAGAACCTGTCTGCGTAGGTGGGATTGGATGTCAACAATGTTACTACTGTGTCAGTTGGTGTTCTTGCCACCACCACCTTCGCCCTTAGTTATAAAGCTGGTGAAGAGTATTGGTTGCACCAGAAAACTACCATTGAGCACTCAGTTTCTTCTACTTAGACGAAGAAGAACAGAAAAAAGGAGGAAGAAAAGATACTGAGCAATAAGTAACCAAAACAACATTGCAGTTCATTTAATTCAGGAGCAGAGGCCAGAGAAGGCAATGAAATATGTCCGGGACAACGATCTGCCCCGCAAGATACAGCACATTCCCTCCTACCCCCAAGATGATTTCTGATGGTCTGCGATGTAGACAGCCTGCAGGTACAGTGCACACACGGTCTTGTGTTATCCTTGGGACAATCCCATGATGCAGGGGTCGTTATACCCATTTTACAGTTAAGACGAAGGAGGCTCAAAGTCCTTAAGGGTTTGTCGGGTTTGATCCAGCTAGTAAATGGGAGACTGGAATTTGAACTGAGATCTGTTTGGATCTAAAGTTCTCTAATTCAAAATTTGGATGTCACCCCCTAAGTCATTACTTTCCTTCTCAGAATATGGGGGAGTGCCCTGATTTTTTTTTTTACACATTTTTCATCTCTGAACCCAGAGATAAATAAAAACTTTATTTTATTACTTTTTTAAAGTTTTATTTATTTATTTTTGAGAGAGAGATAGCAAGCAAGGGAAGGGCAGAGAAAGAAGGAGACAGAGAATTCCAGGCAGACTCCACGCTGGGCGTCTGATGGCTGGTCTTGAACTCACAAACTGAAATCAAGAGTTGGACGCTTAACTGACTGGGCCATCTAGGTGCCTCCCTCCCTCTCTCTCTCTCTCTCTCTGTCTCTGTCTCTCTGTCTAAGTAGGCTACACACCTAATGTGGAGCTTGAATTCATAACTCTAGGATCCAGAGTCACACACTGTGCAGACTGAGCCAGCCAGACACCCCCCAAGTACAAAATTGTAAGTCAAATCCCCCATTTGAGACCTTCACATTTTCACTGAGCTGGCACATCAGCAGCACTGTCTGTATGTACTGTGCTGAGATGCCTGTTGGGATTTAAACTGTCACCAGAACCCCAGCAGACAGGCTTCTCTGACCTCACCAGTGATGCCAGAGATTCCGTGGTCCAGCTCAAACTCATCCCTACCATCTGCAAGACCAATGAAAACCGCCCCCCCCCATGGATGTGCTTTTGTAAAAAAAAAAAAAAAAAAAAGAAATCAGTTTTATTGAGGTATGCTTTATATATGAAGCTGTACCCATTTTAGGTGTATATTTGGTGACTTTTGACATATTTATACCCTTGTGTAATCAGTATCACAGTCAAGATTTACACATTTCCATCATCCTACACTGCCCTTCCTAGTCAATTTTCCATCCATCCCTGGTCCTGGGCTTCCAGTGACTCCCTTTCTGCCATGAGAGATTTGCCTTTTTTATAGTTTCATACAAATATACTCTTTTATGTTAGGCTCCTGTCACTCAGCATAAGAATGTGGAGATTCATCCATGCTTTTGCATGTATCATAAGTCATTTTTATTATTGCTGAGTAGTTTTCCACCGTATGGATACTTGTGCGTCCATTCTGCTGTGAATACGCGTTTGGATTGTTGCCAGTTTTGGATCAGTACCACGAAAGCTGCTGTGAACATTTGCATGCTAGCGTTTGTGTAGACATATGTTTTAACTTCCCCTAGGGTACTTCCTTATGAGTAGAATTGCAGAATCTGTGGTATGCGTGTCCTTAACTTTATAAAACTGTTTCATCAAATGCTTTTCCTGCATCTACTGAGCAAATTGTATGGGTTTTCCCCTTTGATCTGCTAACACTTGGTTTTCCTTTTAATATGTTTCCTGTTTTTCTTTGCTAAAATTTTACTATGGATTTTTGTGTTTGTATTACGAAGGATATCGGTCTCAGTTTGTCGTTTCTTGCAAAGTGTTTGCCTGGTTTAGGGCACAAGGTAATGCTGGTCTCATAAAGTGAGTTGGGAAGTGCTCTGTTTTCCTTGATTCCCTGGAAGAGTTTTTGTAGAATTGATGTTATCTCTTCCTTAAATGCTTGATGGAATTTATCAGTGAAGATACCTGGGTCTGAAGGTTTCTTTGTCAGAAGTTTTTAATTACAAGTTTATTTTCTTTAACAGATATTGGGATACTCAGATTTCCTAATTTTTTCTCCAGTGAGTTTTGTTAATTTGTATCTTTCAAGATATTTGTCTACTTCATCTAAGTCATTGAATTTATGGGCAAAAGTCTTTTGTAGTATTTTCTTATTGCCGCTTTAATGACTATGAACAGTGTCCCTCTTTCACTTCTTTTCTTAAAATTGAGATTTAACTGACATTATATTAGTTTCAGGTGTACAACATAATGATTTGATATTTGTGTATATTGTGAAATAATCACCACCGTGAGTCTGGTTACCATCTGTCATAATACATAGTTACAGTTTTGTTTTTTTTTCTTGTGATGAGGACTTTCAAGATCTACTCAGCAACTCTCGAATGTGCAATATGGTATTAAGTATAGTCACCATGCTGTACATCATTACACCCCCCTCTTTCATTTATGATATTGGTAATTGTGTTTTCTCTCCTTTGAACTTGGCAGTTTGGCTAAGGATTTGTCAGTTTCATTGATTTTCTTCATGGAATTTGCTTTTAGTTTAATTGATTTTTTTTTTTTTTTTGTTTCACCATATTCTATTTCATTGATTTCTGCTCTTATTTAAAAAAATTTTTTTTCTTAATGTTTATTTATTATTGAGAGACAGAGAGAGACAGAGCATGAGCATGGGAGGGGCAGAGAGAGGAGGAGACACAAAATCTAAAACAGTCTCCAGGCTCTGAGCTGTCAGCACGGAGCCCGACGCAGGGCTCGAACTCACAAACCGCGAGATCATGACCTGAGCCCGAAGTCGGAAGCTCAATCGACTGAGCCACCCAGGCGCCCCTGCTGTTATTTTTATTATTTCCTTACTTCTACCTATTTTTCTTTTCATTTGCTTTCCCTTTTTTTTTGGAGAAAGAAATTTTTAATATTCCAGTGGGGGAGGGGCAGAGAGAGAGGGAAACACAGAATCTAAAGCAGGCTCCAGGCTCAGAGCTGTCAGCAGTGTGAGCCTGACATGGGGCTAGAACTCGTGAACTGAGAGATTGTGATCTGAGCTGAAGTCAGGTGCTTAACCATGCGCCCTTTTTCTTTCCTTTTTCTATGTTAAGATGGAAGTTTAGATCGTTAATTTTAGACATTTATTGTTCTCATTTTGTTGTTAACTTTTCAAATTTACAGAAATGTATATTTTGGAAAAAGCAAGAATTTCCAATAATTCAGTCCCCTGGAGGTAATTGCCTTTTAACCAACACTGTGCCCACCGAAGACTAACCAAAGGATTTGACATGTGACACTTTACACACCTTTGAATGTATGTCCTTTTCCTCATGGCATCCCTTCAGACTGGAATGCTCTGCCCAACGTTCTCCACCTGGTAAATTTCTGCCTACTAAGATCCATTCAGATGCAACCTCCTCCTTCAACCTTCCTTCTGTTCTTCGAATCAGAGTTAGTTGTTCTCATCTTTGTGTACCATTGCATTTTATACATGATTCTACTATAACGTTCATTGGATGGGAAGGGCAAAATTTAATATGATGCATCTTTTTTAGTGTGTGTTTATTTTTGAGAGAGAGAGAGAGAGAAACAGAGTGGGAGCAGGGGAGGGGCAGAGAGAGAGAGAAAGAGACAGAGAATCTGAAGCAGGCTCCAGGCTCTGAGCTGTCAGCACAGAACCACCCCCCCCACCCCGCCCGGCGCTTAACTGACTAAGCCATCCAGGTGCCCCTTAATATGATGTATCTGTTTCCAAAGTCCATACTCTTGTGTGCTGTGCTTCTTCCTTGGAACTTTTCTATTGGAATTTAGAGCAGTGATCTATGATTCTTGATTTGCCATACTTTTTTTTTTTTTAATTTGAGATATAATTTGCAAACCATAAAATTTACTTTAAGGTACACAATTCTAATCGTTACAAGTTTTTAATCACAAATTTCTTTATGGAAAAATATATTTATCTTGCTATTTCCAGTTCCTGTACAGTATTTAACATTTGACAGTAAGATACTCAATGAATGTTTCCTGAATAAAAAAAATAATCGTTTACTATATGCTCTAAGCCAGTACTTCTCAAACTTAATGTGTGTAAAAATCATCCGGGGAGAATGTTAATACGGAAATTCTAAACGGGGGGTGGAATTTGGAATCCAATATCTACATTAACAGCAAACTCTCAATTGATACCCATGCTGCTGATCTGAGGACCCTTTGAATTGCCAGGCTCAAAGCTACCTACTTTCTAGAATAAAGGTAGTTCCCCTAAACTCTCACAAGGGGGCGCAATGGGCAAATATTTCTACTGCTATTTATAACAATCTATTAAACGAATTCATGCGACATGCTTTCAGCAGCTGTTTTGCTAATTATTATTTATTTCATGGAACAAGTACAGTGCATATCTGAGTATACTAAAAATAGATTTTTCCTTCAAGCCATATCGTTTAAAGAATTTGCCAAGATTGCGCTCATGGAACTTGGAACCATTCAATATGTCTGTTATTGGAAGTGTCCTATAAAATAGTACTAAAAAAATTATGAGATATGAAAGATCTGAAAGATGTGAAAATAATAATTGTAATAATACAAGTAATAATAATAGTAGCAGTCATTTATTACACGGTGTCGTATGGTACTATCTTATGTAGTTTCGTTTAATCCTTACAGCCAGCCCATGAAATAGGTAATAATGCCATCATTTTACAGGAAGGGAAACTGATGCTTAGAGAAATTAAATAAAATGCCCAAGTTCTGGTGGTCATATTGGAAGGGCAGAACTTGAATACACTCCCTCTTTTTCCAAAGTCCATGGTCTTGTGTGCTGTGCTGCTTCCAGGGAATTTTCTATTGGGATTTAGAGCAGTGATCCATGATCCCTGATTTGCCCTCCTCTTTTTAAAAATTGAGTTTTGATTCATATGCCATAAAACACACCCTTCTAAAACGCACAGTTTACTGGGTTTTAGTATAAGCACAAGGTGTACAACCATTGTCACTAATTCCAGATTTTTTTGTTACCCCAAAGAGAAATCCATACTCATTAGCTGTCACTCCTCACTTCCCCCTGCCCTCCAGCCCCTGAAAGCCATGAATTTACTTTCCATCCCTATGGATTTGCCTATTCTAGGCATTTCATATAAATGCATAACATTACGTGGCCTTTGTGTCAGGCTTCTTTCACTGAGCATCATGTTTTCAAGATTCATCCATGTTGCAGCATATATCAGTTCTTCATTCCTTTTTATGTCTGAACAATATTCTGTTGTATGGATATGCCACATTTTGTCTATCCATTCATCAGTCAATGGACATTTGGGTTATTTCCAAATTTTAGCAGTTATGAATAATGCTGCTGTGAACATTTATGTGTAAGTTTTTTGTGTGAACATATGTTTTCAGTTCTCTTGGGTATGCATATAGCTAGGAGTGGAATTGCTGGGTCATATGTGAACTCTCTGTTGAGCTTTTTGACTAACTGCCAGACTGTTTTCCACAATAATGGCACCCTCTTACATTCCCACCTACATTTTTCTCCATATACTTGCCATAGCTTGTTATTGATTTACTGCATTCTTGCAATCCTAAATTAATTGAAGGGGAAATCACCAGATTCTCAAACATGATTCCAAATAAGATGTCCTTTAATTTTCGAAAGAAATGAGCGGGCTTCTGTATGCTGCTGTGAAAAGGACACCAGACTGGGCTTTTCTGTCATTACCTATCATTCTCTATTATTAACTGTGTGACCCTGTGGTATGATCCAGTCCTTCAGATTCTCAGCTGGAGATTTGAGATAATAAGTCCTGACGTGGACCCTCTCCTATCCTCCCCAGTCAGTCAATCAGTCAGTCAATCCTGACTCACTTCCCTGGTGGTCCTGGCATGAAGCTAAAACCAAATAGCTATGTCATGAGGAAGAACTTTCACAGATGAAACAGTTGCCACTGAGTTAATGAAGCTGAAGGACAAGCACCCTCTCTTACATGGGCCCTGGCTTCTGTCCACTCTGTAACCCTTCTCCTGTAGTGGAGTGGCACTGGAGTGGCCAAGGGCATGTTGAGTCAGAGCTAAAGTTTAGTTGAGCTGCGTTCTAAATGACTTGTTTCTAATGAGATGAGTTCCAGATATCAAGAAGGTCATGGCAGTATCTTCACTTATTCAACTACAAACTGTACTGTATCCAGTACCTGTACTAAATGCTGGGGTGCAAGCCACCAACTTCAACACGACCCTATTGGAAGACAATATTAAGTCGTGGAAGACACTACATCTTTAGTTATTTGTCTATTCTACAAACAAGTTTAATTGGAATCTAAAAACAGCAAGGGATGAAAGCCCGGTTCATTAGGGACCCACTAACTGTAAAGGGCAGATAAAAACCTTTTAATTTTGTATAAGGTCATTAGAAATTTTAAAACATCCCTGACAGAGCTGACTTAAAATATGTAAAGACACAGAAGAACCAACATAACTAATAAGCCTGAAGAAATAGATACATACCACATTTCGTCTCCAACACATAGAATATGTATATGTTGATCATACATTGTATGTTTATTAAAATTGGCCATGTTCTAGGCCATAGAAAAAGGTCTAATTTATTCCAAAGAGTCAATATCATGCAAACTATGTTCTGTGATCATGTAACAAAATTAAAAATTGCTAATAATAAAAGTTAAACATTTTCCATTTCCTGGAAACCAACAAACAATAAACAACCAAAACCAAAGAGAGGCCCCCAAATCTTTGGGTTAAAGGGATCAATATATGTCAAAATTCATGAGGCACAGCCAAAGCAGCATTTAGAGGGAAACTTATAGTTTTAAATACACATATCAGGAAACGGGAACATTTGAAGGCAAATAAACAAAGCACTGGGTTACAATAGTTTGAAGAAGATAATAGAGTGAACTCTACGAGTGGGGGATATAGAAATTATAGTGTAATTCACACTGTGACTTATTCATGCACAGGATGGCAAGGGAACCCACCGGAGAGGCAGCTAACCTGGAGAGATGACTATTTGAGTTTGATGGATTATGAGGAATTAGATAAGGAAGTTGTGGGAAAACAGAGAGCACGTGCACTGAGGTGAGGAGGTGAGTTGCTTGTGCCCAGCTGCAGTGAGGGGCTCCTGTGAAGAAGTGGCCAGAGAGAAGTCGGGGTCATGTCAGACCATGAAAACTTTGTTATGAAATCAATAGGGAGGCCTAACACATTTTTTTTTTTTGAATGAGAGGATGATGATGATCAGTATAGGGAAGAGGCTAAGGGTATGAGCGCCATAGTATATAGACTTACAGAATCACTATATTGTATGCCTGAAACTAATATAACAGTGTGTCAAGTAGGCTTCAATTAAAAAAATAAAAAATAAGGGTGTCTGGGTGGCTCAGTTGGTTATCCAACTCTTGATTTCAGCTCAGATCATGATCTCACAGTTCTTGGGTTCAAGCCCAGAATGGGGTTCCTCTGCACTGACAGTGTGGAGCCTGCTTGGGATTCTCTCTCTCTGCCTCTCCCCCGCTCATGCTCTCTGTTTCTCTCAAAATAAATAAATAAACAAAAAAAAAAAAAAGAAAAAAAAAGGAGTATGAGCTCTAGAGTCAGCTGGTGCTGAGTTTGAATCTCACGCATTCAAACTGTGGGATTCAAGCTGTGTGTTCATGAACAAACCACTTACCCTCTGTAAGCCTTAATTTCCTCATCTTAAGTGGATAGGAATAGTAGTTACCTGATAAGTGTTTTGGGTATATAGAACACTTAGTGCAGTACCTGGCAGAGAGTTAGGGTTTATTTGCTGTGTTAGTACAATTGTTCATAGCATACCTATTACTATCCAAAGTGTCTGTTTGGCTGATAAATTATGTGGTCACAAATAGTTGGCAATCGTGGGTCAACTCTATGTGTGTGTGACTGTTTTAGAAAGATCATCCAGGATACACATTGGACACACATCCTGGATACACATAGTGGAAAGACACTAGTCTAGAGACAGAGAGGTCAGCTAGGAGGGGCTTGAATGAAGCAGGTGAGAACTGACTGGAGAGTTCAGAACACAGGTATATTTTTTCTTTTTAAAGGAAAGCAGGATTTATACAGCTGGTGACTCGTGATGCTCGTAGGCTTGTACTAATGTTTCTGAGTTAGATAACTTAGCGGATGGTGGTAGGGGATTCACCAAGGCGGGTTCTGCAGAAGGAGCACAAATTCGGGATGAAGGCCCACGGGTTGGTGAATTTGGGGTATGTTGACTTCGAGATGCCTGAGGACTGCAATGCGGAGGAATTCATTAGAGTCAGAAAACAGAATCAGAAGTTCAGAGAGAGGCCAGGTCTGGAGATGGAGATATGGGTCTTATCTGTATGTGAGAGCAAACGAGATCACTCAGGGAGAGAAATGAAAAGTGAGAAGAGATGAGGCCTGGAGGCCAAGCCCACGGCACACTGCCAGTTCTGAGGTGTCCACGAAGGATGTTGTTGCCTGGGAGCTGGGGAAAGCCAGGAGAAATGAGGGTCACAGGAGCCGAGGAGGACAGAGTCTCAAGAATCGGGAAGTCGCCAGTGATGTCAGTGCTGTGGAAAGGTCAGGTACAATGAGGGCAGGGACGTGCCACTCGGTTCAGCCATGTGAAGGCCACGGCGTCTATGGGAAGAAAGGTTCTGTGGGGTGGCTGGCTGGAAGCGAATTGCGGAAAGCGTGGTTTGAGTGGCAGTCCAAGGAGGCATGAAGTCAGGCTGTATTTATAAAATTTCTCAGAATCGTAGATTCAAGTCAAATCCATAATTCTGGTAATTAAAATAACATGTCAGAAAGTTCTGAGAGAATTCTCATGCCTGATGAATGAGCATCAATGGCTGTTATTTATTGTGCACTCTATGCCCACACACTGCCCACATTGTCTTGTGTGACACAGTGAAGGTGTGAGGAAGGTGCCCCTTGGACAAATGCAGAAAGTCATGTGCAGGGGCCCCAAGTGACCTGCTCAACATCACACGACTGCTGCGTGATAGAGTTGCAAGTTGCACTCATCTCTGAACCACCCCAGAGGCCATGTTCATCCCTCTGAACCTCAACTCCAACTCAGAAGTGGAGGAGGGGCAGAGAGAGAGGGAGGGAGAGAGAGGATACCAAGCAGCCCCACACTGTTAGCGCGGAGCCTGACGTGGGGCTGGATTCCATGAACCGCAAGATCATGACCTGAGCCAAAGTCAAGAGTTGGATGCCCAACCGACTGAGCCACCAAGTCGCCCCCATCCCCACATTTTTAATTGTCTGAAAACAATTAATAACTACTTACATAGTAATCGCCTTTTCAAGCTAAAAATGCTGAAATTTCACATTATTGCCAAAAAAGGCAATCACTTGTTTTGTCACAGTATAACCTGGGGACAACAGTGACGTTAAAGACATTAAAAAAATTCATTGTTCTGTCTTGTGCTGAGAGCAAACAGTGGACAACGACCAGTCTTTCCAACCTGAGTCCTGCTTTAGGGGAACAAGGAAACTTTGTGTATCTTTCAGTCCCGGAAAAGGAGGGTCCTTGTCCCCGAGTAAAATAGCAAGTTTCATCTTAGCCTTCAAGAATGATGTCTTTTCATGTCTTCATGGGGTACCTGAAGCCTTGCCAAACTCTGGGGTGAGAAACCAAACCTGACTCACCCTGGCCAGTCTGCTCGAGTCCCAGCCAAATAGGAGGCTCCTTCATCGGGATGATAACACCCTTGTCCTTGGGCCTCCTTTCGTGTATTATTCTTTACATCACATGCATGTTATATACAGCTTTTCATGTATCCCAAGATACAATTCAAAATGCACTGCTTAAAATGTAAACAAAATAAGACTAATCTTCCCAGAAGAAAAAGAAAAACTTTCAAATAGAGGGATGGATAAATAAAACAGAGGAATGGATAAAATAATACACTTTGTGGAATTCCGTACCGTTAAGACTTGACTAGATCTCTTTGAATCAATTTGGGCGAAGCTCAAAAATACACTATTGCCCGAAAACAGCACACCGCAAAATGACATGCGGAGCATGATATTTATCCAAATGTAAAAATAACAACAGCAGCAAAAACCCGTATAGATTTTCCATGGTTATGGTCCATACAGTAAAAGTGTGTATTAAGGGTACATACCAGTCCTATAACCGGCTATTTCAGTGTCTGGGAGGTGGTGGTTGTGCTGGAGGAGTTGGGGTTGGTGGCCAATGAGGCAGAGACTCCTGCTTGATCCATAGCAGCTGTTCAAAAGTATGGTCTGGGGATCCCTAAAAGTTCCCATGATTCTTCCAGGGGGTCCTCAGAATCAAGACTATTTTCATAACAACATTACGATGTTCTTTGCCTTTTTCACGGTATCAACATTTGCGCTGATGGCGTTAACCAGTGGTGCATAAAGCTGCTGGACTGTCAGTGTCATTGCGCCCTGCCCTGCCCGCTCATTTGAAGTGGAAAAATAAATGCCAGTTTCACTTAGGAGTGACTTAAGGAAATGATAAAAGTGATTAATTTTATTAGATCTTGGCCCTTACGTACACATATTTAAAATATATCCTGAGTAGGGGGCGCCTGGCTGGCTCAGTCGGTGGAACACGTGACTCTTGATCTCAGGGTTATGCGTTTGAGCCCCACATTGGGTATCGAGGTTACTTAAAAATAAGAAACATCTTTGCAGCGCCTGGGTGGCTCAGCCAGTTGAGTGTCGGACTTGATATCGGCTCAGGTCATGATCTCACAGTTTGTGAGATCCAGCCCACGTCTGGCTGTGTGCTGATAGTGTGGAGCCTGCTTGGGATTCTCTCTCCCTCTCTCTCTGCCCCTCCCCCACTTGTGCATGCTCTCTCTTTCCCTCGAAATAAATAAACCTAAAAAAAATTGAAAAACATCTTAAAAAAATACATATCCTAAGGAATGAAGTGTGTATAAAGTACTTTGCTACATTCTGAGATGCCATGGTTGTCTTTTTTAAAAGCACTTGTGTGTTAAGATCTCATTTAATCCCCCCCACACCCCTTTTTATGGAAAAGAAAGATTAGTAGACAAGCCGGGGTTATTCAGACTAGGGTGTCTGGGGAATATTTTCCTGGAAATGAATAAAATGAGCCTGTCTCTTTACGGAGGACAACTGACAGTATTTGTTAGCAGTGATAAAAATACACATTTTCAGCCAAAAATTTGAATTTTGGAAAACTTGTTTCTGGCCGCTGTGAGCTTGACAGCTTCTCAGTCCTTCAAGAATTTTCCGATGAGATTTGTGGTAATATTAACAAATGAGATTTTTTGATATTGTATAATGAAAAGAGCCAACATTTGGAAAATCTGCATAAGCTAGTGAACCAATATTTTCCAAAAGACTGCTGTGTTTCATTACCAAATCATTTAATTCTCTGCTTTTCTGCATCTTCAACTTGAAAAAAATATTTATTTGCTGCAAGGCGCTTATCTTGTAAGAAAGCTAGATCATTAGAGATAAAGTTATTTCGGGTCAGGGCAACAATTCCCAGCATGTGTAGCTCTGTAGAACTTTTACTTGCCTTTTGCTCCCAAATCTTATAGTGCATCTGCCTTTCCCCCCACTTCCCTTTTTTCCCCATTTCCTGCTTCCTGCCTGTGCCCCAACCAAAATGACAGGTGCATCTGAGGGTTGTTATTGTTGCTTGTGCGTGTGCACTCATACATGCACACGTGTGTGTGGGGGGGATGTAGCAGTTGGGAGGTAAAAAAAATAATGGTGTTTTGTCTTTCCCCCATTTGTTGGCATTAATACAACTCCTCTCCTCTGTTCTATTAAGAGAGAAACTTGGAGGGGCGCCGGGGTGGCTCGGTTGGTTAAACGTCCGACTTCAGCTCAGGTCATGATCTCGCGGTCCGTGAGTTCGAGCCCTGCATTGGGCTCTGTGCTGACTGCTCAGAGCCTGGAGCCTGTTTTGGATTCTGTGTCTCCCTCTCTCTCTGACCCTCCCCCATTCATGCTCTGTCTCTCTCTGTCTCAAAAATAAATAAACGTTAAAAAAAAAAAAAGAGAGAGAACCTTGGAGGTCAGAGAAGAAATGTGATCATGGAGCCTTTCCCCAAATGTCTTAGGCAGAGGTATTTGGGATATCATAGAGACCTTTTAGAATAAGGAAGAAAAGAGGCAGCTATACCTCTAGAAATACAAAGCCGAGGTTGTTATTTTTCAAGGAGTGGGCTGGTGTCAAAGTCGCAGGAGAACACACATTCTTCCCATAGCTTGACTGGGAGACCTTGGAAGGGCAATAAATTCTTGTGGTTCCAAGTCATGTTCACCTTCTAGGAATTTAGGGAGAAAAACTGGTCACAGCATGGTAGGTGGGAAGAATTTGAACTGAAGCTGAAGCACCCACTATTTCTTGCCTCCTCCTGAGTCAGAATTAACGTTCACCTCCCCTCCTTCCCACAAGGGGAGTCAGCAGAAATGTGAGCTTGAGTTCATCACCGTGAGCCTGTCATGGGTGGTGTTTAGGCCCAGGCAAGACAAAAATCAACACCCCTGGTCCAGGACCCATGTCTGACGCAGCATCCTCAGCAACTTCTCAGAGACCTGTTGAGTTGCCCTTGTGGGTGTTAATAACCGCAACACGTAATAGCTATTGAACACTCACTGTGCACCTGGAATGCTTATTTTATTAATCTCACAATAATCCTGTAAGGTTGTCATCCTGTGGCAGGGACTGGCTGGCTTCTCCTTGTGGGCACACAGCTAACCTCTATTTCCCAGACTCATTTGCAGTTAAGGATGGTGATATGACTGAGTTTTGAGTGTTGGTCAAAGGCTTGTTAGTGAAGGTGTTATTTGTTACTTCTAGGCCTGGCCTACACACTCCTCCCTCAACTCTGACCCTCCGTGTTCTTTTCTCCTTCTCTGTCTTGTGAAGGCAAGCATGGAACTATACGCTAGAAGGAGTCTGACTTTTAAAAAAATTTCTTAAATGTTTATTTATTTTTGAGAGAGAGACAGAGCATGAGCAGGGGAGGGGCCGAGAGAGAGGGAGACACAGAATCCGAAGCAGGCTCCAGGCTCTGAGCTGTCAGCACAGAGCCCGACGCGGGGCTCAAACTCACAAACCGTGAGACCATGACCTGGGCCAAAGTCAGATGCTTAACCCACTGAGCCACCCAGGCGCCCCAGAGGAGTCTGACTTTTGAATCACATCCTGGAGGACAACCACCACTCCGTGCTACCCATTTTGAACTTCAAACAAGCAACAAATACATGTTTACTATGTGAAGCCAGTGAGAGTTTTGGTACTTATTATAGCAACTTTTGGTACTCACATTAATACTCACCCCCATTTTAGAGGTGAAAAAACTGAGCCTCAGAACATTTTATTTGTCCAAGGTCTTGCAAGCAATGCGAAATCTACATAAGCTTGAATTGTGTGTGTTTTCTTGGGAATGAAGTGGCAAGAATGTCAGGTAGTGGTGGGAAGTTGTGTGTGTGTGTGTGTGTGTGTGTGTGTGTGTGTGTGTGTAGTATAGTTCTACCAGTGTGCGTGGGCTCTGGGGTCCCCAAAGTCCCTCTCAATCTCTAGCAGGAGTGAGAAACGTGAGTTTCAGAGACCACACTGTGCCCTAGGCAAGGGGTTCAGGCTGCACCAGGTACTTCTGCTTCTGGGCATGGCTGAGCGAGAAGCGGTGACCCCAAAAGCAACTGAAACTTCATCCCCCATGTGGCTGCTGCTGTGTGGCTGACTGACAGGATCCCAGCCCTTATCTGAGATGTAGGGGGCCTGGTCAAGAACCACCCCGACCTGCAGGAGAATGTAACACTGTTAAGATGTCTGCCTTTCCCAGGAGTATCAGTTTCAGGAGGCTGGCAGGATGTGGAAGGAAACAATCTCGGCACTTACCTGGCCCTGCCCTCACCCTGCTGTGTGGAATTTCCACCGGAGCAGGCAGAAAACCAGCACCCCACTGCCTTCCCGCCCCACCGTCCACGTTTTAGCCAAGTTACCAAGGCTGTCCTGCCTTTTTTCTCATAACTGTGTCAGCATGCAACCGTGAGTTTGTGAGGAGAGAAGTAACTTGAGGGGGTCACATAGCTTGCTAGTGGCATATTTGAGCTGCTACCGTATGCTCAGCGTTGTCTCATTGTTGCAGGATCGTGTTCCCAAGGAGACACTGAGACTCTGAGGCCTTCCTGAGAAAAATTTATTGGATAGTCCCTTGGGAACATACCCGTAAGGGAGCGAAAGAGGCATGGCTGGGCAGAAGGAGAAGTTGAACGGTGATTTAGTTGCAATGGAGACCCCAGCTGATCCCACAGGGAGCGCTGAAACTGAGGGGGCCCTCCAGAGATGTTCCACATTGAGGCAAGAGGGCTGAGGCTTTGTATCCCCACGTGGCCTGGGAGTTGTAAGCCGGCTGCTCCTGGTGGGGGTGTGGGTAGGGGTAGGTCATATCCGGGGGGTGAGGCAGCTCCCTTTGGCATGGGGCTGGCTCCAGGGAGGGGCTGTACTGTGAACTGGGGGAACAGGTGCCCCATTCCTAGATCATGGAGGGGATCTGGACGGAAGACTGCAGCATTTGCTACACTCATTTATACACACAGAAATTCTGAGATTGTGGATGGTGGAAATTAGAGCTTAGGGAAATTATGTCACTTGGGGTCACATAGCCACTAAGTGAACTAGAGAAATGTACGTCTCTAGTCTCAGCCTTTTATCTCCAAGTCTCAAAGTGGTTGGGAACCACAACAGAGAGGGCAGACAAGGTTGATCTTGAGACTGATGGTCTTCCCAGTTTAGGGAAGTGGCCCGAGTGAATGCCTGGCCAGGGCTGAGTTGACCCCTGGAGTGTATGCTGGAAAAGGAGAGAAAAATTAGTGGGGCCAAGGGCAGGCAACGAAGGACTTGGTAGTGAGGGCAAAGGATGGGACAGGAAAGCTTGGTGCTGATTTCGAGAGAGCCTGGTCTCCCAGGAGGAGCTGAGGAAGCCCTGTGACCACTGAGAAATTCAGTTCTCTGTGGTCAGGGTCTTGGGAGCAACCGTGGGTGAGGTGGAGAGGAGGGGCCATCCTAAAAGTTCCCAAAGAACACTTCCTTCCCCCCAGTAGACCCTCCCTCCACTGCCCTCATGGATATAAATGCCTTAAATGATGGATGACATATAAGCAGGTGGCCCTAGCACCTAGGAGGCATATATACTGCCAGGAAAAAAAAATGTGAAAGAATTAGAAATGGGCAAAAAAGATGACTGGGTGTCTTGTCTGGCACCCTTTCTGGTTATCTGCATCTTTCATTGCTTTGAAGCTTTTTTGTCCCTTTGTAGAAAAGTGATAGTAATGCAAATGATCCTTGCCCATAGAGATGCAAATGAAGTTTGTCCAGTGGAGATGCAGTTGGTTATTGCACTGTGGATGTTGGCTACATTTGCATTTATTTGTAAATTCATCTGAGCATTCCAACTGCCTTGCTGTGTGTGCTCTTTGAATGCTCTTGATCTGGTTGTTAACACCTTACGGTTCTCGCTCGTATTAGTGATGAAATAAATTTTTGACACGTGCTCATTAAAACAACAAAACAAAAAAGGGAAAACCCTTCCAGCTCCCCTTCCTCTGAGTTGCCCTAAAACTGGGGAAAGTTAAGCTACACCCTACAGAGACCTCTGGAGACTACTGGATGGGGGCGGTGCTGAGGGGGTGGTGGGAACTCAGCACCCTCATGTCAATTAGAGAAGGTGTGTGTGTGTCTCCGTTTGTCTTGTTTCCCACAGAGGGCATCCTCATGAGATTTTATTGGAACCAAAGTGGCATGGGTTGAATGGTGTCCGTCTAAAAGATGTTGAAGTCCTAATGCCCAGTACCTGTTGAATGTACCTTTGTTGGAAATAGGGTCTTTGAAGATGTTCAAGTTAGGATGAGTCATTAGGGTGGGCTTTAATCCAATATGATTGTACCCTTGTAAAAGGGACATTTGAACACAGAGATAGACACACATATAGGGAGAATGCCATATGAAACAGGCAGAGATTGGGCTGATGGCATCTACGAGCTGAGGAATGTCAGAGATTGCCAGCAAACTACCATGAGCTAGATGAGAGGCATGGAGAAGATTCTCCCTCACAGCCCTTAGAAAGAACCAAGTACCAACACCTTGACCTTGGACTTCCAAGCCTTCGGAACAGTGAGGCAATACATTTCTGTTGTTTAAACCACCCAATTGTTGTACTTTGTTATGGCAACTCTGGGAAACTAACACACAAGTCTTCTATCGCTACATGCGGTGTGAACCACCAGATTTTGGCTTGCTACCCCGTCTTCGCCGTGAGAAGTGGAATTAGGACTGTAGAGTGTTATAGGATCACAAGTACCTTAAATACAGCCACCGTTCAAGTGGGGAGGCACTTCATCTTTTTGGTTGTAAAATTCTTCAGGAAAATATGAAATCTAAAATAGCACGCTCAGCTGCAGTTTGACATTGTGTAATTACAGCCCTCCTGTTTGTTGTAGGCAAAAGAAGAGACCCTCCCTGTGTCTTAACAAAAGGAACAGATTGTTGCCTGAATGGCACCCTCTTG
Source organism: Acinonyx jubatus (assembly GCF_027475565.1). Classification (NCBI taxonomy): domain Eukaryota; kingdom Metazoa; phylum Chordata; class Mammalia; order Carnivora; family Felidae; genus Acinonyx; species Acinonyx jubatus. The sequence continues at coordinate 23,836,568 of NC_069391.1, read as the reverse complement.
CTGTGTCCTCAATTTCCCAATCAGAACTGTCAGATGTTGCACTTAATTAAGCTGTCTTCCCAGCCTCCTGGCATCCGACAGGTTCCCATAGTAATTACTGAGGTTTCCAAGTAGGGCTGGCTTTCCTGTGTTTCTGCACACTCTCATGGCAGGCAGGGGTGGCTTGGGCTTGAAGTGGGAACGTCCCATGCGGCTTGCAAGGGGTGTCTGGCTGTTCTCTAGGAGCTGGGGGCTGTGGGAGGAGGGTAAGTGGGTAGTGAACCTGGGGAATCAGTCTCGTGGTTTTCTTAGGCTGAAGAGCTGCCAGCTGGTCAGTTCTCCTCTCTGCTTAATAATCCATGTGATGCCTATCAGAAGCCCATGCGTTGCCCGCATTCCCTAGATTGATTAAACATTTCGCTCTGATGGAGATCTGATCACTTGTTTTCCTGCAAGAGCTCAAGTCAGTGCCCAAAGCTGGATGATGGGGAGGACAGAGGTAAGGCAGGAAAAGGGAATTATGATTCTGTTTTGCATCTTCCTTGCTTGCTGCAGAAACCTTGGCTGAAGGGGCTTCAGCTTCCCTAGGATGATCATACCTCATTCCCTAGGCCCCTCTCTTTTTTCCTCCCATAGTCTCCTTAGGCTTAGAGTTCCCATTTCATTTTGAGGACCTAGCACACCCTGCCCACAGGGCAAAAAACCACCCAGACCCCGCTTGTGTCCTATAAGTCCTGACACTCTGGCCTTCCGCTGGAGCTTGATGGGGCCTCCTCTGGGTGTCCCAGGGTATGTCTCCTGTGATTTCTTTGAACTGTCAGTTCTTTTGTCACTTCTAATCTTCTGTCCATGCACTTCTCTCTTGCCTACAGAGGACTCTCTGATGCCTTTGCCCTTGAGACTTCATAAAGTGGCTCTTCACCCCTGCTGTGGCTGTGAGCGCCCACAGAGTGATGCTGGTGTCCATGGCGAGGCCCCAGGGGTGCGTCTGGTGCCATCACTGCACCGCCTGATGTTGTCACTTCTGGCAAAGATTAGCGAGGAGGATTTCTCCCCACTGTGTACCGTACTTTGTCTTTTGTCTAAGTTTTAGTTCGTGTTAACACTACAAAGAAAATATGTGCCGGGCTTGCTCAGCCCCGAGCTCACCCCGAGGCCAGTGCCAGTGCCAGCACACTGGGGACAGGCCGGGAACACATTCATGTTGGGGCCTGGAGCCTTGGCTGTGGAGTCCTGTGACCACAGGGATAAATGGGCTGAGAGGACAGAGAGTGATGGTTTCATTGTAGACCTATCTCCATCAGGTGTCTGCACTTCTCATCACAAAAGAGATGATATAGGAGGTTTTGGCTTTTCCTAGCACAAAGCGCAAAGTATTCCCCAAGTCCTTCTGACATGCAGACTTGGTAGCTGCTTAGTAAATGTGTATCCAAACACCTGCAGGGCCAAATATTTCCAGTCACTTGTGTTCTCTGAGCCAAACCTTTCACTGTCTTTCTCCTGCTGAGAAGATGCTTCCAGAACAGACAAGCCTATCTATCTCTAAGTGAATGTAGCAGAAGCAGTAGGTTAGATTGGCAAAGCCAAAATCGCAGTTAAAAAATCCACCCAACAGGAACTCATGCATTGTTTTGGGAGCTAGAGTGCTACTCTGAATGATATTTTCTCCTGTGTTAAAAACGATTTTTGACCCTCGACTTAGCCAGTCCTTATGTTTCGGTTGTAAGTAAAGGTTATCTAAGAATGTGGAAGTTGCCCAGATCTGAAGATTTCTCAGTCTCTGAGGAAATCCAGCCTGCATGAAATATGGGACTTGGTGTTCATTCACTTGGCCTTGCCCTTGGAACTGTCAATGAGACCTCACTCAAAGGGGATACTCAGAGTTTCTTATAATGGCATCGATAATGCATAGCAGTCAAGGTCCTATCAGGAGACAGAAACCACATCTCATTTTTATCTTTATCTTTATCTTTATCTTTATCTTTATCTTTATCTTTATTTTATTTTACTTCTATTCTATTCTATTCTATTCTATTCTATTCTTTCTTTTAAATACCATGGGTGATGCTCATGGTCCAGGGCCTAGTCCTGGTGGGTGGAGTGTGGAGTTTTCCGGGAAGGGAAGCTGGACATGGCTGGAGGCCTCAGGGCGTGCTTGTGGCGTTGGGTGTGTGTGGGAGTAAGTCTGAGTCTAGATAGAGGGGCAGGATGAGAGTGCCCTGGGATGTGGAACAGACAGGCATCATGGTGCTGATGTCTCCTTCCCTTTCTCCAGGTTAGTGTGTGGCATTTTCTGGCCTCCATCTGACGCCCCAGGTAACCCTTTACAACTCAGGGCATGGTGTATGGGGTCCATTCTGTCTTCTCTTTTTGCAAGAAGGTGAGGCTTTGCCCCTTGTCCCCGAGCCTCCCGACCACTAGAGGCCAGGTCAAGTTACCTTTCTGTGAACCACTTGGCTTTAGGGTTGGCCCCTGGGTCAAGCCGAGTGCTGGATATCTCTCCTTCATTGCATCAGTGAATTTTCTTTCTTGCTTTCTAATTCATATATGTTTTGAAAAAAGTTCTCATTTTGAGAGACTTGTGCATTTTATCTTGGGTATCTACATGCTTGTAGCTGAGATGAGAGATGCTTCTACAACAGGTCAGTGTTTTATGGTGACCCAGAGTGTCCAGAAGAGTTCTGCCAGCAGCTGGAGAGACGGAGAATGGGAGACGTATGCAAAGGGAATGTTAGGGTATTTAGATGGGGACTAAGAGTGTGGTCTTCGGCCTGCCACTGATAATGATTTGAATTGTTTTTAATTACCTTTGTTTATCAAACTATAGTTTATTTGATTACAACTTCATGCACCAAACGGAGTCTCACCGAGCTCTAGTTATATTTGAGATAGGACTTTAGGTCTCTAATGATGGCGATTGTGAGTTCATTTATCTCAATATTTGCCGCATGGTAGATCCTCAATACGTATTTGCAGAAGAAATGCATGCATGCGTGAATGAAAGAGTGTCAGTTTGCTAGGACAAAAATCTTACAATTGGGGTCTCCCATCCTTTTTTTCTTGTAATGTTTTATTTATTTTTGAGACAGAGAGAGACAGAGCATGAATGGGGGAGGGTCAGAGAGAGAGGGAGACACAGAATCCGAAGCAGGCTCCAGGCTCTGAGTTGTCAGCACAGAGCCCAACGCGGGGCTCGAACCCACGGACCGCGAGATCATGACCTGAGCCGAAGTCGGATGCTCAACCGACTGAGCCACCCAGGCGCCCCTGGGGTCTCCTATCCTTAGTAATTTGACAACTCTGATGACTTGAGGAGGTGCTGTGACATTGACCAGCAGCCCCAAATTAAGTTAATGATAAACAAAGGCAATTCTTGACAGAGGGGGACACCTGCAAACTGAGAACAGTAAAACTAGAAAGCAGGAGATTGAAAAAACGTTTCTCCAAGAAAGTGACACATTGAAGGCAACTTAAAAAAAAGAAAGGCATTGATGACCTTATGGTAGAAATTGCTTTATTGTCCCTCTGAAGAAAAATCAATGAGAATTTTAGAGTGAAAAGAGAGGAATCATGAGTTTCTCAGCCTACATTGTCTGCCAGGTGTAATGACAGCTTTGCCTCAGGGGAGGCTTTCACAGTGACAGGAAAAAGGTGGCTTCACTGGGTAAGTGGCAGGCCAGCTGGGGACTAGTCCTGATGGACTGAATGGCAGGTTTTCAGAACAGGAAGCTGACTCAGAAAAAATGTATGCTTAGATGTTGTGGGGAAAGGAAAGTGAACCCAGTAAAAGAGATCTTTGATTCAAGAAAGGAGGAAGAACCTGATAATCACATTAAGTTGATGAGAACAAGTAGCAGGGAGACAGGTGTGAGAAGAGAAACTAAATCAAGGGTAGTTATCAGTGAAATGGGATCAGAGAGGACGCCCTGGACAATGGACCACACTTGGGAAGAGAGTGGGGACAGGAAGCTTGGGAGGAAGGGTTCCCATTAGGGAAAAAAGGAGAAAGTGACATGGTCATAGGTTAGCCCCAGGCTGCTGACAAAGAAGGGAGAATGATTCCAATCTGTTGTTCCATTCTCTCCCTCAAGGATATGGTCTTCAAACTGGAAAGGGTAGAACAAAGTGTGTGAAAAGGGAACTGCAAATAAATATGGTTTAGGAAATAGTGAGAGCTAGGCCCAGATAAGCATATTCTGGAGATTAAAGGACTAGAACCGTATGAAGTTGTTGTCAACAGTCTATGAGAGATCATACTGAAAATTGGTGCTGTCCAGTAGATTGGAGGGGAGTTGTCTTAGTCCGTATGGACTGCTGTAACAAAATACCATAGACTAGGTGGTTTATAAACAGAAAACATGGAGGCTGGGAATCCAAGATTAAGGTGCAGACAGAATTTGGTGTCTGGTGAGGAACTGCTTCCTACTTCATATGTGGCTGTCTTCTCCCTATGTCCTCACGTAGCAGAAGGGGCAAGGGAACTCTCTGGGGTCTCCTCTATAAGGGCACTATTCCCATTTATGAGGACCCCACCCTCGTGAAACAGTCACCTCCCGAAGACCCTCCACACCAAATACCCTCACACTGGGGATTAGGTTTTAACATAGAATTTTGGGGGGACCCAAACATTCAGTTATAGTGTGAGTTAATGTAATTTTCAGCAAAGCCACCACTGGCTCATATGAAGCCTTTGTGTGACATAGCAAAAGTAACCTCTTTCTTTCTTTAAAAAAAAAATGTGTATTCATTTATTTCAGAGAGAGAGAGAGAGAGAGAGAGAGAGAGCGCGCTCAGCGTGGAACCTGACACAGGGGCTTGATTTCACGACTGTGAGGTCATGACCTGAGCCAGAATCAAGAGTTAGATGCTTAACCAACTGAGCCATCCAGATGCCCCCAAAAGGCACCTCTTTCTCAACATACTTGCTTCCATCTTTTGAAAAATTATCATAATGTGATTTTTAGAGAATAGGATGCTTCATGGCCTTCTACCATGTGAGAAATAATCCCACTGACCCAATCAAAAGAGGGACATGGAGACTCAGCACAGTGAAGCAAGGCTTTAATTAACGTTCTTGCAAGAGCAGGTGTTTGAGGGACAAGCACAGTTGGGGCACTTACAGCAGGCAATTTATCTGCTAGTGTGAAGTCCCTCCCCTGACTCCTCATTGGCTGAGCACTACAGAGGTTACAGCCTTACCGAGAAGTCACTTATGCCCATATGGGGCAAAAAGTAGTCTGATTGGAACAAATGTGCATTCCCTGAGGTGATACAGAGACTTCAGTTCTTTGGTGCATGCTCATTGCAAAGCCCATGAAAAATAAGCCCCTGAAATGGAGAGGAGAAAAAGAACCAGGAAGTGAAGTGTCTAAGGGTTTGGGACTCCATTGTTGGAGGGGGTTTGCACATATCCCCAACAGGCTGTAAACCTATTCAAATCTACAATATCTACAGGGATGTGGTCTTTCTATATATATGTCACTCTTAAGTAATATATTGCCTGCACACTTTGCATATAATCTCTGATTTTCAGGACAGGAAAAGGGTGGATTACAGAATTATAGAACAGGAATATGATGTGATCCTTGGAAAAACTGAAGAACATTCAACTATCCTACTTGGGAACAGTTAGAAAATAATGTGGTGGTCAATAGAACTCATCAGGAATTTAGATTAATGGAGAAAAGTTAACTTGGAGAGAGGTGTCTAGGGCAGGCGACAGTGCTGTGCCCTCAGTTCTGCCTTATTTAGCAATTTCTAGATGGCACATGCCTCATATTTTCAGATGTGATGTTAAAAGGAGTTAGAAATATAGAAATGTGCTGGGTAGTAGAATTGGGGTGTACAAAATGTTGACAGAGCAATATGATAGACTAATCTGTTAAAATATATTTAATTGGGAGAACTTGTAGATGTCAACCCTTCCGTGTGAAAACAATGTCACAAGTATAGGATGGAGGAAAGATGTGGTTTAAGAGAAGCATGTGTGAAAGAGAATTTCTGTTGCCAGGAATCTCAACATAAGTAACTGGTGAAAAGTGATCCCTCTAAGAGTTTTAGGGGTATGAAGCCACATCAGGGGAAGTAGAATTATTAGAATGGCAGAGATTAGGGTCCTTTCCTGCTCGATAAAATCTCAGACCATGATTTTACATGTCGTTCTGTGTTCTACGCATGAAGATAGATATAACTAAACTGCAATGAATTCAAGTGTTTGTCTAGGAAAGGGAGAAAATTTGAAATTTTCAATTTCAAAACCCTGACTGGGTTTGACCAAGTAGTATCCCCCTTACCTAGGGTTTTGCTTTCCATTGTTTCAGTTACCGTGTCAACGGCCTTGGGGAAGCGGATGCTCCTCCTTCTGTTGAATCTTCAGAGCGTCAATAGCAACGTTGTGTCACGTGATGTCACAATGCTTGCATCATCCACCTCGTTTGTCTCATCATGGGGGCATCTTGTCATCTCATATCATCTAAGAAGAAGGGTGAGTACAGCACAATATATCTTGAGAGAGACGTATTCACATAACTTCTATTACAGTGTATTGTTACATTTGTTCTATTTTATTATTAGTTATTGTTGTGCCTAATTTATGCACTCAGCTTCATCACAGATATGGAACTATAGGAAGAAACATTAGTGTGTGTAGGGTGGAGTACCATCTGTGGTTTCAGGCCTCCACTGGGGGTCTTGGAACGTATCCTCCTCAGGTAAAAGGGGATGATTGTATGTTGTTTGCGTAGTAGTCTAAGGAATTGGACACATTAGCTTGTGTGACAGGAAAAATTATAAAAGAAAAAAATTACTTGTAATTCATAGTTTTCCCATTGAATGGTTGTGGTTGAACACTGCTTTGTTTGCTGAAATCAAAGCCGTCCTGGGATATTAACTTTCAGCATTCTGGGATTCTAGGAGAAACTGATTACAGGGCAGCCAGGAGGAAGGTTGGAAGAAGGCGTGTGTTGCATGGGGATTAGTGGGGTGGGAGATCCTCCCTCCACCATATCAACGAAATCTGGGAGAGTTTATATTGCTTATTCTGGATTCTGAAGAATATTTGGTGCTGCAGGCTGAGAAGAAATGTTGAGTTGAGTCCTGCTTCAAGGTGGGCTAGGTCACCTTGGAAAAGAATTCTTTGTAGGGAAAGTAATGGTTACAAAAGGCCATACATTGGAAAAATTAGTAGCAGTTGCTTCCTGAAATCTTTTTTGATCTGTAACAATCCCCCTCCCCCTCTCAGCACCTCTGCCATGCTATTCATCTGTGGAAGAAATATGGTCATTTCTCCTGCAGAAATTCCTACATTTCAGATTTGATTAGTTGCTTCTTGTGTGTTGGTATCCTAATGAGTTGAAATCCTAGCAACCTCCAAAAGTGATCAATGTGTATTTTATTACCATTATTTTAATGACCATGTAACCTGGGCAGCACCCTCAGATGGTTTTCTTGTTTCCTTAATGCTTGGCAGACATTCCCTGGAGAGACTCAGTCTTTACTCACCAGGTTTCCACTGTTTATTCCTCCATAAAGCAGTTACAGGTGGGACCGCTAATGGTGGTAGCTATCTATCAGAGTCGCTAAGTGGACTGGCCTTGGGCTCTTGTAGATCTAGGTCCAACTCCTGACTCCATCACTTAGTGGGAGTGTGACTGTGTGACCTTAGTCACATCACCAGACTTCTCCGAGCCTCAGTTTCTCTTCCGTAAAAACATGAGAAAATAATGTTCACTTCAAGTCTTGTGTTAAATGAGATAATGTGTGTGAGGCACTTATCACAGGGCCTGGCAAGTCGTTTGGGTTGGAAAAATGGGAACCGTTATTATGAGAAGCCTCTTAAAACAGACTTTCACCTCATCGATCCATCCAGACACACAGGAGTCCCTGCCAAATGTCAGTCCTTCCGCCCTGCCTGTCCCACGGTGGTTTGGCTTGCTCAGTCCTGCATCAGAATTCACTTGTAGCTTTATTCGTCAGCAGATCAGGCAGCTGGGTCCTTTACACCTGTCCTGAAGAGAACCCCCCTCCCTTACTGTGCTCATCAATAGTATTTCTTCATATTGAAGTTATTTGTTATACACTTACCTTTCTTTAAATGTGTACGTTGTGGTGGACTTTATGCATGAAAATAAAAAATTATTTCTCGCAGTCATGGAACATTTGCCTTTCCTGACTCCCTCTCCATCCTTTATACTGCTCCGTGTTGGGAGGCTGACCCTACATCCGCCTCCTCTGTGACTACCTTGGAGGGCTTTCTTGCCCTCTGGCTTCTGGTTGGGTTTGACTAATGAGAGGCACAGGCTGGGGACCTGATTTTATTCCTCTCACTCCCTCCCTGCTGGGTCACTGTGGCTTGGCCGTGTCTCCCTAATGCAGGCTACAGCTCCTGTCTAGTGGCTCTCTCCATACGCTGTCTCTAGTTTCTGGTGTGTATTCACTCTCCATCAGGCCTGGGGAGGGTTAAAGTGTGTCTAAGTGTGTGAGCACATAGAAGACTAGAAGTTCCTGTAAGTTCTTTATAGGATTGTAGTTGATTTTGACTTAATTTATGATTTTATGTTCCCAAATTAAAAACATAAAAACAGGTGGAGTTTGCAAGAATAAAAGGAACACATTTCATTATTTTTGTGTCATTTAAATGCGTTTTCTACTTGATATCATGAATGTCTATTACAACAATACCAAAAGAGTTACTTTGGGCAGGTGATCTTTTCTATTTGTACATTGATATGATGTCTGTAATTTGCTTTAAATGACTTCAGCATGGGTGTGTGTGTGTGTGTGTGTGTGTGTGTGTGTGAGAGAGAGAGAGAGAGAGACAGAGACAGAGACAGAGAGAGAGAAAAAATCTGAACTACTTTCTAAGGTCCTCATCAGTGATCCATTCTCCAGGGGTGATCAACTGCATTTCATTTTCAAGTCCATACCCCACAGGCACCTGCTATGGCACTTAAGTTGTCTATATCTCAATCACCACCAGAGACTTTATTAATTAACATAATGAATGTCAAAAATGGGTTTTCATGGATGAACTTTATGTCTTGTTAATCTGCATAACAGATGTTAGAAATAAGCTTTTCTTAGTAAAATTCAATGTTCTCCAGGGGCACCTGGGTGACTCAGTCAATTAAGCGTCTGACTTCGGCTCGGGTCATGATCTTGTGGTTTGTGAGTTTCTGCCCCATGTTGGGCTCTGTGTTCACGGCTCAGAGCCTGGAGCCTACTTCAGATTCTGTGTGTGTCTCTCTCTGCCCATCTCCCACTCATGCTCTGTCTCTCAAAAATAAATAAACACTAAAAATTTTTTAAAAAAATGAATATTTTCCAGATATGGCGATTGGCTGTAATATTTTAGAGATAATTGCTACCTTAGCAAGTCTGATAGCCTGTTCTTTTGGGGATGGCCCTTGAGGTTTGGTCCCTAAGTGGTCCTGTGTTGAACCAGAGTGGGATGATTTTGATTGCTTTCTGTGGACAATAGGATGGCAGAATCCTGCCTCTGGAATATTGTGGTATCTGCTTCTGGTTAATGTTCCTTGCAAGGTGGGGTCAGAGTACCTATAAACCGAAAGGGGTTGTATGATGTTTTATGCCTACTTACTAATAAAGGTTTGTTTAATCAATATCTGTACATGGGGCAGAATTTAGTCTGAGACTTGCTTTCATAAAAACCTGGGTGAGTAGCTGATTCCTACTCCCTGAACTTTTTGGTTTGGACAAGACAATGAACTAGAGAGTCTTGGATGACCAATGCTGCTTAAGTTCATTTACAACATAGAGCATTTGGATTCTTAACACACAGATATTCTCTACCAAGGTATTTGAAAACTATAATTGCCAAAGAACTACTTGAGGATTGAATCAGGATGGAAAGTACTCTTTGACCAGTTGAAAATAAAATAACTAAAGGGTATGCAACAGAATGAGATATTCACTAAAAGCCAGAAAATTTGTTTATTATTGTCCACCGCACCCTATGCCTTTGTAGAGTTCCCAACACACACCTGCTCCTAAGTCTAGGGTGTTGCAGATAGGGAAGAGATCAGAACCCCAGTTAGGCAGGAGCTTCCCAGAAGGTGGTCGTGACTGGAGGAGAATGGTGGACCCTCCCAGGTCAGAAGAGGAGGAGAGTGGTTATGAAAGTAATCTCAGGACTGAAAGGTAAATAGGGTTCCCTTCCAAATATCCTTGGGTATCTCCAAGAAACAGCACATAGACATAAATCGCCCAAGGCCTCAATACCTCCTCAGGTTAAGAAATAAAGCATCAGTAATTGTGGGCATGTCAAATGTGAAATCCTAAGCTCATTTGCTTAGAATTTCTGAGTCGTCTTCAGTGTCTATCCTTGTAAAAGGCATCAATTATGAAGTCACATAGAAGCAATATCTTTATTACAATTTTTAAAACTTAAACTCTTGAGGCAGCTGAATAATATTGCCTATATAACTAAATGAGGTTAATTCATTCAGCATTTGATGATATATCTTATGGGCTAGCTTAATCTGATAAACCTTTTAGATGCAGTTTTGTTTTAAGAGGCATCAGGCGACCAGCTTAGGAATAAGCAGAACTTTACTTTTTCTCTAAACCTTTCCATTGACTTGTCTTTCTCTGACCTGGATGAAACTTTGGGCAGTTCCCACAGCTTTTCCAATAACTTTCAGGTGTTGGACATTGTCTAATTTTCCAGGCATCAGTTAAGTCCAGTCCTGTTGAATAGCAAACTTCAATCTTTCATCTAATTTAAAGCCTCTCCTCCTCCACAGTGTGGATCCCTGTCAGGCAGGAGGCTAGCAGTGGGGAGAAAGTGGGTGTGGTTGGATTCTTCACTGTCCTTCACTCTTATGCTATTTGTCCTCTGTTCTGTTGCTCTGGCTTCTCCAGGGTTCGGGCCAGAAAGAGAGAGAGAAGAGGCAGAAAATGCTTACTTTGACTGCTGTAGTTTATTTTATTTTATTTTTTTATTAAAAAAATTTTTTTAATGTTTATTTATTTTTAACAGACAGAGAGAGACAGAGCATGAGTGGGGGAGGGGCAGAGAGAGAGACACAGAATCCGAAGCAGATTCCAGGCTCTGAGCCGTCAGCACAGAGCCCGATGCAGGGCTTGAACTCAGTGACCGCGAGATCATGACCCGAGCCGAGGTCGGACGCTCAACTGACTGAGTCACCCAGGCTCCCCTTGACTGCTGTAGTTGTAATTCACATTGGTGCCCTTGGGTGGGGCCAGTGGATAACTGCCCACCTCTACACAGGTGTTCTCTTGGGTTCCTCAGAGATCTCCTTCCTGGAGCCCACCTGTTTCATTTCCTTGATATGGCACTTTCCTTGGAAAGTTCCTGACTCTCAGTGGCTCGCTCTACACCCTTTCTGGTGGGGTTGTCCCTCCAGATGACTTATCCCTTGTCCTGCCAGATGACTGAGGCTTCTTCCCTTCTGAGGGATCCATATCTAATATGTGGGAAACATATGTGCATCTCTGGCCCCTCCACACTTTTCAAGTGCAAGCCAATTTCAGTGCAGCCTTCTTTATCCCCAGTGGTTCCTCCAGCCAGCCTTTCACATGTTGACAATTTCAGGTATGGGACAGCTCCAAACTCTAGGACTTCAGACTGTAGCTCTAGTCTCATCACTAGGGTATTTGTATCAAGCTCTCAGAAACCTGAAAGTAGCTTCAGGTTGGTAGCCTTATGTGGCTTAAAGTGAAAACCACTTCCCCCTTCCTTCCTACTCCCTATTTGGAAGGGAGGAGAAATGCCACAGCACAACAAGCCTTTTTCTAAAAACAAAAACAAAAGCAAAAAACCCAAAACACAACTGCCCCTTCCTGACTTCTGTGACAAATCTGCAAGCCTGTCCCAATGTGAAGAGTGAAGGACTGAAAACCCCCTCATGTTTCCTAGCACATCCTACGAGAGTGATCTTGTCCTGACACCCTCTAACTTAAACTGTGCTTGCCCAGAGGCTGTTCTGTTCAACAGGAAACATTCCAGAGGAATCAGGATAATTAAGACTCTACCGCAGTAGAAGTGGGCGGGTAATGCCTGCTCTCAAAATCTATGGGGCCAACATCATCACATTCCCTGTGTGCGGCTGTGAAGAATTTCGAAACGTAAACACATCAAATGCTCAGGGCTACTTACCTTTTGGGAAGTCTTTAGACACCTTCCTTTTGCATTGACTGCTAAATGGTTTCTGTCAATATCCTGGGCAAAGTTGGAGCTCCACCAGCCATCTCAGACTCTCCCTCTCTTTGAGACCCAAATCAGGCCAGAATAGGCAGTTCACTGAAAAGTCTTTATGGGACTATGATCTGCTTCCATGGCTTTCATTGAAGGCCTGTGTAATGAACAACTGTATATAATTTCTTTTTAGCTATACTAGAAATATCAGGAGAAAAGCAAGTTTAATGGAGACATAACGAACTACCTTTAATCTTCCTGTAAAATATCAAGGTTGTGAGATAAAGCTGGACATTCCGGGGGGGAAAAAAAGGCAGAGTCCAGAAACATCAACATTGCCTTACAATGCCTGTGACAAGAGACTACATCACAGGGAGACAGTGCAGGTGACTGCTGTGTCACATTTGGGGACAAATCCTATTGTAAATAGATAGAACAAACTTTGTAAAAGTTGTAATAATAGCCTCTGGGCCAGAATGGAAGAAGAAACAATTGGGAATATTGAGTTTAAATGGCAAGAACAAGAAGAACAAGGTTAGCAACTGTAGAAAGTAGCCTTTGACCAAACATCTTCCTCCTCCAGCCTCCCTCTCAATCCTTGCAGCCTAGAGCAAGGTTTCTTACCCTTTAGTCATTATGACCCATCAAGGAGCTTCTTCAGATGTTTTTTCCCCTAATTTCCTCCTCCCATGAAAATTTAATATCACATATCTGTTCATGTTACTGTATATAGGCCTGTGTTTTATACATGAAAAGGGTAAGACTTTTTTTTTTACCTATATTACCTATATTAATATCCTAGGAGTGCCATAACAAAATAGCATATACTTGGTGACTTAAAACAACACAAAGTTATTCTCTTATGGATCTGGAGACTAGAAGTCCAAAATCAAACTGTTGATAGGGCTGTGTTCCTCAGAAACATTCTAGAGTACGCTTCCCTGCTGCTTCTAGCTCTGGTGGCCTCAACCATTCCTTGGCTTGTGACTGCATCACTCCAGTGACTGTCTTCACATGGCCTTCTTCTCTCTGGGTTTCTGTTCTTTCTGGCCTCTTATAAGGACAGTCTCATTGGACAGTGATCCCATCCGGCATGATCTCATGCCTTATGTTAATTATATCCAGCATGATCTCATGCCTTACCTTCATTATATCTGCAAAGACTCTATGTCCAGACGTGGACATATTCTGAAGTTCCAGGTGGGCATGAATTTTGGGGACACTATTCAACCTAGTACAGATCCCAAGAACCAGTTTTTGCCCCTGTGGGGATGATATCATCCTTACTGAGAACACAGAGCCTAGAGAATAAATGAACCTAAATCCAGCTTACGCAGAGAAGTGAGTATCAACTCTCTGAAGAGCTTCTCTAACAAATCCTCGACTGGAGACTTTTGTAGCTTTCCACTGAGAGACATGCTCCCCAGGGGGACATCGCTCTCAGCCCGTCTGCCTTCCTGTACCCCTCATCCAGCCGTCAAAAGAATTCCTTAATCTCTTTCATCCTCAGCTGAATCCTAGGTAAAGTGGAGAGAATAAGAGTATCTACTTCCAGAGTTAATTTTGGAATTGATTGAGGTCATGCGTGAAGAGGAGTTAGCTCAGTGTCCACGATAGAAAACATGCTCAATAAATTATGAGTAGTTGTTTTTACTATTACTCTTTCCCCCTCATTATGTCTTTCCTGAGAGATGGTGCTCTCTGTTTTTCCCCAGATCAGGTTCATGATCTGATTCCTCTCTCTGGCAATGAGTTTTGAGGCTTCCCTTTTGACTCTCTCTCCCACGATCCCCATTTAATGACAGCTGATCTGACCTTTACAAGCTTCAGCTTTACTTCCCATCAGGAAATTATGAAAATGCCTGCCCTTGGCCCAGAGAGCTTGCCTTGATATAAGCAGGGAGCCCTGTGGAAGGGAGGGCCAGCCCATCAAGGAGGGGAGCCAACCCTGTCATGAGAAAACTGGGTGCATTATTCTTTTACATTCCCTTGAGAGGCCTCTGTTTGACTCCTCTTTTGGAAGGTGAATTTTCTCTTTTCTGAGAAAATATTTTACTATGTCATATGCTTATACATAATCTGCTTTCAGCACAAATTATCTTAACATATTCTTAATGTTGGGCTTTTTATCTTTGTCTTTATCCTGTGGATAAAACTCCATGGCAGAAATGAAGGTGGAATAGATAGGTGCCCTTAACTCCATCAGCCTCAGATGGACTTCTGTCAAGTGGTCCCTCTCACATGACAGGAAACTCTGTCTTGTGGTTTTGATTTTATCTCTGATAAGCAAGTTGAGATTTGTCTTCATGATTCCATCTTGTTCTCTTAAGTTGCACCAAAAGCTCTTGGTCATATGGTATTGTGTTTAGTATCATTTATCATTATTTGTTCTACATACGCTTTGGCCGAGCTGAGCATTAGTGGGGACTTGAAGGCTGCTTGGGGACCGCCATTTAAGGGACATGCTGATTATTCTTTCCTCCAGAGAATCTTACATATACCTTTGAGTCACATTGGATCAAAGAGACACAGGAAGGTGGATTGCACTGTCCTGGTGGGTATGCACTTTGCTTTACTGAAATGCTTCTTGATTTGATGTCTTCAACCTATATTAGTGTCCTGAGGGACTGAGCTCCTAGGAAGCTACTTATTCTGTCTGTGGAAAAGCAATGCTGAGGATGTCATCCTTTCCTTCCACTGTGTCCTCTTGGGAAAATTCTTATCTTCGCTACCAAAAAGATCAGTACTTCTCTTGAATATTGTGTCTGTTTTTGCCTCATGGATGTTGGAACTGTATGTATGATGATGTTTCTTGTCTTGTGTTGAAGGCAAGGCTTGGAACCAGCTGGTGGTTCCCTATAGCCAGGGTGAGGGCCCCTCCTCTTCCAAGCTCATTCTTGTCTCTTTCCGTGTATTGTTCTTACTTCTACACCATTTAAATTTTGTGCTGTTTTGTTGTGTTTTAGTCATCCTTGTAAGCTCCCTTATATCCTTTCCTGGAATAAAGTAGGAAACACGTTTTTAAGCAAATATATATTTATCTGGAGAGGAATTAGACTAATTCTGTATGATCTAAATGGGCAAAATGAGGATTCTTACCTCCCTTCCTCCCACCCTCCCTCCATCCATCCTTCTTTCCTTCTTTCTCTTCCTCCCTCCCTCCCTTCCTTTCTTCCTTCTTCTCTTCCTTCCTTCCCTTCCTCCCACCCTTCCTCCCTTCCCTCTCTCCCACCCTGCCTACCTACCTTCCTTCCTTCCTTCCTCCCACCCTCCCTACATCCACCCTTCCTTTCTTCTCTCCCTCCCTCCCTCCCTTCCTTCCTTCCTCCCTTCCTCCTTTCCTCCCTCCCTCACTTCCTCCCTTCCTTCTTCCCTTCCTCCCTCCTTCTTCTTTTTCTCCCTTCCCTTCCTCCCACCCTTCCTTCTTTCTTTCCTTCCTCGCTTCCTTCCAACATATGTCAACTGTCAGGAAATAAACCAGGAGACTTAATGAGATAGAGGAGGTAGCTTTAAGCTACCTAAGGAAGAATTTTGTAATGCTCAGACCTGCCCAAGAATAAGCAATTACCACTTGTACCAGAACTTCATAATTTACACAGCACTTCTGCACACATATGATTTTGTTTTACCTTCATGTCAATGATCACTCGCAGCTATTATTTATTATTTTCATTGACCAAGAATCTGAGCTTTAACAAGAATCTTTGCCAAGACAACTCAGCTGCTAAATGTGAGAGGCAGGGATTACCTTCGGGTGAGTTTGCCCTTTCCATGACCTGATATGCCCCATCACCTCTCCCTTGCGTACTCCCTGTGTGGTGGGCATACCCCATCAGTCTGAATGTGCTACATTTCACCCTGACATCCTTTTTGCCCAAAGTGTAAATAACATTTCGCGTAGTGCTGTTTCTATTTTTACTCTCTGTGATTTAAAAGACAACAGAAATATGTGAAATATGTTTCTGCTTTCATGCTTCAGAAGCTTTGCTTCGGGAGACAGTCTTTCAAGCAGGGGCCATGTGAACGCTGGCTAGAAAACAGGTGGGTCAGTGTGCCCATCACTCAACACTCCATCAGATTCAGCACATAGTTTTTGAGTCACTGCACACTACCACCTCCACGTGGGAGGTGAGCTCTAGCTTGTATGTGTATATTGTGTGTTATCTTAGGGAGAGCGGAGACACATGTTCCGGAACAAAGTAAGTGCTTGTCACAGCATGCCCCACCAACAACTATTAAGACACTTCTTTCTCCAAAACCACTATAAACTTGGAGAGCATTAGTGTGTGTGTGTGTGTGTACGTGAAGACTCTTCACCATGTCCTTATTTAGCTTGAAAAAGAAAAATTTCTAAGATACTAATTTGTTTAAAGAAGGAATATTGGGTCATCCCTTGTCATCCTTCCTTCAACTCATTTTATCTTGCTGAAATTCCTCAAATCTTACGGCTTAGGGATGGTCCTCTTTGTTAGCTCCTAGAGAGATGTGATTTCCCCCTATTTTTAATGGTTCTTTGGTCATTTCAGTGGGGCCCTTGAATGTAAGCCCATGTGTGCAATGTAGCAAGCACGGTATGTCAGGTTGTGCTGTGGTAACAATATACCTCAATAAAACAGAAATTTATTGCTTGCCTGGGTTTATTGTGGGTCAGCTGAAGGCTCTGTTCCTCATCATCTTTACTCTGGAGCCCAGGCTGATGGAACTGCCACTACTTAAGTGGTGCTGGTTGCTTATAGCAGAGGGAAGAAGTGTCATAACTTATGCACTGGATCCTAAAACTTCAGCCTTTCAAAGCAAGTCACTTGGCCACACCTTACTTCAAGGGGCACAGAAGTGCAAACCCGCCATGTGCCTATGTAGAGAACCCAAAATAGTTTTTTTTTTCCATGCAAAGCCTAAAATATTCATTGTCTGGCTCCTTATAGGAAAAAGTGTCCTGATACCTGATCTAGAGACTAAAATATGCATCTTTGACTTACTGTCTCACTTAAATTGCCATTTTCCAAACAACGCAAAATCTAACAAGAGTTTAAATCCATTTCCTGCTCCTGCTCTTTGGGCCATTTTTGTCACATATTCACTTCTTTTTTTCTTTTTTTTTTTTTGGAACAGAATTTAGGGATTTACATGTAACACCCAGTGCTCCTCCCAACCAGTGCCATCCTTATGCCCCTCACCCCTTCAACCCTTCTCCCCACCCGACACCCCACCAGCAACCCTCAGTTTGTTCTCTGTATTTAGGAGTCTCTCATGGTTTATCTCTCTCTCTGTTTTTATATTATTTTTGCTTCCCTTCCTTTACATTCATCTGTTTTGTATCTTAAATTCCACATACGAGCAAGATCATATGATATTTGTATAATACACATCATATGATGTGTATAATATGATAATGTGATCATATGATAAGTGTATAATACACTCTAGTTCCATCCACGTTGTTGCAAATGGCAAGATTTCATTCTTTTCGTCACTGAGTAATATTCCATTGAATATATATACCACATCTTCTTTATCCACTCATCAGTTGATGGACATTTGGGCCCTTTCCATACTTTGAGAACCCAAAATAGTTGGTGCAGTGAGTTAGATCGCTGTGCTATACTTTAATCTTATCTGGAAACATCACCATTTATATTTTAGGCAAAACCAGGTAAAACTTTATTAAGGTTTTGAACCTTGTACTTTTGGTCACTTACCCTTCTTCTGGGTCCAGTTCCTTTATCTTAACATTGTAGTCATAGCCCCTGATCTGGCTACCTTTGTAGGATTATTGGTGAGTTTATCAGTGAGATACTATGTATGAAAATATTCTGAAATATAAAAAAAGCTTTATAGATAAAGATTTTTCCTATTATTACCATATGCCTCTTTTGGGTAGTATAATAATTATTAAAAAAATTTTTTTTAACATTTATTCATTTTTGAAAGGCAGGGAGAGACAGACCATGAATGGGGGAGGGGCAGAGAGAGGGAGACACAGAAACAGAAGCAGGCTCCAGGCTCTGAGCTATCAGCACAGAGCCCGATGTGCTGAAGTCGGCCACTTAACCGACTGAGCCACCCAGGTGCCCCAATAATTATTTTTTTAATGTTTATTTATTTTGAGAGAGGGGGAAAGAGCCTGTGCATGAGTGGAGGAGGGCAGAGAGGGAGAGGGAGAATCCCAAGCAGGCTCCACACTATCAACACAGAGCCCAACCTGGGGCTCGATCCCATGACTGTGAAATCATGACCTGAACCAAAATCAAGAGTCAGATGCTTAACCAATTGAGCCGCCCAAGTGCCCCTAAAATACAAATTCTAACTCATATCATTTAGGTTAAGAGGAAACACCTATTTTGAAGATAGGTACTCTTTTCTGCAAATGATTCTATCAATTCTACCCAAATGTCAAGAACCATTCAAGAGTAATGCATGACAACAAGAGTAATACAAAATTAATGCACAACACACTGGAGAAGAGGCCATGGCCAAGGTAGCACCTGGCAGGACCTCCCAATAGTTACTTCCATGGGAATCTGAACTCATGGGTCACTTGGTCTTTAGACACTTGTGGGAATGTTTTTAATTAGACAAAGACGGATTGTTTCTGCCCTTGCTGGCTCTTTGAAAGTTGACAGGTAGAAGGACTGATCACTAGAAAAGAGTACACAGAACTCTGACACCATAGATTGTGAATGAATAAGATTTCCTGGGGAGTCTGAGGAATTCATTCCACATCATTCCCATTTTTCACAGCAGTTCATGATGATCCTCCTTTGGGCTTCCTAGAGGGGAGCATTGACCATGTGTGCTCTTCTCAGGTTAGCAAGACAGTTTCCATTTATCCCACATTTCACAGGATACCATGGAAGGTATGACCTTTAGGTCTCCAAGACCCTACACTGGGCATATATCTCCAAGTAGGTAGCACATGTGTATGTAAAATCTGGTCCTTTGTGCTTGGCTTTTTCATTCACTAAACACTAATTAAACAACTATAAGGTGTCAGGCACTGGGTTAGTGACCAGCTGGTTTGGATGCAAGATTAAAAAGACCCAGTCTGCCTTTGGGCAGTTCACTATCAAGTGAAGGAGATAATTATACAAGTGATGGTTACTTACAACTTGTTAGAGATGTCCAGGAAGTGAATACGAACATCTTGACTGCTTAGAACAGGGGAACATAACTGTCTGTAGAGGTCAGGGGAAGTTCCCAAGGGAAGATAGAATGCAACTCAAGTCTTAAATGGCTGTCAACACAGAAGAATAGAAATGGGGACAGAGGGATGGTGTATGTAAAGACCTAGAGGCTGAGAAGACTTCATGCTGTGAAATTTGTGTAACTGGAGGTCATGATGCCCTGCAGAGCTAAGAAGGCATGCAGGACCAACTCTGTTCTGGGAGAACTGTCCCTCTCAGAACAAATTACCATCATCCCAGGGGGTGAACCAAAGTGTACTATATATACATTATACTCTGGGTTGGTGCCCAGAGAGCCCTTCTCAGGTTTCCCCCACTTCCTGCTTCTCAGCCCCTCTGCCTTCTCTCTGGCCTCCCACTGTATCTCCCAGGGTTTTGGTTCCATCCAACTGCTACCCTGTTTGGCCAAACCTGGGGCACTGTGTGTTCTTTTCGGTCTGAAACTGCTGCATCTTGGGTTATCTAACAGCGGATCTAACATCTGTTATCTAACAGCGAATCTTTGCATTCCTCAGAACGGGGCACTTACCAGACAAACCCACCTCTCTCTTGCCAATACCTGTTACCCAAAAGGCTTAATTTTGATGCATGATTGTGTTAAAAGGCTTTTTTCCTATAAGGGAAGGGATAGGAAGGAACAAAGAAAATGAACAGCACAGACACCCGTGTCTGTTCACTTCACATTCTGAGGAGGAGATGAAAAATCTCAGGGAGCAGCTGTGTTTCTGCATTTGCATTGTTTGCTGCCTTCCCTGCCATCCTCCTGTTTTCATGGTAAAATAATAATAATAATAATAATAATAATAATAATAATAAGCCCTGCCCCTGTGAGAGGGTAATACAAATTCAAGAGCTTACTTAGCCATTAACCAGCTCACCCTCAACAACCACCTGATGGACTCCATTAGTTTTTTTTCCAGGTTGTATAAGCCAATGGCCATGAACTCTTAACTTGAGGTAGGCAGAATACACCGAAGAAAAAACCAGTAAGGATGTTTGGGTGAGGTATTTGGTCTTAAAAAAAATGTAGTTGTTCTTAGTAATGTAGACAAAGGCTACAGAGTTATTACCTTGGCAAGGGTTCTATTCTTTTGCTTAGTTCCAGTTCTAAGTAACAGCCTATATAGACTGGAATGATCCTAAATCATTCTCTATATTTCCAGCGAGGTCCCAGCTGGTCATTTTCTGTCATTGTGCCTACTGAAAATGAAAAAAAAAAAATTGCAGCTGACCCATAACACAAAGACTACTGTATTCTTAGAGATTTGTTGTCTTGATTTTAAAATCCCAGAAGCTAGCACTGCATTTCAAAATGGCACATTGCTTGACATGGGGTTTAAATTCATCTTGGATCCAATGCCTCACCTCCACCCCAGTTTCTTATTGATATGTCCTCAAAGCATTCTTAAGAGCAGAATGCTCTTCTCCCATTTCCCCCCACAAACCATTACATTCTCTTTCAGTTTGTCACTTTCTATGATAGTCAAATTATGTAGTGACCATAATTGAATAATATCTGTTTTCAAAATTCTCCCAACTATGGCAGCACTTATGGCAGGTATTGTCAATATTTTGCTGCCACTAGGTTCCTAATTCCACCACTATGCTGGGCAGATAGCAGGTGTTCAATGAATATTGAGCGAATCTTATGTAATATCCCTGCTTAAACATTTTCAAGTATTTCTGTAGCATTTTGATTTCCTCCTGACTTATGTATTTAATGAAGAATCATTCCATGTAGTTTGGGGCTGAGGTATTCAAAGAATATCCTTGGGTCTGTGACCCAAGGCTTTCTTTATTACCCCTAAATACTTATAGTATCTACTAAGATCAGAAAGGCTACCCCACTTTTTTCCCTCATGGCTCTTGGGTTCTTATTTGGTTTCCTTGCCTTCTGACTTCCCTTTACCTTAATCACTCATTACCATCATATCCTAAGTTCAGGACCAGCCACATAATTTGAAGGTCACAGGCAAAATGGAAATGCATGGGCATGTATTCAAAATTACTCAAGCTTTCAACACAACAGCAGTGCCTTACACAAAGCTTGGGCCCCTTCTATTCTTGGGGCCCTATATGACTGTGTAGTTTGCATAGCCATGAAGCTGATCCTGCCTGAATTCAATTCTTTTAAAGTACAGTTCTGGTCATGGTAAGTCCTTGCTCAAAAACTTTCAACAGCTTCACATTATTTAGAGTTGTAATTTTAAGGACCTCATAGTCTAACTTGCAGTTGGTGACAGAGGTGAAGATAATCTTGTGGATCCCTGAAATTTGTAATAGGGGTGTACAGATTTCACAAAGAGAAGCCTGGGTTACCCAGGCCTTATACTCCATTGACAGCTGAGTCTAGCAAGGCCTGAGGAGTAAAAAGAGAAGAAAGAATTTTGTTGTCTCTTGACAAGTTTTTCAGGGAAGAGCTCCATACAGGTGTGACCTGGAAAGACAGCAAAGAAAGGCATTGATGCCTTTAGTCATTGCACGTTATGAAATCTTTGGAAATAAAGAGAACACTTTGATATGCCAACCACAAATATGGTTACCATCTAATTGAATCCATTCATCACTATACTAAAAAAAAGCTGATGCAATTGAGAAGTTAAAATGAATACATCCTCTCACAAAAACAGCCGTGTGTGTGTGTGTGTGTGTGTGTGTGTGTGTGTGTGTATGTGCGTGCGTGCATGTGTATGTGTGTTGATGTAGATATCATTAAAAAAAAATTCTGGCTTCGAGAAAATGAAGGCTTAATTCATATGGCAGCCTCATTGCAGAGAGATGATGGTTCCAGCACATGGAATTACTTATAACTAAAGCCTCTGACTGAAAATGAGGATGTGGCACTCAATTTATCATCCTCTTTTCTGAGATTTAAAGGGCTCTTTAGAAAATAAACCAATGCCAGTTCCTATTTTAACAAATCAGTAAGTATCTTTATGGGCTTAATCTTCTCCCATTTGGCACATCTTGGAGTCCTCCTGTGGTTGCAAAGTTGTCATATATGTGCTGGATACAGCCAGCTTGGAAGAGTATGTCTTATTTCACAGACTCTAGAAAAGGCAGGGGCAGCAGTTGTTCAGAACTGTGAGACCCAGGCATTCTTCCTTCAATATCGCAGCTCAGAACAGGGTTGCGTTAGTTATCTATTGCTGTGTAACAAGTTACTGCAAGTGTAGTGACCTAAAATGATACACATTTATTAACTCACAGTTTCTGTGGGTAAAGAATCTGGGTTTAGCTGATTCCTCTGTTTTAGGGTTCCTCACAAGGGTGCAATCAAGTTGCCAGCTGGGGCTGTGGTCTCGTGAAAGCTTACATGGGGAAGGAGACACTTCTAATTTCATTCAGTTTGTTGGCAAAGTTCAGTTCTTGAAGGACTGTTTGACAGAATGCCTCATATTCCTCATAGCTGCTGGCTGGAGGGTCCCCTGGGTTTTTTTGCCGTGTGGACCTCTCCAACATGGCCACTTATTTCATCAAAGTTTACAAGTTGAAAAAGCAACAAGAATCTATGAGCAAGACAGATATTATAATAATCATATAGGCGACATCCCATCACCTCCACTGTACTCTATTGGCCATCCCATTCTCAAGAGAGAGAGGGGATTACAGAGGAGGTGTGAATAGCCTGAGGTGGAGATCATTGGAAACCATCTTGGAATCAGCCCACCACAAGGATGTGGCCCCTGATCGAAGGAATCACAGTATTATCTTCTTATAAGGAATGTGCTGCATGTTCCAGATTTTAAAAGTTTTTGTAGATAGATCCAGCAGGGAAATTATATACTTGTAGAAACTCTCATGTCCCAGTGGCAGAATTAACGTTTATATTTCAGCTAATTTTCTCAACTTTCCCATAGAACATTGTTTTCCATTCTCTCGAAAGAATCTGTTTTATTTCATACCCTCTTTTATCATAATCTCATAGAGGAAATGTATGGTCAAATTAGAATCTGGAAAGAGCTCAGATTCCTTGAGGTTAGGCAGAATAGCCTAGAATTAGCCAATGGACAGTATTGTCTCTGCAGGGCAGCCTTCTGGCCTTGGCTTTTCTCAGTTTTACTGTTTCTCTTTCACATTTGTGAGGTTCTGAATCAGACTCCCACACATTTCCAGAGCTCTTTCCTAGTGGAATCGTCATGACAGAGCATTTCCATGTTTATCCTCTGGAGTCTTAAAACTGATTGAATCTGTTCCCACCAGTTTTCCTTGTAGACATTACTGAAAGTTGCAGATGACGTTCTGCAACTTATATTTATAATTCTGAAATTTATATTTGTCATTTTCATGGCAAATATAAAGCACCTATATGTCTTTTTCAAGTGGCCATTAATCTCAGCAATTAGAAAATTGTTGTGGCTGCTCTTTTTGGTGACCAAAATGTACTAAACTAATTAATCCAATCACTCATTCCACAGTAGCATCTACTCATTCAAGAAGGGTCATGGCTGCTGGTGTTGAGAGTGACAAGTGTCCTTATTGGCCCTTGCTCTCCCCACTCTTCACTGCATTTCTTCTTAACTATATACTTCTTAGCATGTACTGCTCTGGTCTTTCTAGAGATAGAAAGTATTTTATCTCTAGTGCCTCCTAGGGTCTTAGCTGACTCAGAACTAATATTTCTTAATGCGCCTGGGTGGCTCAGTCCATTGAGCATCCAACTCTTGATTTTGGCTGGGGTCATGATCTCATGGTTATGGGATTAAGCCCTGCATCAGGCTCCCTGCTGAATGTGGAGCCTGCTTGAGATTCTCTCTCTCTCTCTCTCTCTCTCTCTCTCTCTCTCTCTCTCTCTCCCTTTCTCTCTGCCCCTCTCCTCCCTTATACACACTGTCTCTCAAAAAAACCCTAATATTTCTATTTTTAAAGTTTATTTATTCTGAGAGAAAGAGAGAGAGAGAGAGAGAAACACAAGCAGGGGGAGGCAGAGAGAGAGGGAGGCAGAGAATCCCAAGCAGGCTCTGAGTTTTCAGTGCAGAGCCTGACATGGGTTTGATCTCATGAATCATGAGATCATGACCTGAGCTGAAATCAAGAGTTGGATGCTCAACTGACTGAACCATCCAGGTGCCCTGAGAACTAATATTTCTTGTGTCTGAACATAGAGCCAAGGGCAGTTCTTAGGCTGAGTCAAATCCTCAGCTTCTTCATGTTCTTCTGGGGACCCAGGTGCTATCTAGACCTGCCTGCACTGGGTCATGCCCAAGAGTATGTAAGGTTCCTCCTTTCATGACCTACTTATGGGTAGCAGATAGAGAGGGGGAGGAGATAGGAGAAATAGCAGGAATCTGAAGCCTAGAGAAGGTGGTTAGAATCTATTTAAAAGATAAGAAGGTGAATTTCTGAGCCTGTGAGAAGGCCTAAAAGTAGCTCTCAAACAGGTTAGTGTACATTAGAATCACCTGGGGAAAGTTTTCTTGATGCAAATAATTTGTCTCCTTCCACAGATATTTTGTTTGAGGTTGGGAGGTCTAAATATGGCCTAGGAATCTTCATTTGCACTTAGCATTCCTCACAATTATGATGCTGAAGGTCTACAAAACACAATTTAGAAGCAGTAGGACCTTTGCAAAATAGATCACATATAAAACTGTAAGAAAAAAAATCCAAGGAATGAATTTACTATCTGTTTTCTCCTCCATTGATTTCAGATATATAATCACAAACACAATGCAATCTACTTATTATATTTGACCAGAGGGGGAATGATTGCAATGCTTATTAGCTGAGGGAAGCCTAAAAGCTGAAATTAAACCAACTGGCTGCTTAATGTGATCCTTTACCTCCTCCATCTAAGGGGCATTCATTCATTTCCTCTTTTCTTTCATTCAAGAACATACCACCTATGCTTTATGAATGAAAGTCAGCAGCCTTTCACAGTTAGGCAAATAATGCCAGCTTTGGAAAACCAAACAATGTCTCCTTTATATCTGTGTCTCTAAATCACACCCTGAGTACCCACTGCTGGTGTTCTCTCTTGTGCTCAAAGTTTTGGAATTACAAACACTCAAAGGGAGAAGTCTATATGATGTGCTGAAAAAAGAGAGCAATGTACAAGATGATGAATGCTATAACATAACATAACATAACATAACATAACATAACATAACATAACATAACATCACATCTATCTGTATATATTTGCAATTTTTTTATGATGAAAAATTTTGATTTTTATGAAATATTGTCATGAAATATTTTTAGGCAGACTCCATCCTACTAATATTGTTTCTTTCTGTCTTTGCGGGACTGAAAATTAGATTGGTGTGGGAAATTGTTAACTTTTACTTTTTATATCTTTGTAGTATTCTTCTTGTTAACAGTGAATCTAAATATATTCTGTATCAAAAAAAAATAGAACATTACAGTGTGTATTAGGTGCAGGGAAATTCTGGCTTTTGGGTCCCAGGTCCTGGGCGTGTTAAAATTAGAGGAAGAACAACACAAGTATTAAGGTCGATGTACTTCCTGTCAGATGCCTCCGCTCAGTGTCTTGTTAGATCAGATTTACCAGAGTTGCGATGACCAATCATCTGCTTTCTTCTTTCCTCAGTATGTGTGTGCTACAAAGGGTATCACTGTCACCAAGAGGCCCTGTAGGGTGCTCTGCCAACCACAAAGCACCCCCAGAATGAATGACAGGATTTCTGGTAACAGTTCAAGTGTACCCTGGTCTTGGAATTACGATTTTTGCTTGCTACTGAAAGTGACCAACTGTTTATTCCTTAAGAGCAACTGGCAAAAGTCCTGGGGCCTGCCCAAGTTTTGAGGCGGGGGTGGGGTACCATTTGTTTACTCACTGAATGAATTTTTCAGGTGGGTGGAAGGCCAACAAGAAAAAGTTGCATACTGCTCCTGTTCTGCTAGTGATGCTCAGTCAACAGCTGGTTATTTTAGCTATTACAATTGTAAACCAGTAAAATTCAATTTATATAGGCTTTAATAAATTCTTGAAAACAGAAAAGGACAACTATTTTATGATTCGACTTATACGAAGTACTTAGAGCAGTCAATTCATAGAGACAGAAAGTAGAACGTGGTTGCCAAGGGCTGGGGGAGGAGAGACTGGAGAGTTAGTATTTCATGGGTACGCAGTTTTGTGGGGAAGATGGAAAGGTTCTGGAGACGGATGCTTGCACGGTAATGTGAATGTACTTAATGCCACAGAACTATATACTTAAAATGGTTAAAGTGGTATATTTTGTGTTATGTATATTTTACCACAGTATGAGAATCATTGAAAACACTTGATGGGAAATGCAGAATGCGTCCAGAAACCTCTTCAAGGTGTAGCATTCCTGGATATTTTTACCCTTGCAGCGCGGACTTAATTATGGTAGTCCAGGGGGAAAATACTGGAGGGGGGGTCCAACTGTCCCACTGTGCCTGAGACCGAGGGGTTTCTTTGGAGATGGGACTTTCGGTGCCCCAAACCGGAAAGCCTCAGGAAAGCAGGAACAAGTTGGTCACCTTAACAGTAACTGGCAAAGGCACATCTTGAAGAAAGATAAGAGGATGATGGCAACACCGCTAACCGTGGAGAACAAGGTGAGGTAGTGGGTGGGAAGTCTGTGGAAAAGCAGCCCATCAAGGCTTCCTACACCTACAGCAATGGAGATGCATTTTTGATTTCTGCAATTTCATTTGAAATCTGGATTGCCTTGACTACTCCTAAGTTACCTTTTTGATGATCAGTGAGTAATTCAAATAAGGAAATGGTGCAGACTCAGCCTAAGTTGAACTGGACATGTGGACAGAGGGTCCACTGAAGGATGTGATGCAGGATGTAGAGACTGCCTGTTCTGTAACAGTCCAAGTTAAACTCCTCAGGTCTTCTGGAGAATAAACAAACAGCTGAAATGGCTTCCTTTGATGAGCCATTTGGCCGCACGGGGGCGGGGGGAGACTCCCCTGCCTGGCCTTTTTGCTGGCTGCCGGCTGATCAGCATTGCACTCTAAGTATGAAAATCAAAGTCTGTGTTCCCAAATGACTTTTTTTTTTTTTTTGCCTTCCCTGCTTCTCTTTCTCATATTTAAGTCCTGTTTGATTGTTTGTTTGTTTTTAGAGGAAATCAGCCTATTATTATTTCCCTTTGTGTAAAAATAAATAACATGTTAATAATTGTACTGTATGTCTTTGACCATTATTTTGGAGGCTCCACTGTGATACGGCATACCACAGAAACCTGTAGATGAAAGTGCACCTGGTCTGTATCTTGTCTGTACCTGGACCCCCTTGGGTCACCTTGGCTCATTGTCTTGGCTCCTATAATAAGTCCCGTGTGGCAGTTGTGTTCTCTGGCTCTCACATGCTAAATCTGATTCTTGGTCACATCTGTTTCTGCTTCTGGTTCTTGCTCTGCATGAACAGGGTCGGTGGCCCCTACTTTGGTGGCAGCCATGGTGCCGTCTGGGTTTTAATTTTATGGCCTGACCATTAAGTAATTTCTGTCAAGGGGTAGCTGATAGGGAATCTGCAATCTGGTTTCTAGGACCTTTGTAGGTTGTTTGCCTGAGGATTCCGATTGTGACTGGCACTAGAGAATGCAAGGTTGAAGAGTTTTGGGTATTTTTCTTTCTGTTTATGTAGTTTGGTTTGTATCAATTGGGCTCTTTTGACTCCAAAGATCAGAGCCCTTTTCTCTTTCTTTTCTTTCTTTCTTTCTTTCCTTCTTCCTTTCACTTTTATTTTTTATTTTTAATTTACATCCAAGTTAGTTAGCATATAGTGCAATAATGATTTCAGGAGTAGAATCCAGTGCTTCATCCCCTACGTATAACACCCACTACTCATCCCAACAAGTGTCTTTCTTAATGCTCCTTGCCCATTTAGCCCACCCCCCACCCTCAACTCCTCCAGCAACCCTCAGTTTGTTCTCTATATTTAAGAGTTTCTTATGTTTTGTCCCCCTCCCTGTTTTTATATTATTTTTGCTTCCCTTCCCTATGTTCATCTGTTTTGTATCTTAAATTTCACATATGAATGAAGTCATATGATATTTGTCTTTCTCTGACTAATTTCATTTAGCATGATACCCTCCAATTCCATCCATGTAGTTGCAAATGGCACGATTTCATTCTTTTTGATTGCCAAGTAATACTCCATTGTATATATATACCACATCTTCTTTATCTAGTCATCTGTTGATGGACATTTACAGAGCCCTTTTCCTTCTTTCAAAACTCTGGTCATTTTTCATGTGCGTTAATTCTGGACCCAATCGTGCCAAAATCTGTAAAGTTAAAATTGCTGCACCGAAATTAAAAGGAAGCTGAATCCCTAGCATTCAGTGGTCAGATTTCATTTCTTTTAATGAATGAATAATTCCAGAATTACTTTCTTCAGGGCTTATAAAATAAGGCCAAAGAAAGATTGTCACTATTGTGGAAAAAAAGGCACTAGATAAAAAGAGGCTATTTTGGTACATGTAGAAGGAAAATCACAAAATTACACACATTTATCAACACTGATTGTTCCCAGAAGAAACAAATGGTCATCAATGATGTGTCTTTATTCTTTAATTGATCATATTATAAATATGAATTAATTTCTTAAAAACATTTTTAGTGTTTGTTTTTGAGAGAGAGAGACAGAGCACGAGCAAGGGAGGGGCAGAGAGAGAGGGAGACACAGAATCTGAAGCAGGCTCCGGGCCCTGAGCTGTCAGCACGGAGTCTGATGTGGGGCTCGAACCCATGAACAGGGAGATCGTGGCCTGAGCCGAAGTCAGACACTTAACCGACTGAGCCACCCAGGTGCCCCAATATGAATTAATTTCTGAGCAAATAAATAGATGTATTCTGTCTACCTATGGAGAGAGTCAGTAAGTTGGTAATAAGGGCTCCTAAAATCTATTGGGGCAAGTACCTTTTCCACCTAGCTTTTATAATTTCCAAACATTAAGTGCTTATATAAATGTAAAGTAAGAGAAATTAAAATTTATAAGTATGATTTAAATGAGTTGAATGTAATAAGTTTTTCTTGCTAAAGCTGTAGCTCAGAGAAAAGTTTAGCTGTAAGTTTCATTAAGAGCCTTGGTTACTAGGTTTGAAAATCAAATGGGAAAATTTAGTGTTTTTAATAATTTTTAAAAAATGTTTATTTTTGAGAGAGAGAGAGGGTTTGAGGTGGGGGAGGGACAGAGAGAGGGAGACAGAGGATCTGAAGTGGACTTCATGCTGACAGCTGAGAGCCTGATGTGGGGCTTGAACTCATGAACGAGGAGGTCATGATCTGGACCGAAGTCGGATGCTTAACTGACTGAGCCACCCAGGCTCCCCTTGGTATTGCTTTTTTCTTTTAAGTTTTATTTATTTATTTTGAGGGGGGGGTGGGGAGGAGAGAGAGAGAGAGAGAGAGAGAGAGAGAGAGAATCCCAAGCAGGCTCCGCCCTGTCAGTGCAGAGCCCGACCTGGGGCTCGAGCTCACAAACCTCAAGATCATGACCTGAGCCATCAGCCCAGAGCCTGACGCGGGGCTCGAACTCACGCACCGCGAGATCGTGACCTGGCTGAAGTCGGACGCTTAACCGACTCCGCCACCCAGGCGCCCCTCTTTTAATATTTATAATCAAACTGCCTCTGAAAATGTGACTTAATAAATTTGTTTACAAACAACATTATCTCTTCCCTCTATGCCAGTCTTGGACATTTTTTTTCATGAAAAGCCTAATTAATTCAAATTTCCTAAATTCTTTCTATTGTTGTAGCTGGTTAGGTAAATATCCCTTTATTTAAGATGATAAAATTACAGAAGCATGTATTCAACTAAATTAAATTTTAAAAGGTAATTTCTTTATAGAAAGAGATATCATGTTACTAGTAGACAAAAGTAGATAGTTCTTGCTTTCCTGCTTCAGGTTTTCTGTATCTGGAGAAAAAAGTTGGTTGCTTTGCTTAAAGGTAGCCATTAAATAGAAAAAGCTGACATTATATGGTATAACATATTAAAAAATAAATATGTAGATACAAGATAATGGATGTTTCACCTGTTTATCAAGGGAATTGTTATAGTTTATCAAGATGGAAAACTTTATTTATTGTGCATGTTTATATTTTATATGTAGTCATACATTTTACAGATGAAACAATCAGAGATGCACAGAGAATCTGGAAATACTACAAAGACCTTTTATTTCCTAAGCCATTTGAGAGTAATTTGCCAGCCCAGTGCCCTATCACTCTGTCTGATATGTACAATATTTTCTATGAACAAAGCCATTTTCCCATAAAACCACAATACATCCATTGGAATTGGGGGATTAACCTCAATATATTATTACTGTACAATCCTCAGACCACATTCAGACTTTCTAAAAATATCCTTTGTAGGAAAAGGACCTAGTTCATGACTTGCATTCAGCTGTCATGTCTCTGTATTGTCTCCTCTAGTCTGGAGCACTCCCTCAGTCTTTCCTTAACTTTCATGACCTTGACACCTTTGAAGATGATAGGTCAGTTATTTTGTAGAGTGTCCCTCAATTTGAATTTATCTGACGTGTCCTCTAACTAACTAACTGTGACTAACACAGGTGAAACATCTTTGGCAAGAATGTCACAGAAGAGATGCTTGTTCTTCTCAAGCATCCTGTCAGGTGGTACAGGGGGTCACTTTGGCCCATTACTGGTGATGTTCACTTTGATCACTTGGTTAAGGTGGTGTCTTCCAGGCTTTTCCACTGCAAAATTCTCTTCTCAAGAGTTCATTTGTCATTCAACTAAGCTGCCTTCTTTCTCTCTTTTTCCCTCCCTCTGTCCCTCTGTCCCTTCCTTCTGTTACTGTTGACTCATGGATTTCTATTTTATTTGATGGGTTATAGTCTGTTTCCATCATTATTTCTATTGCCCCTCCTTGGTCCACTGATTTGAGACCAAATCAGTGCAAGTTGGTTCCTGTTTCTTTCTGATGTGTTCTTCATCCTTCAAGTACTTCTTTGCTTTCTGGCATGAGTTGTTTCAGGCTCATCTTGTACTTTTTTAGTCCCAGTTCTGAAATGGGTAATTTCTCCAAGGGGCTTTGGTGCCTTTAGTGGAGAATATTATCCAGAAACCCAGATCTGGGAACAAGGTGTCCTCACCTCACTTTTATTGGGGTGCCCTTTTTCCCAGGCCCTCTCTTTGTGGATGGAACTACAGAGAATATATGTTTGCATGTGTACATTCCATAGACACATTATGCATGTACACATTTGTATCTATATTTCTGTATCTACCGATCTGTGTATTAAAAACAATGAGTTAATGCCAATACCTCTAATTCTAGTTCAACACTACAGGATTCGTTCTGATTTTTGCTCTTTGTGTATTTATTGCTCCTTTCTCAGACACTGAGAAACCTGGCTCCCAGTACCCATATGCATTTTATTTTTATTATTATTATTATTTGCTCTTCCTGACAACTCTCCAATCTGTGGGACCATCCTTACTTTGACTTGACTGTTATTCAACCCTGATGGTAATTCTAATATGGTATTGTTGGATGATATCTCATATATTAAAAATAACCAAGATATCCCTTGTTCCGATATACCATATAGTATAACATACATGTTATACTATATAGTAAAACATACGTATACTATATAGTTTAACATATATATGATTTTTATATGATACACACACACACACACACACACCTATGGCTTATTCTCTTCAGAAAGTCACCTTGCTGGAGGTTCAAGAGTTAACATCTCTACCGACAGTGGATATGTCTTCAGGGTTGGTTGTGATTTGGCATGGTATAAAAATAAAAGTAAAAAAGTTAATGACTTCTTTTTTTTTAAAGTTTATTTATTTTTGAGAGAGACAGAGAGAGTGAGGGGGGAGGGGCAGAAAGAGAAGGAGAGAGAGAATCCTAAGCAGGTTCTGCGCTTTCAGCTTGGAGCCTGATATGGGACTTGAACTCAAGAGCTGTGAGATCATGACATGACCTGAAATCAAGAATTGAACACTTAACCGACTGAGTCACCCAGGTGCCCCAAAAAGGTAATGACTTCTTAGAGGCACTTCAGGAGTTGAAGAAAATCTCAGTTATTAAATTAAAGCCAAACAAAATGTCCCAAATGATCAATAAGCCAACAAATAACCATTGTGCATATGGGTTCCAGGATTCTGTGAAGGTAGAATGAATGGGCTATGATGTGTTAAAATCAAAATGGTCTAGACTTTCAGAAGAGCTTACTCTTTATATTTACCTCTAATAATAACACCACACTCCACACCCAAAACTCCTCTGTGCTCTTACTGCATGGAATGGCTGCAGGAGGACCCAGGGGATTTGCTTGACTCTTTATGTAGCAAACTACTTTCTTGTACTCTGGCCCAGTCGTTGGTGAGATTGCACATTTTTCTTGGGTTTCTTGGTATTCTCACCTTGCCCTTCCTCACATTTGCTAGTTCTGACCTCAGATTGTCTCTGAGTCTGGTGTCCTCCCCTCACCTCTGTAGACTTGGCAGTCTGCACTTGCTTTGGTTATTGACCTGGCTCCTACAGTGCCAGTCGGGGCAAAGGCCTCTTTGATTTTTACAAGGAAATTGAAAGGCACACTTCATAGAGGCCAAACATGTTCTAGAATATTTTTGCCTTGTAGCAAAGAAAGTCAAAGCCCAGAGCTATTCTAAAAAACCTTGGCTGGTAGCATTTTATTTGGATGAGAGAATCCTACAATTTGTACAATGTTATATTTGGTCTGGTCAATCTGCAACTTTATCCTTAAAGTTTAATATGCATTTTAAAAATTGGTATTATTTCAAAGACTAACTGGTACCCTAATATGTTTCTCAAAACCAGTCACAGTGTCTAGTCTGAAATTCAGAGGTTCACCTGAGGATGAAGGGAGCTTGAAAATAGTTTTGGTCCTTAAGTGCCCTCCATGAAAATATGAATCTCCACTGGAGGATTGCAAGGCTGAGGGCCTGGGGTTCTTGAGATCAGTTTCATTCTTTACAGCCAGCCTCTCCTGGCCTTACTATTTTTGTTTAAACTTCTCAAACACTTCCTAATGTTTTGGTTTTGAAGTGTTGTGCAAATGATGCTTATGAATACGGAAAAATAAAAGGGAAGAAGTTATTTGTATTGTTGGAGACAAACACAGCTCAAGTTCATCTTTGTAAGCTGCTAAAGAGCTCAAGTTAAAAAGGGGCACCTGGGTGACTCACTTGGTTGAGTGTCCGACTTTTGATTTCAGCTCAGGTCATGGTCCCAGGGTCATGGGATCAAGCCCTGTATCCGGTTTCAAAGTGGAGCCTGCTTGGGATTCTCTCTCTCTCCCTCTGCTCCTTTCCCACACTCATACTTCCTGTCTCTTAAAAAACAAACAAACAAACAAACAAACACAAACAAACAAACAAACAAAAACCCAACTCAAACTAAAGAGCTTGCCCAGGTGAAGAGTTATCTGTAGTGTTAAAATGAACCATTGGTCAAGGCAGGGGGTCCAGAGGGTGGCAGAGTAAGTTTGGAAGGCTTCTAGGACAGCTCGGGTGGCAGAAAGGCCATGCTCTGCAGAGGGTCTGATAGTGGGACAACTGTGCTTTGGGTCACCATCTTGTACATGACACCTGTGGTCAACATCTCTGTTGACTGGATGTTGAGCATAGTCATCTCCAGTAGGAGAAGCTTCAGGGACTACTGCACCTCTGTGTTCTGTACCCCTGCTCCCCTCCTGTCACTCATCTGCTTACAGGCCCATTGAATGGTTTGTTCTGACTTGTCCTGAAACACATAACTTCCCTAAGAAAACTCGTATGTGCCCTGACCTCTCTCTATACCTAACAACCAACATTCTTTTAAAAAGTCCGGAGCACTCCCCACCCCCACTCCATCACTAAATAGCCATGCAGTAAATTGTGTGACTCTGTAAGGAAACTCTGAGACATCCGTGTAGTTGGCGAAATTCAAACCCATCACTGCTGATCCCTTAAAACAGAGTTTGTAAAGGGCCAACATGGTCCTCAATCCACAGGGTTTAGAAATTTTTGGTAGTTACTCACCATTTTCTTGGGGGAGATTTTGTACAAATAAGTTTGTTTTTCCTTCAGAAAATTCAGAAGCTCTGGACGTACCAGACCTATATTTCTACATGGGGGTAGTTGGCTGGGGCTGAGTAGAGGTTATTACCTCTAGATGGTATATAGATTTGTCAGAGTCCCCACAGTTCTCTATTATCTTTCTACCCAGCCCACTTTATCATGTAAAATACCTGCCTCGTCTCTGTATGCTGAGTTTGCAAAGCTCACCTAAAGCTATGCTTAGCTAACGTCTTCGTTAGGTGGGAATAAGTTCAGAGACAATGGTACAGAGAGGATAGGAAAGCAGTAGGGAGATAGACTTGTCTCTACAGACAAAATTACCCTCTTTCAAAGTGTTGAACCAGACACTCACAACCTTAGCCTGATCCTGACTTGGACCTTCTCACTGATTCAGATTTCCTGTCCAGGTCTGCATTTGTGTCAGCCTCATTGGGTATGCATTGGAGATGTGGGAGAGAACATTCACTCTCCCTCCCTGGAAAGAGACCAGGGTATACTTACATTTTCTGTAAGCACTCTGAGCATTCCAAGACCAAGAATATTAGCTCTGGGAGGCAAGGAGAGAACCTGCTTTTGCCTCATACCTTCTTTCAGCTTCTGTTCCCTAAACCTACACCCCCTGTGAAAGAGAACCAAGAACAGTATGGAGATGTCACTGTACTATCTCATTCCCAAGATTTGGACCTCAGCCCACGGGAACCACCCCCCCCCAACCCCCGCTATTTTCATGTTCAGTAAGTTTGTAGGAGTAGAAGGAAGAAAAGTGGATATGGAAAAACATGGATTCTAGAAATCTGAGAAAGTAAAATAAGACTCATCTTTCCTTTAAAAATAGGTCATGTTCATATTTGGCATTTCAGTGTGAAATCTGATGGGTGTAGTTGGCTTGAGCAGAATGGAAGTTAAGTTGCTGGGTTGAGAAGGTCAAGAAACTATGAAGAAAAGGTTTGCATAAGACATTCATACAAGCATTTAAGCCAGTGATATGATGATGGTATCTGGCCGACAGACGAATTCTGGGGGTGTCAATGAATGTGAGTAACTGACAAAGGTAATGGGAAGGAATGGTTGGTATGGTTTACTTAGTTCAAAGGAAGAGATTTAAAACTTTTATCTGAGAATGGAGGTTTAATGGGGAGAAGTGGCAACTGGTAGCTAAGAGAAAGCCTGGCCTCATTTACTGATCTTTTTAATGATGGAAAGTTTGCTGCCTGGAAATTTCTTATTGGGAGACACTTACCTAGTTCTTCAGATTGACACATAACCAAATAATACAACATTTGAATCATTGGTTACTTCACTTATTTTCCCTGAGCCCTCTGATACTATAGTTTTGTAGCTCTCTGAAACAGTATGTTGTAGAAAAATTAATTCTATTTTCCTCAAATGTTGCTCCTCCTCTCCTGATTTCTCTGCACAGCCCTACTGTGGGCAGCTTAGTGTGTTTCATAGGCCATACGACAAAATACAGGGTGGTCTCGGTGCAGAGGGAAATGAAAATGATGATTAGCTGCTTGTGTGCTGAGGTCAGAATTCTCTGGCGGTCCCTGCAGGCTCCTCTTGAAAGCTCTGGCTCAGTTAGTCTTATCACCTTCCGTGAGTCATTTGCACTGTGAGAATCAGGTATGATGCCTTTCTCTTACCCACACATTTCTGAGCCCTGACATATTTCTTGACCCTCTTTCCTTTCCATGTCAACTCTGATCGCCCTAATTTAAGTACTTATTGTCTCGTCTAAACGATTGCAGCAGATTTTAAACTAGCTTTCTATCCTCTGGCCTTGTCCACCCTAAAATCCATCTGCCATGCTGTCACGGAATGCTAGTACCTTGCCAACATGACACGGAAGCAAAGCCATCAGGCATAAGGTTGAGGTATCATGATGCCCAACTTCCAGGTAACACTTTCCTCCACATCACAATATATCATCTGCATATCTCAGAGGGGAGGAATCCTAAACTATTTGCAATGTGGTAAGCACCAAGTTTGATTGTAGATGAAATCAGCTGCATCAATCATGAAACATGATTCTCTTTGTTCTGTATGCATCCCCAAAATTTTAAGGAAATAGTTATAAATTAAGAGAGACCATGAATGTCTCTAACCTTGATGTTCTGCTGTGATTTGGAAGTAAGGAAGGGTATTTGTCAGTGTCATCCTGTCTCTTAGTTCAGCTTCTGAAGTCAGTACCCTCTAGTGACCTTCTTTAGTCTCCCCTTTACCCACTTCCTTCAGGACCACTGCATTGCTTAACAACCGTGGGCACCATTACGCTGGATTGTATGTAAATAGTGCCTCTGGAGTTGAGGTATACTCTACTGTGGTCCTTCTCTTTGCTTCACACTCCAGCAAATGCCAGAAATATGTAGACCTCACCCTGCTGAGTCTTGTTTCTTTGTATTTTATTTTTCTGGTTTCTCCTGGAAAGTCTTTTCACTTTTTTCCTCCTTGAAAACACAGAGACACACACAGACATGTACACACACATATACATACACTGCTGGTTAAATGTTATTCATCCTTAAAGACATAGCTTAGGCATCAAACTCCTCCAGCAAGCTTCTCCTATTTCCCTACTCATCTTCACGTTTGTGAGCCCACTCATGACGTTATGTATCAATTTTGATTAGATACACATCTTTCTTCCACTAAACTGTAAGATCCCTAGGAGCAGACACCATGTCTCAAGCACCATTGTGGTCCCAGTTCCTACCACAGTAACCGATGCCATCTTTCCTTTAACCACTTGCTAACACCCCTCTATGCACCCCTCTCAGATGTCCTATCCCAAGGTTGACCCGGTCCCAGGATGATGAGAATGGGACTATATACTTCCTTCACTGGAAACCCTGCCCTACCTACTGGGGCATGATTTTTTTTCCTACCCCTGAGTGGCATTAAACACAATACTGGGTCCCACACATAGTCCCAAGGTCTAGGTTTATTATTAATTCCAAATGCCAATACCAATTGAGTATTAATACTAATAACAATAGGTGAAACGTTGACAATCTAGACCAAGTTGTACTGTCTCAGAATTATCTAGTTCCTTTTCAGAATTTTCTGCAGCACCAAAAAGAAGCAGATCTGCACACTTTCTTGCCTATCTTTGTGTGTGTGTGTATGTGTGTGTGTGTGTGTGTGTGTGTGTGTTTAGGTCATGTTCCTGATCCCTGAGAGAGCAACATATGCACATGAACAAACAATATTATACAGGGCAGTCAATGTATACTTAGAGGAGTGTTTGTTATTAATGCTTATTTGTTTTTGAGAGAGAGAGAGAGAGAGAGCGAGCGAGCACATGTGTGGGGGAGGGTCAGAGAGAGAGGGAGACCCAGAATCGGAAGCAGGCTCATGATCTGGGCCGAAGTCGGTTGCTTAACTGACTGAGCCACCCAGGCACCCCAGAAAAAGGAACATTTCTATGAGAAAGACTTGAATTTGATAAAAGGTACATCCAAGAAAGTACAATTCCTTGGGGTCTCTCATAAGATGATCTTTTTCATGATTTTGTTCAACAGTTATTTATGCAGAGCCTAGTATGTGCTAGGCATTGTTCTAGGGGACATACAAGTGAACGAAATCGAAAAAGAAATCTCTGTCCCATAGGGCTTACTTTCTAATAGGTACTTAATTGCATTTGCATAAGTACAATGTTACATTACTTCTTCCTAGAGCAGAAGAATATTCTAGCTCAAGAATAAAACCAAGTTTCCAATTCTCATAAGGGAAAAATGTTTTTCAGCTCTCTAATGATCCTCCTCAAAACAGGTTCCAAAAAAATCTTGAGGCTCATCTTAGGTAGTAGGTACTTTTAATATTGACATTTAATATTTATGTCAGGAGATGAAAGTATTTAATGAATACATATAAAGAGCCAACCTTAACCAAATAGCTTTTCCAGCTTCATTCAGTACCATGAATGATACAGCTGATAAGATTATACTAAATTAAGTACTAATGGCCTTATATCAAACATCACCAAGGTCTTCTGGCTCCCAGCTTAACCAATATGCAGTGTAGCTGGGTGACATTGAACTGGTTTCTCTCCAATGTGTGGTAAAGGGGCAGCTTTTCCTTGGCAAAGTCCCCTTGATGAGTCCATGGTGTCACTGGCGTTATCTCTGAGAGGTCATTGTTCATCTTCCATCATAGGTCAGACTTGGCAGTGGTGAAATAAATGTTCTTGCTACATCTGTACATACATAATCATGGGCTGTTCTGAACACATACGTCATTTTGTGGGTGGGTGAGAGGATTCTAAAAACAAAAAACAAATAGGCCTTTTCAGCTTTTGGAACTAAAAGAACACAATAAATGTGTTTCAACAAGGAGGATGATCCCAGGTCAGTTGTAGAAGTTTGTGTTGGCTAATGGACTAGGTAACCCCAGAATCCTTCCCATTGCCAGTAGACTGTGATTCCAAGAATCATCCATGAGTCAGAAGTCAATGCTATTAGTGTCTTGTGGGAGCATACTCATACGTATATAGAGAAGTCAATAGAAAGACTCTGAAGAAGAGAGAGAAACTATGCCTGTGTTTAACCAAAGAAAAGAACTTCTTGCATTTTGCCAATATCCTTCCTGGCACAATCTAGGGGCTAATTTTATGCAGCGTCAGAATTACAAGAAGCCATTTGAGGTGACATATTTTTAGAGAGGACTTATTAATGGTGGAATAAGAGTGAGACATGAAGTCCAATAGTGCCTCCATATTAACTCCAGCTCCATAAGTCAAGTGGGAAATCTATAGATTAATGAAACTCAGTAAATTGTTTAATTATACTCCCGCCAACCCCCGCTCCCCCATGCACAGCTCTAGATGAACAAATACCCAGTTTCTGTTAGAGATATTTCTTTCCCACATATCTCTCATAGTAACATTATTTACATGGAAGTAAAAAGGTAAAGTGGTATGTTATAAAATGTAAAAACTACATAAAGCTGCACAGGACATATTACTCCTAGGAGTAGAGTTGGAACCCAGTAATGCCAGGTAAGTGAGAAAACCGTCTGTTTTTATATTTTAATGATCAATCTAATGATTTGCTTTGGGTTTGTTAATGTCTTTGAACGGTGCCTTGAGCTTAACAAGGTGACTGTGTCTGCTTTTATTCCCTTCCTCTCCAGTTAGACACTTAGAATTATATTAGATAGTAATATCTCCATTAACCAAATGTTGTTGAGAAATGGGACTGAACATGAACACCAATACACTTTCCAAACAACTGCGTTTTAGCCTAGCTGAGGTAGAAACAATGACAACCTAACGTAAGTGGGAACATTTGAAAACCTGTTTAGCCTTAAACACAGGTGCCGAGCATGATTATCCTGTGATGTTCTCAGGAGCTACTTTGATGTATAGGACCGTTCGTTCTTAGGCTGAATGATTCCTCGGTGTTTTGTTTTGTTTTACTGGGCCCATTTTCATAGTTTTCTTCCTCACTTTTTAGCTGTTACTGCCCAAGGTCACACTTTTCCAGATTCTCTCCAACCTCTTCTAGTTGTCTGTTTCTAATATTAGTGAACCAGACACCATTTAACCAAACATACTAAGATTTACATCCAAAGTAGTCACGTTCAGAGTTTTGTTTGGTCTGAATCAGAGAACACCGAGGTAACACAGTGAAAGGCACGGGCCTATTCTCTATACGTCATACACCACTCCAGACCGGATTCTGTGTGTGGTCTGAGGCAGGTCCCCAAAGCCCATCCATGGTCCTTAGTTTAAACAGTTCTAAAGCTTATGCATTATGCCTATATAGAAATTATGTCACATTTTCTCTCAAAGCTAGCTTATTCTCCTTTTAGACCAGGAGGTTGAAGACTTTGGTTTTGTTTATAAACTTGACTCTTGTTGACATATAGCCTGAGTAAGTATTTAACTACTCTAAGCTTCAGTTTCTTCATCTACAAAATGACAGTAATAATAACTGTCCTAGAAGACAATTGCAGGATAAAAATAAAACAACGTACATGCAAGCAAGGTGCAAACTCCAGACAAGTACAACTTAGCCGGAAGTCCATGGACAATGGGTGGGCTTCAGAGGATCTGTGCTCCTACTGATATTATAAGAACAATGTGGGTTTTTGCCCCTGTATGTTTTTCTTGGCATAAGTGTCCATAGTTTTCATCTATGGAGTTTATGACCCTAAGGAGATTAAGAATAATTGCTTATAGCCTGCACTTTATGATATCACTTTTATTTCCTGGTTCTAGACTAAATTTCAGGTGGGTACAGTTGTTTAACGTATTGACTTCCAACACAGAGAAGTGTTAATGTGTATTTGGAGTACTAATAGTATCTACTGAGCTCAACTTAAATGAATAAACTATTAGAGAATATGTATCGATAAATACACATAGCCATATCCTGCTACTTAGTATGCTACTTTACTATGTTATATTATCGATATATCTATATCATTTCAATGAATAATTAGTATATCATCTAGTCTAACATTCTTATTTCATCAAAGAGAATAAACAAGCTGATCTTCATAGTGTCTATATCTGTATCGGTTTCACTTCTTCAAAGGGATGCTGTGAAGATAAAGATATAGCTGTTACAATGTTGGAGATTTCAGAGGAAAGTTACAATGTAATAATAATGATATGGTGGCAATAATAGTTATGAAATAGCTTGTTATAACTACTGTTAATTGAGTATCTGCTAAGTACCAGGCACTGTGTTAGGCATTTTGTACAAAATGTATCTAATTTTCAAATCAACCTTTAAAGATAGACATTATTGTCCTCATTTTTAGATGAAGAAACCTATGAATTAGGTTAAGAAATATGTCCCAATCACAAAGCTAATAAATGACCAACCTGGAATTTTAACCCAAATCTGTTTGGCTCTAAAGTCTGTTATTTTTTTCCTATAGTTAAATGTAGCAGATGATATATTTGTGATTTGTGACTCTTAATAAGGTATAAGCCAGCCCTACAAGATAAGAGTTAATTCTTATTTTTCTACTGAATTTGAATATTATAATAGTCAATGTACTAACTTCAAAAAACTTAGGACGCACCTGCAATGCAATCTAACCTTTATCTTAAAGGTAAGAGATGCCCATTGAAAGGTATTAGGCAAGGAGATGATATAATTAGATCTTGTGTCTTTGGAAGACACAGTACAGTTGAATGAGTTGGAACTCATTCAGATGTGACTAGAGGCAAGGAGGCCAGAAGGGAGGCTGTTTTAGCAGCAGCAGTAAGGATGGGCAGAAGTGAGTGGGCTCTGTGACTCTCTAGGAGGTAGCCTAGATAAGTCTTGATGACTAGATGTGGGAGGTCAGGATGGTGAGGAATCAAACAAGGTGCCCAGATTTCTGTGTGGACATCTCCTTCCCTGTTTTTAGGACAGGCAGACAGGTTATCAGGAGGAGATTTACAGGTGAAAATGCTAAGTGCTTTTTGGACATATTGGGTTTGTGGTGTTTGTGAAGATGTTAAGATGGCCTTTGGATATTCTGTTTTGAAGTTTAGAAGAGTGATGGATGGGCTGGAGATTCAGTTTCAGAAGTAAGCACCATAAAAATGGCTAAGGAAAGCCTTGGAAGTAGATAAAATTGCTCAGGGAGGGTATGTATGGTCAGAAGGGAAGAGAGTTTAGACCAGACCCTGAAGAAAAGTAACATTTAAAAGACAAGTACGAGAGAAAGGGTAGCTAGAGCTGTGGCAGTGTAGCATCATAGATTGGACACTATTTCAAGATGGAAGAAGTGACTCTAGGCATTTACCCAAAAGAAGTGAAAACATATGTTCATACAAAGCCCTGTACTTCAATGTTTATAGAAGTTTATTAGTAATTGCCACAAACAGGAAGCAATCTAAATATCCATCAACGGGTGAATGAATAAATAAATTGTACATCTGTACAATGTACTCAACGATGAAAAGGAACTGCCTCTACACACAGCATTGGTGACTCTCAGAAGAATTTGCTAAGTGAAAGAAGCCAAGTACAAAAGTCTACAGACTGTTTATATGACAGTCTGGAAAGCAAAACCATGGAGACAGAAATCAGGTCAGTGGTTGCCAGGAGCTGGAGGTGGGAGAAGGGGATTGACCATCGAGGGACTCAGAGGAACTGTTTGGGGGTGATGGTAATGTTGCTTATCTTGATTATGGTGGAGGTCACCTGAGCATATGAGGTACCCAAACTGCTAGACATGTACCTAAAAAGGATGAGTTCTACATTATATAAATC
This sequence comes from Acinonyx jubatus, assembly GCF_027475565.1. Taxonomy (NCBI): domain Eukaryota; kingdom Metazoa; phylum Chordata; class Mammalia; order Carnivora; family Felidae; genus Acinonyx; species Acinonyx jubatus. Next base: position 23,793,981 of record NC_069391.1, on the reverse strand, counting down.
ATGTGTCAATAAAACCAACGTAAAGCAAAACACAAATACAAAAGGGAGTTGTCAAAATGTCAGACGCTGCTCACAAATCCTACAAGAAGAGGCCTGAGACATGCCCGTTGTGTTCGGCATCGGTGACTTTATGGGGGGCAGTGTCAGTGGCACGGGGGAGGCAGAGCTAGATTGTTAAGGGTTGAGGAGTAAGAAAAGACTGATGCCCCCAATACCCATTTTCTTCTTCTTTTGTGGGAATGGAGCCCTGAATTTAGACTCATGACTATGCAGAATGAAGACTGTTTTGCCCAGTCTCCCTGGAAACTGAATGTGGCCATGTGACTGAATGCTGGCCAAAGAGATGTAAGTGAAAACGTCCTGAGGCAGCTTCTGGGAGCCTTCCAGAAGAGGTAGCTGGCATGCTTCCATTGCCCTTTCTTCTTTGCTCCTTCTACCTTTGTGCTGGTTGAAATGCAGACATGATGGCTGGCATTGGAGCAGCCAACTTGGACCATGAAATGACTTCAGAAAGGGAGACCACAAATGACGAGAACATTTTGGAGAAGCCTGGGTCTCTTAGCTCTTTGAGAGATGCTAACCTGGTCCAGGACTACTCATCTCTGTACTTTTAAGATACGTCAAACGAATCTCTTTCCTGGTTGAGCTTAATCCTATAAGCTACCGGGAACAAATCTGAGGATGGAGAGGTGGTGAGTGCAGGCAATGCTTTCAAGAAGCTTGGCTATGAAGGGGACCAGTAAAAGGTGGGTGGGATGGTACCTGGAGAGGGACATAGGTTGAGGGAGGGTTTTGTGATCTTCAAATTCATACTCGATTCTCTGTGAATGGAAACCTGTAAATGACCCAGAATCTCTTTCCACCAAAAGCCCTGTGAATTGTCACTGGGTTTGACTTTGTGGCTCACTTTCCAGAAGGAAAGGAGAAGCAATGCATTCCCCTCTGAACATTTTGTACCCGTCTCCTTCCAGCCCCTTGCTTGTGTAGAGCTTATAACATCTAAGGGTTATAGATGGGGCTGCATTTTGGAGCCCCCTCCCCTTTTGGGCCAGTCTCTTCAGGGCTCCTTTCCTGAGGCCTTAACTTAGCGGGTCTACTTCTCTCTTACTCTCCATTGGAGTGTGTGTGTGTGTGTGTGTGTGTATTACAAAACTGCATTATTAAGGTATAATTCATATGCCATAAAATTCAGCCAGAATGTACAATTCAGTGCTTTTTAGTATACTCACAAATTTGTGCAATCATCATCATAACTTAATTTTAAAACATTCGTCTTGATGTCTTATTACTTATTTTTATAGCAATATTTTCGATCTCTGTTGATGTTGACTTCTCTCTCTCTGTGCTTTGTCTTTCTGCTTTACCGGGGGAGCTCCACTAGGGCAGGGACTGTGATGACTATGGATAGGGCTGCATCCTCAGCACCTGGCAGACACGGACTGGCAGAGAGACCGGGCAGAACTACACAATGAAAGCCTAAAGCTTGTCCCATCCATTCTTTATTGCAGCAGGTGCAGGGCACCTGAGTGGGAGCCAGGTCCCCACCTGGGAAACCATTAAGAGTAGGCAATTCTCTGAGGGGTTACAGGGAGGGCATATATGCCCGGGGGAGGCTTATAACTCTGGGGTGGGGCTGTGGTGATTTGGGAAACCACTGTTCAATGTATCTATTGTTTTCAAAGAAGGCGCTAAGGAAAGTGACACTGGACAATATCTTTCTAGTGGGCAGGAATACGCAGAATATGGAGGGGTAAGAAGGGCGTGGGGTCGCCAAAGGGTTCAAACACCGCATTGAGGCGCCGCAACGCAGCTGGAGTTTTCCTTGGGAAACTCAGACGTTTGCCCGCTGGGCTGGCACAATGGCGTTTCCGAACCCATGCCCGACCCACTGGGGGCAGTACTTGTTATTTGCTAGACGCTTCTTTCTTTTGCAACTTCAAATCTGCAAGAGCTGCAACCTTGCCGATGACTCAATCGTTTCCTCGAACCCTCTGGGCTGTGTCACCGCCGCAGCCGCCCCTCTGCCCTCCCACTCGTCCCCGGCGTCTCCGTGCAGCGCCGCCCGTCCCAGGGGAACCGCGGGCGCACCTGGCGCCTCGGGCGCCCCAGCACTGCGCGCTGGTGGCCACACCGCCCGGCGCGCAGCTGCCAGAGCGCTCCCTCCCGAAACATTTAAGTGGAGTGGCTTGTCTAGCGCCCAGCGAACAACATTATCCAATTGCTTCCCGTTTTATTCGCAGGCTGGGAGCTGAGAGAGCCGGAGCGTTCACTTTCAACCCTCAAGGGGGGGAGGGGGTGCGGGCGGGGAGGGGAGAAGCTTGCGGCTCCACCTCGCGCGCGGCGCGGCCAGAGCGCCCGGCTCCGGCAGAGGCGAGCAGCGCCGGTGAGCCCCGCAGCAGCGCGCCCGGCCGCCCAGAGCCCCGCGATGGAGTGAGTATCCCCGCGCGCGGCTCGCTGCCCTCCTCTCGGCATGTTGCCATGGCGACCGCGGCAGCAGGCAGATGCGGGCTCGGGTCCCAGTCCCGGATGGGTGTTTAATTTCAGCCCAGTGTGTACGCCTGGTGTTTCTATAGCAGCAGTGGCAGGGGCTGGAGCCAAGGGGCAGGAGCCCCGGGATGAGTGGTTTTGTGCGGCTGCCTCTTGGCCAGCAGGGCCTCCGGAGGGGACGCTGCTGCTAAGGAGGGAAGCACGTCCTAGGGTTCCCCATCCCTGCCCCAAGCTTCCGATTCTCAGGGAGTTGGCTGAGAATAGCCATTACTTCCGATTCCTAACCATGTCAGCATTATTGGACTGCAGTTAAAAAAGGGGGGGGGGTGTCACTGCGGATCGGAAGCAAATGTGGTTCGGTGTGAATTGTGTAATGGAAGGATGATGAGTTAGTGGGTAATATGAGACAGAGCTGCAATGCCCTGGCTACTAGAAACCAGCAGACGACCCAAAATTATTGATTTGTTCCTGGGGTAATTGAGAAATGAGACAGAAAGGTAGGAGCAGCAGCCGGGGGGTTGACTTACAACGTTTGGCACCGTGGGCACATAATGGGAGGGTTGGGGAAGAGAGGGCAGGGAGGCAGGAGGGGCGTTAACCAGAAAAGACACAATAAAGGGCTTCGGTCTTGGGTTCGAACTGGGGTTTCTCTCCCCTCAGCCTTTGCATCCCGGCGTTGCCTTTTGGTCACTCTCTCAGGCTCCTGCCGCAGCAGGGCCACTTTGACGGGCGACAGGCTCCAAGAAAGGGTGAATTCTGGAGCCAGCTATTAGATACTGCTCACTTGGTCAGCTTCTCCGCCTCCTGTTCTCTTCCCACGGATACTTCCTGACATTGGGGCTGTATGAAATCATATTTCAGCCTAGAGATAACGACCAGTTTTCAGGTATTGGGATCTTCATGCCAAACCCAATAAACCGTAGATGCAGCTGTCATCCCTCTGCATATCTGATTGTGTAAATGTAATTTAATCCTCACCAACAAGGCTGCTAAAGCAGAAGTCAGAGGTGGTGCAGCATTTTAGGAGTGAGGAGTTGTAGTTTTCAGCCCCTGACTTGGCTGGCACTAGTGTTACTGATTTTCTGTACCAGTAATTTAATATCTCCGAGCCTCAGTTTCCCTATGTGTACCGTGGAGACAAAGATGTTCCTGACTTAATTCTAAGCATTGTTGAGAGGATCAGATAATATTTCTGTATCTTCTAGAGGACTCTGTAGATTGTAAGGTATATATGAATTTAAGGAGTTAATGATCAAGTCTCTGGAATCGGTTTTCTGGGCTTGAGTCCTTGTGCATTTTGCTGAATGACGTCAGTCTCTCTGGGCCTCGTTTCTGGAAACAGGAATGATAACTATTTCATGAGATTTTTCTGAAGATCAAACAAATTGGTACATATTGATGGTCTTCGAACCTGGAACAAAGAAAGCTCAATAAATATCATCTATTATCTATAAATATTATCTATTATCTAGTATTATTATTGTGGTCTCCAGGAGTCCTCGTTGACATTTTGTGGGGTCTCAGGTTGGTGCCAGGGTGTTTTATTTTCCCCCAGACAATTTATAAAGAAACTTAATGCCCCAAGGGCAACTGAGAGTAACACAATTCTCAAGATACCATTGTAGATGTTCAGAAGCAACCAGGAGACATAGCAGGCTTGAGTACACAGGGTAGAAGCTGGACGACTTGGCTTCTGGCATGTTCTGTTCTTATTGCCCAATGCCATTTTTTTTTTTGGACATGGAAACTGCCCTTTATAAGAGGATGAATGTAGGTCTAGTGGTCCCACGGTGGAAGGTTAAAGGGTACCCTGGCTGTTTGCCAGGACAGTAATTCTCATCTTTACCATCTCACATGAATACTCTAATGTATAACATACCTTCCAGACTTACAACTTGAGCATTCAGTAACTGAGGAACGGCACACAGGATTTGTAAGCTTCCTTCCCCAGACCTTTCCCTCATCTTCTCTCCATCCTCCAGCTAAGTTTTTGTTCCAGGTGTGCCTACCTCCCGCGTGGAATTCCTGGTGAACACAGGCTTTCCGTATCATGCTCTTCCCTGTCCTTCTGCAGGGTTCAGATTGGTGTCCCAGCCAGCCCCCTTCTCTCCTGATCAGCCTGGCCCTGGCTTTCCTGTCCCCCTGTGACATTTCAAGGTCCTCCTCACCTTCCAGTTAACCTCCTGCCTTTCCAGCTGTCTAATCTGTTCACTCTCCCACTTCCATTGCTTTATTAATATAATTCACTTTTTAACTCTTTTTTTCTTCTTTCAGAATACTACCTTTTCCTGTCTTGGGTGTAACCAAATTTCTCAAATCCTGTTCTTCCCCTCTATCTAAACCCTCTCAAAAATCTCATCTAAGATATAACTCCATTCTCCTTCCTTATCATTTTCAACTTATGTTTATGGAAAAGAATTGAAAGGGGGGGATAAAATTCTCTTCCTTCTTTAATTTTTTCAACTAGCTAACAAATACTTGTTGAGATTAGCACTGGTCAACAGAGCAGGCATGATTGTCATCTGAAGTTCATAGTTTAATGAAAAGATAGATGTTAAAGCGGTAAATGAATATACAAATACAAATGAATCATTTGTATGAATGAATGAATATACAAATGAATATACAAATACAAAGTGCAATAAATGCCATGAGGGAAATGATGCAGAGGAAATAACAGGAAGGGAATATAGGTTAGATTAGGAGGTCAACAAAGCCCCTCTGAGGAGATGATATCTAATGTGAGATCTGAAGGATGAGTAGGAGTTGGCTTGGTGAGGAGTAGAGGGAGGAAGCACTCTGGGCTGAGAAAATGGCACATGCTAAGGCCCTGGGGCAGCAGAGATCCTTGGCAGGTTAGAAGAACTGAAAGAAGGGGAGTATGGCTGGGGTTTTGGCAGTGAGGAAAAGATGGTTTAGAGATGCTGCTAAGTGCAACGGGGTGCCACAAGGAGCTTTACGAATGGGTGTGATGGTAATTATTTGTGTTTTGTATCTTCAAAGCTTCAAAGTACAAAAAGCTAAAATTGCCTTTCCTTCTGAAGGTATGTAAAATGGATGACATAGAAAATGTGTCATAGGCAAGCATCAGAATACTGCAAACGTTTGCAACAGGAGAAGGGGGATTATCAGTTTTAAAAACCAGCCAGCTTGTGGTGTGCCAGTACCTGATAGTTTTGAATAAGCCGAGGTCACCAATTTTATTATTATTTTTAATTTTTAATTTTTTAATGTTTATTCATTTTTGAGAGAGACAGACATGAGCTGGGGAGGGTCAGAGAGAGAGGAAGACACAGAATCCGAAGCAGGCTCCAGGCTCTGAGCTGTCAGCACAGAGCCCAACGCGGGGCTTGAACTCATGTGAAGTCATGACCTGAGCCAAAGTCGGACGCTTAATCAGCTGACCACCCAGGCGCCCCTCGAGGTCACTAATTTTAAATGAAATGGAGTGAAAATAAGAATACGATCATTTATTCACGAGCCTTACTGGTTTTCAAAAAACAAGAGCATCTTAGTTGAAATAGGAGAAAACATGCGTAACAAGCAAAGACGGTCCTGACTGTACTTGGCTGCCCTCCTTGTTGGGTTGAGTGTGAGAACAATGTGTATGTGGGAACAAACTTCAGCATATGCGGTTACTAATTTGGTACCACACCTATAGGTTTTGCTGGACGCTTCTCTAGAACACAGTCTCCAAAACAGTATGAGAGCTGAAAGGCACAGAGGACATAGCACGGGAACTCTTTCAATTGCCGCCATCTCTGCCAGCACTGGGGCTCTGACTTGATGGGACTCAGAAAAATGACATTTCCCATTGCCTGTCAGGGGCCTGCTTTCACAGACACTTAGCCACAGGACAAGTTTCAAGCATCCAGAAGAGATCCCGAAGCATCTAAGCTAAAGTTTGCTTTTTCACAGAAACAAATCTAGGCTCATGAGGGGATAAGCGTGGAAGGGGTACTGAGTCACAGCTGACTTCTGGTTCTTAGCATATGCCTTCATTCATGCGTTCACCCTTATGCAGCAAACATATTGAATATTTTATATGTGCCAAGCACTGCGATAGGTCCTGGGGATAAATGGTGACCTGATCCTGTCTTCAAGGAACTTTCTGTTTAGTCTCAATGTGACTATGGGTGCCATATGACCTTGAACCATTTTCCTTGGCTATGTCTGTCCTGTTACACAAAGTGTGCCATTTTATGTGTTCGGCATGTTGTAGGCATTGAGTAACTATGTTTGAGAATGTGTAAGGCCTTTAAAAATTAATTTTTGTGACGAAAGTAATGTATGCTTTTTACAACAATTCAAGTGGCTTGGGGTTCAGTTTATGAAATAAACCTATCCCTTTCACTACTCTTTCCCCCAAGTCTTAGTCCCTAGAGCATTACCATGAACAGTTTGGAGGTATCCTTCCTATTTTCCATGCAACAAAACAGAGTTGGGAACACATACTTATAGAAGTTTAAATACTTCCTTTTAAATAAATTAAGTCCTACCACACTTGTTATTCTGTAGCTTGCTTTTTCCTCTTCATATATTGTGCATACTTTTATATATCGATATATACACACCTATCACATAGGCTTTTATTAGCTGCTTAGCAGTTACTTTTGGAATATAGTTCATCAGTCCCTTTGATGAAGATTTAGGTTTGTTGCCATTTTTTTTTGCTATTATATGCAATGTTGCAATGAACATCTTTGTACATCCTGCAAGTGAATCCATATACTACTTTCCAGAAATGGAATCGCTTAATAAGTGAGTATGCATTTTATGATTTTTTCTATATATTGTCAGAGCACATTGCCACAAGGAATATTTGAGTCCCTGTTTCCTCAATCCTTGACAACCTTAGCTACGTTATAGATTTATATCTGAGTAATACACTTATACTTGGTGCCTCTAACTTTATGTGACCACTCTATCAGTGGTCAGTCTGTGCTTTTGCCCTTCCTGGACTGAGGGCCTCTGGGCTACTGGTCATTTTTTTCAGACAGCAATAGGGAGTCATAAAATACAAACAGCAAGCTTAAATCCAGAAGAGAATGAAAATTATTTGCAAAGGCAAAACTTAAAATACCTAATTAACTTTAAAAAGCGATCAAGGAGGTTTTTGTAGAGTTTGTCCAATTTTGACTTTATTGACTGATTCCTTACAACTGAGGAAACGAGACTCTACCACTCAGCCCTCCTTTTACCATTTGTTGCAGTTATACTGTTAGTTTTACATTTTCAAAGTTTTAACATTTGCAGTTTTGAATTGTCAACATAATCCTCCCAGTTCATTCAGTCAACTGAATGCACTTGATTGCACTAGGTACTGTTCCTTTAAACATTTTTTTAATGATTATTTATTTTTGAGAGAGAGGGAGAGACAGAGTGCAAGTGGGGGAGGGCAGAGAGAGAGGGAGGCACAGAATCTGAAGCAGGCTCCAGGCTCTGAGCTGTCAGCACAGAGCCCGACATGGGGCTTGAACTCACGGACCGCGAGATCATGACCTGAGCCGAAGTCGGCCGCTCAACCAACTGAGCCACCCAGGCGCCCCAAGGGAAGGTTATTTTTGATAGAGTAGTCAGGAGACAGGTTTCTGAGCGGGAGAGTTTGAACAGAGACTTGAACAAAGTGAGGAGATGAGTCATGCAGAAGGAAGAGCAGTTGCAAAGGTCCTGAGGCAGCACCATGCTTTGTGGGCTCAGTGTTAGTCTGCGATCTGGATAAAGTCAAGATCCCCACCAGCCCCTTCCTCATAGGCATCCTCTTTCCTGAGCATTTTGTGTTGACTTAGTGTTTAATAGTAAGGTGCTGTTTTCAAACAGGGCCCAAGGGTGTTATATTCTGAATGCCTTTCTGTTGCTTCTATGAACAAACAAATTGGATGTTTGTAAAATTATAGATTCATGTATTTTCCTCCCTCATAATTCTATAAGGCATTGTTCCATTGTGTTCTGGCATGGACTGTTGCTCTGGAAAAGTGTGAGGCTAGCCTGATTATTTCCTCTTTGTACCTGGCTTACCTCCTCTCTCCCCTCCCACTCTGGCAATTTTTTTTTTTTTTTTTTGCATTGGTGCTGATAGAATTATATTTGAACATGAAACTTTAATAACTTTGCTGTGATATTTCTTACTGCAAGTCACTGTGTCAGTTTCTCCTGGAAAATATGTACATCCCTTGGATCTGAAGACTTATATTTTCCTTTATTTTTTGTAAAGACATTTTCTTTATGGCTTTCAATTAAACAGCCTCCTTGTCCTCTTTATCTACTATAGGTGCATCTATTAGTTAGTACCCTCCGTAACTATCTTCAATTGCTTACATTTTTTCCTGTAAGTTTTCATTACAGTTTAAAGTCTATCCTCTAGGCAACTGACTTTTGTTTTTAGCAATATTTGTTTAGTTCTTACTTATTTTATGTAGATTTCATTTCTGTAATGGTTTTATTGTCATCTTCTATTTGTTTTCTGACTCCTCCAGCTCATTTGGCACATTTTTATTTCACTTTATTTTTTTAAGTTTTTTTCTTAAAAAAATTTTTAATGTCTATTTATTTTTGAGAGAGAGAGAGAGAGAGAGACAGAGCGTGAGCTGAGAAGGGGCAGAGAGAGAGGGAGACACAGAATCTGAAGAAGGGTCCAGGCTCTGAGCTGTCAGCACAGAGCCTGATGTGGGGCTTGAACCCACAGACCCTGAGATCATGACCTGAGCTGACATCCAGTGCTTAACCAACTGAGCCACTCAGGCGCCACTCATTTTGCACATTTTTTCTTTTTTTTAAATTTATTTTTATTTTTATTTATTTTTTATTTTATTTTTTATTTTTTAAAATTTACATCCAAATTAGTTAGCATATAGTGAAACAATTTCAGGAGTAGATTCCTTAATGCCCCTTACCCATTTAGCCCACCCCCCCTCCCACAACCCCTCCAGCCCCCCTCAGTTTGTTCTCCATATTTATGAGTCTCATTTTGCACATTTTTTAAAAGAGTTGTTTTTCTTTAATTTCTTTGAGTGCATGGAGGATTGATCTGAAAATTTTATTTATTTCTTGTGTTATTTTTCTGAATACGCTTACCTGCCTTTTGCTTGTAAATCTTTCCTCTCTTTTTAAAAAATAATAATCAAACATAAAGGGTCTATGCATGTTGACAGCATTTATTACTCATTTCTGAATGGAGGTAATTTATCCAAACCTTCTATTTGCCCAAGAATAAGTGGGAGACAGTGTTTGGGGAAGACAGTGACTTTAGATGAGATATTTTGTCCCATAAATGTTTCTTAAAACTGTACCGTGTCTTTTGCTCTAGAAGTGCCTTGTAGTATGTAAGCAGGTCACTAAGATAGATCACACACTGTGTGTGTGTGTGTGTGTGTGTGTGTGTGTGTGTGTATGTGTGCACATGTGTATGTTGAAGTGGGGGGAGCAGACGGATATTTGGTGCTTATTTGTCACTATGTGGTTGACTCTGTTGAGCATCTGCGAACAGAGGGGAAAGGTCAAGTCATCTACAAAGGTAATTGTTAACTTTCCTTCTTGTTTCACTACATCTCTTACCTCCAGACTATGGCTAGACTGTGGTAGACTATGACAACCCTCTATGTGTCCAGACTAGTCCTCTATATTAAGTTTTTAATTTTTCAAAAAGTTTATTTTGAGAGACAGAGTGAGCGGGAGAGGGGCAGAGAGAGAGAGAGGAAGAGAGAGAATCCCAATCTCTTATCAGCACAGAGCCGGACTTGGGGCTCGAACCCATGAACTGTGAGATCATGACCTGAGCTGAAATCAAGAGTTGGACGCTCAGTTGATTGAGCCACCCAGGCGCCCCTCTATATTAAGTTTTTAAATGTCAGACTTTCACTGATAATAGATAGTTCACACAGTAGTACCTCCATCAGTGACACTTCCTTTTTGCACTGTCTGATATGGACCCAGCCCCTCCACACAGCTGTTTCCCATGTCTCTTGTGACTTGGTGGTACCACTCGTCACCATTCCAATGTTGGGCCTCTGTGGGTTCTCTCTTTACTTAGCAATTTTTGAAAGCCAATTGACATCTCTAGAGGTATAGATTCACCTTTTTGCGCTGTCCACTGCTTTAATAAAATTTTTACTCTTTTTGGCAGATAATTCTTATAGTCTGTGGTTTGGGAATCTTAATTCTGCTACTTTCATAGTCAGTAAATTCCCCCCCCCCCCGGTTTTTCATTCTTTTCATTCATTTTTGGCAGGTTTCAGGGAGATATAGAGAAAACCTGCCTTTACCATGTCTCCGAGTGAAAGAATCGGTGAATCTTACATTCCCATGAAAATACGAGGAACTAGCAAATGTCATTGTTCCTGGAAAATTTATTATTATAGATCTTTTTTTTTCCCAATCGATTGTTAGCAACGTATATGGCAGAATAAGTTTGCAAATGATGTTATAAATACTTCAGAGCAGAAGAATTTTGGAGGAGGTGTGCATAGTGGGTATTCTCTGTCTCACCCTTCAAATCCATTCTGTACCTTCCTCCCCTGCTTAACGTCCTTTGAGGCTGACCTGTGTGGACTACAGCAGTGAGGCTTTCTCGCCCTTTGGGTTGGGTCAGTGCAAAGCACCAGCAGAAGAGCCCAGGGCAGAAGAAGAGTGACATCAGTGGACTTACTCTATGGTCTCCCTTCCTACAGGGCAGGGAGTTGGCATTGTCTGCTTTCCTCATCTGAAGGCCACAGCTCCTGCCTGCAGCCCACACCTACACTCTACTTCTAGTTCCCTCCTGGTTCTGGTGACCTCTCCCTCCCCTTGCCCCTTCAGGAGTAGGTGAGGCTATGACTGGTCTCCCCACTTGGTTAGCCCCTGGTGTTTCGCCATCCCTGTTGGTTTCCCATAACTCTGCCCATGCCTTTGTAAAGCAGTCCCTTTATTAAGCTCCTCTAATTCTCCAGTGTAAGCATGCCATCTACTTCCGGCTGGGATCCCAACTCACAGAGTGTGCAAAGGATAAAAGTGTTTGAAGTTTAAGAAAAAATACACTTCAGGTTTCCAGGATGGAACTTGGCAACTTTGTGTCTGTTTACACATTCTGGTCATTGAAGCTCAAGGCTCCAAAATTAGAAGAAGCTGTTTGATAATTGTTATGAGTTTATTCAAGAAGGAGAATCTCCATTGCCACAGGCTACCGAAGTGTCAGTCTGCTTCCCATTGAAAATGTCATCTTTCTTGTAACTTAGAATAAAAATTGCCCAAATTTGACTCCTCAGAGGGAGCACCAATCTCAGTGATGAGGTGGCTCGATTAGAATTTTATTTAAGGAAATGAAATTTTATTTCTTCTCCTAATAGGAAGGAACTGTACTAGCAAAAATTCTGTTTTTGTGAATAGAACTTCATTGTATTTGACCTACTGTTTAAATATAAGTGGTGATTTAACTTATCAATAGCATCTAAAAGAATCCTTCCTAAATTGCTGTCAAATCAATAAAATCTATCCCATCATGTTTAATCTTTTTCACAGATAGCACAAAAGCATAAAATATGGTCTAATCAAAAGGTGTGTTACAAGTTCTGAATAGATGGGCTTTAAAGATATTTTACTCCATTTTATATAGTATTTTATACCTAATGAGTTATTTAGACTGCTTGTCCTACTTTAAGTGCTTCCATATCTCTGTCAGTTATGTTCATTTATTCATTCACTTCACTCATAATTATTAAGTACCCACTATGTGCACTGGTACACTGTTCTAGGTACCTGTGATACAAAAAGGAATACGACAGTCCCTGCCTTCATGGAGTCCATAGTCTAATGAGGAACAAACATAATTGGCCAAGTTATTATATAATAAAGTGTGCTATGCTGGCGGAAGTTTTGACGGGATACTGTCTGAAGCACATAGCAAGTGACAGGAGCCTAAATGAATCTAAGAGCTCAGGCATTCTATATGAGGTTAAAATTCAAGCCTAATTCTTAGCCCCTGAAATTAATTTAGCACATAAGCACTTTGTTTTTAATGTCTGGACTAGTCATCTTACAACTTTTTAAAAAATGTTTTATTTATTTTTTGAGAGAGAGAGAGAGAGAGCACAAGCAGGGGAGGGGCACAGAGAGATGGGTACAGAGGATCTGAAACAGGCTCTGTGCTGATCGGCTGACAACAGTGCACCTGATGTGGGGCTTGAGCTCATGAACTGAACCATGAGATCTTGATTTTGACTGGAGCAGAAGTCAAGACGCTCAACCGACCGAGCCACCCAGGCGCCCCCATCTTAACAACTTCTTAAGTCACTTTCTAAAACACTTGCCAAGCCAACTCCAATGTTAAAACTAGTTTGAATAATTGACAGTCATGTTTTTGTTTGCAATGATGAACCTATGGCTAATGCTACCTCCACGACCATGCATGTTACCATCAGTATCGTGGTGATTGGCTGCCCCCTTGAGGAATCAGAGACTCAGTTTTCCAGATGACTTTGCAAAGTGGGATCACTAATAAGGTCAGACAAAACAAAGGAAAAAAGCAAACAGAACAAACAAACACAAACACTTAAGATTTACAGGTCACTGCTAGGCTTTTTTTCGACACAGTATTTGATTTGTTTTAGCCATCTTTGTTGAAATACTATCAAAGCCCTCTAACTTTTGAAAGGCATTAAGATCTGCCAGACTGTACAGATTAGCCATTTAGAGAAACAGTAAAGCTGATCTAGAAACAATCAGGAGTTCTCCATCCTTCCAATGCTTTCCTTAACTTCTTATCTTCCAAGAGGGAAGTGCCCAGCATTTAAAGTTAATGACACCAGCAACAAGGTCTCATTTCCTCAGAGATTCACGCTGTGAAGTGCATAGCTATCACCTGGAAATAGTGTTAAAACGCAGATCCTGATTCTGTAAATGTGGGGTGGGATTGGAGAGTCTGTGTTCCCAGCAAGCTTCCCGGGAGAGGATGCTGCTGCTGGTGGTCTACAGACCCCACTTTGAGTAACAGCTTCACAGTGCAAAGACACAGTGTAGGGCTGAACATAATGCCAGAAGTGAGGGCCTCATTCTTTTACACGTCCTCCTTCAAAACAGAACTGGAGCTCAGCAAACTGTGTGTGAAACAGGCCAATCTACAGAGCAAAACCAGACTTTTCATTTTAGTTGGCATAACTTGGCAGTTCCATGTGAATAGATAAAGTCTTTATATTTTTGGAAAATCAGAACAGGATCAGAGGTTGTCAAAAAGTGTTTATAAGGCAGATAAATGTAGTCTTATCTTTTAAAATATGAATTTGAAAATTTTTGTGGTCATACATAATTTAAAATCCAAAAATATTTTTCTTTAGCCAGTTCCTTAATATTTAAAAAAATAGCTAGTGAATCTAATTATCTGTGGTCTCAAGAGTCTGCAAATCAGTAATATCTTGATATAAATGTCAAGGAATGATTCTATAAATCTGATACTCATGTGAGTTTGAACATGATATGTTAGGACCAAATAGCTTGTAGTATTACATTTTTTTCTTTGTCTGTTTGTTTGTTTCTTTCTTTCCCTTTCTTTCTTTTCCTTCCTTCCTTCCTTCCTTCCTTCCTTCCTTCCTTCCTTCCTTCCTTCTTCCTCCTTTCTCTCTTCCTTCCTTCCTTCTTCCTTCTTTTTTTTCTTTTCTTTTCTTTTCTTTTCTTTTCTTTTCTTTTCTTTTCTTTTCTTTTCTCTTTTCCTTTCTCTTCTCTTCTCTTCTCTTCTCTTCTCTTCTCTTCTCTTCTCTTCTCTTCTCTTTCAGTAGGCTCCACACTAGGCATGGAGTCCAATGTGGGACTTGAACTCACAACCCTGAGATCAACACCTGAGCTGAAATCAAGAGTTGGATGCTTAACTGACTGATCCACCCAGGTGCCCCAGTATTATGTTGTGTGAATGAGATTGACAAACTTAAGCATCTTTACTCTTGGAAGCCAGGGAAGAGTGACCTACTTCATAAAGGATAATTCAAACATATTATTAAGTTGTGTTTTCATTTATGTGAGGTGTAAAATAGCTCCCAAACTCCTTGTTATGGGAGCTAAGTATTATAAAGACAATACATATTTGAGAACTAAACTGTACAGAACAAGGTTCTGTTGTGGATTCTTGGTTGCTTAATAAAATGATGGCTCTTTAAATTTAGTTACATTTTCAGGAATTAAAGCACAGTTATTGAGGGCTCTCAGTATGTCTGTCCTCCCCCCGCCCCCCCACCCCAGCCTGTGTCAGCCACACAATGTACCTTCCTGTTAGTTCCACTCTCCAGGTCTTGCAATTAGAAACATTTCATTATATCATGGTGGTGTGCATATGACTTTAGTGCAAGAAGAGTAGGAATGTCATGTCCTGGAGAAACAAATATGAGGAGTGTGTGTGTGTGTGTGTGTGTGTGTGTGTGTGTGTGTGTGTGAGTGTGTGTATGAAACTCTATTTTTCAAGACCTCCTTCTAAAATGCCACTCTTCTTATATATCTGTGTCTTATTTTGGTACTTTCAGCTTTCCTCCCCTTCATCCTTACCTTGGGAATTTTAAAAGGATTCCTAAGACCAAAATCCCCAGGTTGATAGAAAAGCTTTGGCCCTTGTCACCCACTCCCCAGATTTGCCTGCGTCAGGAGATTGGTCATTCTTGGGGTGTAGGCTGGCATCTTGCACTCTATAGCCACAGAAACCAGGGCTGACTGCTGGTGCAGACCCTAGGCTCTGATGGTAGTGGAGGAGTGGGGAGGGTGGGGGAAGAAGGGTGGGAGAGGGCGGGAAGGGACTTAGGCAGCTGTGAACACAAACCAAGGGGGCAAAAGCTGGTGAAATCTGCATGGGATCCTTGGTGGCTATCAGTTTCTTCAGTAGAGAAAGCTGCAGAGCGGGTCGCTGGGAATGTGATCATCCCACGGCGTGGTTGATATTGGTAGCTCCTGTTTTTTTCCCTTGTTCCTAGCTGTCTCTATACCTCTCAGCTTTGCCTGTTTCTAGATGAGGTGAAACCCAAGCGGATCCTGCATGTAGTGTCCCAAAAGGCTGGGGAAGTTAGTTGTTCAGTTTGCTCTTTCTCAGCGAAGGGCACTCTTTCTAGCTGGAGAGTTCCCTCTTGGCAATGAGCAGTGCCATCCTGGGGGACAGGATGCTCCAGGTAAAATGAAGCTGTTCTTCCTTCCCTGTTTGTGTGGTTATTTTTGTTTTACTATGTTACTGAGGTTTCTTAAGTAGACTTCTGATCTCTCTCAGAGCTATTTTTGTTCATGGATAGCTGTCTCCAGCTTTGGTTTTCTTTTTCAGCATCATCATCATGGATAGCTGTCTAATAATTGATGATCTTTGTTGGGGGACAGAGGCTGGGGTCTCCTATACCGCCACCTTTGCAACATCACCCTGGAAGCTAATAGGGACTGTGTTCCACATCCAGTATGCATGCCCGTCTGTCATCATGTCTAACCACATCCTTACATGTTTACTTTCTAGGTGGTACTAAGATGCAGGTTCCATGTGTGCACTGACAGCTGGGAGCCTATCTTGATACTCTCAAAGCTTTAGTCACTGCTGTTTTGATTCATAGAACAAGAGATATGTAGGGTGGAAAAGCACAAACCAGAGATCAGAGGTAATATTATGGCCTAAAGTCTGCCTAGTACTGGAGTGGAGGCTTAGGCTTGCAGCTGATGAAGAAAACTCACCTACATGTGGGTGATGAGCTTATAAATAGGTCTACATTTGGGGAGGGTAAAAGATTTGGTCTTTCCACCATTAAGACAATTACAGGATTTTAATAGATGATCTTTATCAAACTCAGAATGTTCCTTTCTTCTCCTGGTGTGCTGACAGTGTTTTTGTTTTGTTTTTTATTTTTTTATTTTTTATTTTTTTATTTTTTAAATTTTTTTTCAATATATGAACTTTATTGTCAAATTGGTTTCCATACAACACCCAGTGCTCATCCCAAAAGGTGCCCTCCTCAATACCCATCACCCACCCTCCCCTCCCTCCCACCCCCCATCAACCTTGTTTTGTTTTTTAAATGAACAGCTGTTACATTTGTCAGATACTTTTTTCCTAGGTCTAATGAGTAATCATGTGGATTCCCTTTGCTAATATTTTGTGGAGGATTTTGCATCTATGTTCATGAAATGTATTGCCTGTAATTTTCTTTCTTGTGGTGCCCTTGTCAGGTTTTGGTATCAGTGTTATGCTGACATCATAAAACTAGTAGGGAAGAGTGTTTTCTTCCCATATTTTCTGGATGAGTACAGATAGAAGTAGTATTATTTCTTCCTTAAATATTTGGTAGAACTTACCAGTGAAACTTACTAGGCTGATTTTTTTCTTCATTGGAAGGTGTTTGATTACAAATTCCATTTCTTTAATGGATATAAGAACACAGATTTAAAATTTTGTGTGTGTGTGTTATTTTCAGTAAGTTGTACTTCCAAGGAGTTTGTTCATGTCAACTAAGTTGTTATATACGTTGATACGTTGATAAAATCTTTCATAGTATTCTCTTATTATCTTTTTAATATGCCCAGGAATCTATAGTGATGTCCCTGATATCATTCCTGATATTTGTTATTCCTGTTTTCTCTCCTTTTTCTTCATGAGTTTTAATAGAGATGTGGCAATTTTGCTCATCTTTTCAAAATATCAACTTTTGGTTTAATGCATTCTCTATAGTTTACTTTCCATTTCATTGATTTCCATTCCTTTCCTTTTTTATTTCTTGTATTCTATGGACTTGGCGTTTATTTTGTTATTTTTCTAGCATCTTCAAAGGAAAACTTAGGTGATTAAAAAGATCTCCTTTTCTAATATGAATATTTCAAGTTATAAATTTCCATCTAAGTACTTTAGCTGCTTGTAACATATTTTGATTTCTTGTATTTTCTTTAAACATTTTTTTTATTTTAAGGAATCTCTATGCCTGACGTGGGGCTTAAATTCATGACCCCCCAGATCAAGAGTTGTATGCTCCACTGACTGAGCCAGCCAGGTGCCTGTTGCATTTTCATTAACATTTAGTTTGAAATTATTTTCTTATTTCTCTATAATTTCTTTTTTGACTCACAAGCTAACATCTAGTATCATTTTCCTTCAGCTTGTAGAAATTCTTTCCACTTGTTTTTATGTAACATGTTTATGATGGGGACAAATTATCCTGGTTTTTATCTGAGACATTCTTCAGTTTTGAAGAATATTTTTCCTGAATATAGAATTCTAGGCTGACAGGTTTTTTTTTTTCCTTTTAGTACTTTAAAGACGTCATTCTGTTGTCTTTCACCTTCAATATTTCTAAGTAAGTCATAATTTTTATTGTTGCTCCCCTATATGTAATATGCCTTTTTCCTTTGGTTGCTTTTAGGATTTTCTCATTTTCTTTGGTCTCCAGCAGTTTGACTGATAATGTCCCGAGATGTAGTTGTCTTGTAATATTTCCTGCTTGGGGTTCTTCAGGATTCTCAGCATATATTTTTTCAAATGCTTTTCCCATTCCATTCTCTATCCTTTCCTTTTGAAACTCCAGTTCTTTACATAGTAGAGTGTTTGGTACTATCCCACAAGTCATTGAGGCTTTGCTCATGTTTTTGCTTTTTAAATTTAAATACATTTTTTATTGTAAAATAGTTTTAGATTTATAGAAATGTTGCAAAGACAGTTCAGAGTTCATATACGCTCCTTACCTTGTTTCTTATGTTGTTTACCTGTTACATTACTAGTGTTCATTTGTCACAACTAAGAAACCAATACTGGTATATTATCTAAACCCCACACATGATAAAGATTTCAGTAGTTGTTCCCTGATGTCCTTTTTTCTGTGCCAGGATCTCATCTAGAATACCACAGTACAGTCATGCTTCCTTAGCTTCCCCTGATCTGTCACAGTTTCTTGGACTTTTTAAAATTAACTTGACAGTTTTGAGGAGTGCTGGTCAATTTTATAGAGTTTCCCTCAATTTGGGTTTGTCTGATGCCTTTCTCATAGTAGAGCAGGGTTATGGTTATTTGGAGGGAGACCACAAAGATGGGGTGCCAGTCTCATCACATCATTACAGGGGTGCACATATTCAACATGACTTATCACTGATGCTGTTAACTTGATCACCTGACCAAGGTCGTGTTTGCCAAGTTTCTTCTTTGTAACGTTACTTTTCCCCCTTTTTCAGGGATGAGGAGTTAAACTTCACCTCCTTGAGAGGGGACTATCAGGGTAATTTATTTGGAATTACTCTGTATGGGCACTTATTTTTTCTCAACCATTTATTTATTTAGTAATTCGTATATATACGTATATGTATCCACAGGGATTCATGGGCATTTATTTTATACTTAGGTTATTATTTTCCAGTACTACATTATTTATTTTGTTCAAAAGTTTATATGCATAGTCCTACAGGGTTTTTGGATCTCAACATATAAACATTTTTCACCCCATTCTTTATCCTCTCCTTGTGGGATCCCAATTATTCATATATTAGAGTACTTGATATTGTCCCATATGTCACTGAGGCATACTCATTTCTTTCTAAATCTTTTTATTTTTATCATGCTTTTATTTTAATTTCTCTTGACCCATCTTTACAGTCAATGGTTTTTTGCTTCTGCATTGTGGAGTCTGCTGTTAATCTTATCCAGCAAATTTTTTATTTCAGATATTTTAGTGTTCAGTTCCAGGATTTCTTTTTGATTCTTTCTTAGCTCTATGAATTTTCTTATCTTTTCACCTGTTATATCCATATTTTCCTGTAGGTTTTTTGGACATACCACAGTTATTTTAAAGTCTTTATGTGCTAATTCCAATATCTGAGTCTTCTGTGGGTCTGTTTCAGTGAACTGTTTTTCTCTTCTGACTATGGGTCACATTTTTTGTCTTCATCTGTCTAGGAATTTTAAATTATATAATGTGCATTAAAGATAATATATTGTAGAGATTCTGGATTCAGTTATACTCTTATAAATAATGTTTTACTACCAGGTAATTAAATTACTGGTGTACTCCCTTAACTTCGTGGGGTCTTGTTTTCTTTAATTTATTTTTTATTTTTAAAAAATGTTTATTTTGAATGAGTGAGAGTGAGAGAGAGAGAGAGAGAGAGAGAGAGAGGGACAGAGCAGGGGAGAGGCAGAGAGAAGGAGAGAGAGAATCCCAAGCAGGCTCTGCCCTATCAGCACAGAGCCCAGTGTGGGGCTCGATTTGACGAACCATGAGATCATGACCTGAACAGAAATTAAAAGTTAGATGCTCAACTGACTGAGCCACCCAGGTGCCTCTGATTTTATGTTTTAATAGAGAGTCTTAGTCCAGTGTTCTCTTTAGGCTTAGGGTGCCCTTATTTCTAACATGTGGCCCTCCTGGGGTTTTAGTAGGAAGTTTAAGGTATTTAACAAATTTCTTTATATAGACAATTGGTGAGAACATATTTCAGTAGATTGAAGGGATATCTTATGGGAAAATCTTTCCATATAGACAACCTCCTTCTCCCTGTAGGCTTTGGGCCTGACTTGCTTCTTTGTTTTAATCATATATTTTAAAGAATTACTTATGAAAATATGTATAAAGGAAAATTTTCCTGAATTCCTAGAGGAATCCCTGCATCTTAAAGATCAACTATATTTTACCCAAAAAAGAAGAATTAACATGTTTAAATTTAGTGGATGAATGTAAGCCCAAAGTGCTTTTAAGTCCTTTATATTTTATTTGTAATCTTTCTAAACATCTCAGGCTTATTGTATGTAAAAGACACCAAGAGAAAAAAAAGACACTCAGATACTTCAACTTTCTTTTGAAAAATGTGTGTCTATCTTTGTAATAGTCATCATCAAATTAATTACCAATTTTGGTGACTATGTATTGGTAGGCTCAAGGCTCATCTAATTATCTAATCATGGCAAAAGCTTGAAATAAGTGAAGAGTTCCCATACTTTGCTTGGCCATTATTGACTTATGTGTTTGCCATTGTTTTTTAATCTCTCCTTTTTACTACATATCTCATCATTTTGTTAGCTGAATTCCATCTATAATTAGAGTCATGGAGTTGTTTACTGTTAACATCTCAGTCATCCCAAGGATAGTTCAACTTTCACATTCCAATCATTGTTCTAATTCTAAAATATAAGAACAAAGGTTTTCACACCTCTTTGATGGGAATATTTTGCCATCACTTTGCTTAGTCAGTGCTTCTTCCTTTTCAGTCTTATCTGGACACAAGTTGATAGTTTGCATGCCTCTTCTCCAGTTGTACTTTTCCATTCTTACCTGTGTCTTGTCTCCCTAAGGTGATGTTCTTCATGTTTACCATGCTTATAGAAATTTTTGGAATGATGATGAAGGACTCCCACATCAAGTCAGCTTGTAAGGCAGTTTGCCATGCAAAATTTCTTACTAAAATATCCAGAAGATACTAAAAAGACAAAAAAAATGTTCAATCCTCCAAATTGAGGCAAATGATCTAGTGTCATGCTCTGGAAGGAATTTCCACTAATTATAGAGTCAACAGAATTGGGAAGAGGACAGAAGTCAGTGTCCTATCCATGCTTTGCCTCAGGTAAGGGAGTAGCCTCACATCCCCAAAAGAAGGTTGAGAGAGCACACCCACCACCATCTTGGGTGATCAACTGTACTAGTCAGAAAATCAGGCAGCTTTACCTCTATTTATTTCAAGACATATATTCTGTGAACAGTGTGCCAAGAAAACAAAGAAGGAGGGGTACCTGGGGGCTCAGTCAGTTAAGCACTGGGCTCTTGCTTTTGGCTCAGGTCATGCTCTCACAGTTGTGAGATTAGGCTCTGTGCTGGGTGTAGAGTATGCTTAAGATTCTCTCTCTCTCTCTCTCTCTCTCTCTCTCTCTCTCTCTCTCTCTCATTCTGTCCTTCCGCTTTTCCTCTGCTTGTGTGCTCTCTCTAAAAATAAATAAATAAACTTAAAAAAAAAAGAAAACAGAGGAGGTAACTGAGAGAAATTATTGTTTGTCCACTGTAATTTTGGAATGTAGCTAATGAGAAAACTACTTCAGGATGAGGAAATGATAATTGGATGGATGTCCGTATCTTCATTAAGGTAAGAAATACAGGAGGGAAGAACAGATTTAGATGAAAGATGATGAGTTTAGTTGTGTGCATGCTGAGTTTGAGACTCCTGTGGTGTTTTATTGTAGTCATTAAGATTTGAGGCACTTTTAGATTTTGTTTATAATCATTAAGACTTTTCAAATAGATTCAAGGGAATAACTGGTAGGAACTTGGCCATGCAATCAGGGTTTAAATCAGAAGTGATATGGATTTGGACAACACATAGTTGAAGTCAGGGATATGGATGAGAGAAGAGACAAGGGCCCTGGATAAATTCTGAAGGGGCACCAACATTTTAAGTATAGGCAAAGGCAAAGGAATGAGCAAAGTTAGGGAGATACAGAAGCAGAGATGGAAAGATGTCAAAGAGAGGGTGGTGTCTCAGAATCTAAGGGATCAAAGTGCTTCAAGAAAGAGAAAATGGTTCACAATGTCAAGTGCTTCAGTATTATTAAGTAAGTAAGTAAGTAAGTCAGATGAATGTATGTATCAAGTAAAATTAAGTAAGATAAATGCTGAGAAGTGATGCTAGAATTGGGTACCAGTTATCCATTGGTTATCATTGACAAAGATGTTTCACAGGAGTGATGGGGTAGAAGTGAGATTCCCATGTGTTGAGTGAATGACAGGGCAAGTGAGGGCCACAGAAGTTTTATAGAGGGATGCCTGGCTGGCTCAGTCAGAAGAATGTGCTACTCTCAATATCTGGGTCATGAGTTTGAGCCCCATGTTGGATGTGGAGATTGCTTGAATAAATAAAACTTAAAAAAAAGTCTTGCAGAAATTTGAATTGGAAAGTAATGACATTGGGCAATAGCTAGAAGGTTATGTAGGATCAAGGGAAGATTCTTTTGTACATAAGAAAGACTTGAATACATTTATATTCTTAAGGAAAGGAAGCAACTGAGATAGATTTGGGAGAGAATGATGAGCTAGTTCCTAGTGGATGAAGGAACAAGTAAATTTATTGGCCAACCACCTACTCTATGCTTCACAGGACCCAACTTAGAGGTTTCTGGATCCTGTAGTTCTTAAGTGAAATTATGTTGCTGCAGAGTTCATAGAGATCTTTGCTACTTTCTGAAGCCCTCTAACTATAGCAAGTAATTATGAACACTAATAACATTAACAGAAAAACCTAGTAGAAAAACTGTTTCATCCTAAAAAGGCTTTGAGATGGCTTATTTTAATAAATATTATTTCCTTATTGTTTGTTATTTTAATAATACAATTGGATAAAAAGAAATGGGTGATAAAATCGAGACAGAAGGTAGATGAATTTTGGGACTACAGAATAAAGCTGGGCAAGATTAGTCCACAGCAAATGTATGTCACATTGCTCTGTTCAGTTGCGAGAGGCGGGCTGCAAATTTGGCTGTATGCTTGTTGGTGCCCAAAACGAAGAGGGAACAGCAATTGGTTACAAGATTCAAAACACCCAAATGAAAGAAACACATATTTTTTAAGAAGAAAGCAGTGTTTCCTAGCTCTGAGGCTTGAGAGAGATTTCTCTCATGGATGCTGTCTGTTGCCATGATGAATACACAAGAAGATTTTGTAGGGATTTCTTTGCAATGCCAGTGAGTGGAAGTGGAGGACAAAACGATTGTGTGCATCACTTTTATACAATACAGCATTAGCAAGAGGCATTTAATAGGCACTAAACATTTAAAAGATTCTGACTACTTTCTTAGCTCCTGTTCCTTACATTTCAGTAGTTCCTCAAATAACATCTGCCCAGCGTTGCACCCTTAATTTTCATTCCCCTAAAAACCTCTGAAATGAACGGGGCCTACATTTCATTTCAGAGTGATGAAAAATTATCTGTTTCAGTGACCTTTTCCATTGTTTACCATGCTTTGCACTCAATCTAAGAGAAGCAAAGCACTTGGTACTGGAAGCTGACAACACTGGGTTTCATTTATAATCATTAAGATTTTCAAATAGACGCCATATCTCAGGGCACATACTTATCTAGGAGAGATCATCTATGGGCCTTGCTGGTGTCCAGCAGTGACAAGGTATAGACAGAGGAAATTAAAGTTCTAGGAAGAGGAAATCATTGTTGGCCCAAATGTTATAGTGGCTTTTTGTTCTGGCTAGAGGCAAGCCAAAATTTAATTACTGCCGATGGTTTGGTTTGATAAGTGTAACAGATGCTAAGTCATAGGTGGCTGGGAATCAATACTTTTTTTTTTCAATGAGTAATAACATGTTTGCTTTGAAATATTTTATCTAAGTGTAAGATTCAATGTGTACAGCTTTCTGAAGTGAGAGCTCTGAGAAATGCAATATGGCAAAGGCAGATTTGAGTTTCGGGTTTAGAACTGCCCTGGGAACTCTGATTACAGAAGTCCCTCTTCACTTCTGGAGCATCAGTTTAGAAATCTCCATGCACCAAAAAGCTCTCCAAGTGCTGGGTCTGTGTTACTGAAAGAGGGCGTTCTGTGCCTGAAACCACATCAGCTCTCTCTGGTGCTTCTCTCTGTGAGTATTCCAGATTACATATCGCCAAACTGTGTCTGTGAAGGGCTTGCTGTGAAAAGCACTAGCTTAAGTGAAACCACTTTCATTTTCCAGAAAAGTGCCAGAGTAGAGGGAGACTGCTGTTCCAGGAAAGAGAAGGGCAAAGTACTACATTAAGAGACTAATGGTATGGGGATGGGAACGGAGTATAGAACAAGAAGCTACATGAAGAGGTTGGGTCAGGTTCCTTAACCAGCCAGATTACCTGCTCTCTTCTGTTTCATGGATATAGACCTTGTCCTTCACCAGGCAGAAGTTAATTACCACTTACCTCTTGGGAAAGGAACCCATGTTCCCTGTCACTGAGTTTGGCTTTTGGAAACTCTGACTTATTGTATGATCTTTGAAAAGCAATTGAACTTCTGGGCTTCAGGTGCCACTTGGGTATGATCCAAACTAATTATATTTGGACATTTTCATACCCCACTGAGAGATGTGGAGAAACCCCAAAGCACAGAACTCTAAAATTCAAACGTTATCTGGCTTAGCCTGGTCTCCAGGTGTGTGAGTTCAGAGGTGAGTGTTCTCCATCACAACTGGACCTATGTTAAAAAAAAATGTACCCCCCAAAGGGTAAAGAAACTCCTTTGGTTGATTGTTAGAGTGTTTCTTTGGTCTTAGGCAATGAGATGCACTTTGTTGTAAGAATATCGTTACTGGAAGTGGCAATACTATATTATGGATACAATCTTAGTGTCATTAGGTTTGAGAGGATGCTTCATTTACTATCTGTGTGACTTGGTAAAGTCACCTTGGTCATTCTGAATCATTCCTCTGTAAGATGGAATAATAATCCTATCTCTCTAGATTCATGCAAGAAGAGAGTTTTTTTTTCTTCTAATTCTTACATGCTATTGTTATATTTCATGTTTGCTCTCGGAACTAACTAGTTTTCATTGATGACTCACATTTGCCTTATGGTCCATCAAGATTCCCAGGTGCTTCTGGCTACACCTGGTCCTGTGAGTCTCTTTCCTCCTGTCTGGGATGTGTATGGTTTGATTTTCATCCAAACGGAAGATTATGTTTAAACTCCCTTCTCTGTTGTTTTTTTTTTTTTTTTTGAGTTTAAACTATTATTTTATTGTCATTAGCAAAGGTAGAGATCACATCGGTAAAATTACTCCCTTCTCTATTAATGAAGTCCAGACACACACGCACAGAGGCTCAGACTCATTGCGGATATGTCCACTTTCTCTCCAGGGTGATCCAAGCAGGACAGCCGCACGGGAGAACACAGACGTGTGCTGCCTCACCTGCTGCCAACACATGGCTAGAAACACTGTCCCACAGCAAGTGGATGGATCAGTGAAACTAAGTCTCAAAGCTCAGCCCTTGGCTTTGGACATTGTCTCAGAGGAGGAACTCAGGGAATAGATCATGAGTCCTTAAACTTTCTTGTGTGCTATGGATCTCTTTGGCAGTTTGGTGAAGCCTCTGGATTCCCTAAAAGATCCTATGAAGTATATTGAAATACAGTCATTAAAATATTTTGAAAAACAGGGGCGCCTGGGTGACTCAGTCGGTTAAGCGTCCGACTTCGGCTCAGGTCATGGTCTCACGGTTCGTGAGTTCAAGCCCCACGTCGGGCTCTGTGCTGACAGCTCAGAGCTTGGAGCCTGCTTCACATTCTGTGTCTCCCTCTCTCTCTGCCCCTTCCCTGTTCATGCTCTGTCTCTCTCTGTCTCAAAAATAAATAAACATTAAAAAAATAAAAAAAATATTTTGAAAAACAAATCTGTGGTATATAAGACACGTACTTTTTATTCATGCATTAGATACTAAGCCTAAGAGCAAATCAAAGAAATAATTTGTTATGATTCAAGTTATGATGAATGTAATAGTAGTTTCAACATATCTATAACAACTGGAATATAACGTGAAAATACCTGTGATTTCTATTGGTGACAAAGTCACATAAACTGCTAATCCGACTGTGGTTTGTCACCTACATTCATAATTGAAAGAAATACTAAATTTCAGTTAGAGAAATTTAGTGAAAATACATATATAATTTTTTTTCCTGTGCAAGTTTATGGATCCCCTGAGTTCTATCCCAGGTGAAGGACCCTAGGTTTAAACAATAATGAAAACAGAAGAAAAGATAAGTATAAGAAGAATGGAAAGCTTACCTTTTCAGTGTAGTTACATGAATGTTCGTTACATTTCAAACCACTAACAGTAAATGTTGTAGTTTGGTGGTTAGCACTTCTTTTTGTATACCGTCTTCTCCCAACAAATGTTTGTTAAAGAACTAACAAAAACAGTGCATTTGTCAGGGGCGCCTGGGTGGTGCAGTCGGTTAAGCGTCCGACTTCAGCCAGGTCACGATCTCGTGGTCCGTGAGTTCGAGCCCCGCGTCAGGCTCTGGGCTGATGGCTCGGAGCCTGGAGCCTGTTTCTGATTCTGTGTCTCCCTCTCTCTCTGCCCCTCCCCCGTTCATGCTCTGTCTCTCTCTGTCCCAAAAATAAATAAAAACGTTGAAAAAAAAAAACAGTGCATTTGTCTATCTACTTGTCTTTATATAGATAATATAAATATATTTTTATATATTCATAAATATATAAATAAATATATTATTTAATTAATTATTAATAAATTATTAAAATTAAGAAATAAATTAATTAATAAATTATTTAATTAATTATTAAATAAATATAATATATAAACATAATATATATTATATATATATTAGAGATTTTTTTAAGAGAGAGAAAGAGAGTACATGAGCAGGGGAGGGGGGCAGAGTGAGAGAGAGAGAATCTTAATCTTGAGCACGGAGCCCAACATGGGGCTCGATCCCACAACATTGGGATCATGACCTGAGCTGAAATCAAGAGTCAGATGCTCAACTGACTGAGACACTCAGGCACCCCTACTTGTCTTTTTTCTCCAGTGGAATATGAACACTTTGAGTTTGTTGAATGGAAAAAACTGATATGATGTAATATGATATGCTATGATATATGATATGATATAACATAATACAATATGTTATGTCAGATTAAGTAAGAACACCTTTAAAATACTCTGTATGTAGCTTTGTGATATCCCATCAGATAGGAAAGAGATAACTCTTACTAATTTCTGGCAGAATTCGATTCAACATCCCCCATTTATTGCGTGTGTATGACCTGTCAGAAACATAATGTCAGTTAATACAACAAGCTTGCAGGTACACATCACCCACGTTCAGCAGTGTAATTCAAAGATCGTTGAGAGTCCGTGTGTAGTAAACCATGGCGGGCACTGCACTAAGAGTGATGGTAGCATGGGGATGTAGAGATGGTTCCTGCCTACAGAGAGCTTACAGTCCAGAAGAAGGGTGGAAGGATATGTATAAGCCTAATCATGAGGCAAGGTAAACCAAAGCAGACTGAGGGACCACCCTGGCAAGAAGCACTGGGGTAGGATGGGCTTTTTTTCTGGGAATGGTGGACTTTTCAGAGGAACTGAAGTTTGAGGAGAGAAGGAAAGGAAGCAGCAGAAGTAAAGGCTGGAAAGGTAGGCTGAGATTTAAATTTCAGGGCTGGGTGTGTCGACTGACTGTAGAGTGCAGAAATACCACGGCTGCCCTCAAATTACACGTCAATTCTCTGTCTTATTCCATGCCACTGGACACTTATCATAATGATTTTGTAAGAACCTCTCAGAATGCACAACGAACCTCGAGGTTTTCAGATTACGTTTGACTAACAGTCCCCTCTTCATCCGCAGTAGAAGCATTGCTCAAAGAATTCAGGTGACTCTGGCTTTTTGACAGGAACAGAGCATCTACATGCCATCTGTTACCAACCTAACAATGCTAATCTGAGGCACTGCTCTGCTATCAGACTCTGGTTAAGTGTCGTTGTAGCGGTTCATAGTAGTTTTCCCAAATCAAAAATTTCAGAGGATTAATAACACATAGTAATTTGATCTGATTTTATTTTCTTGGACTAGGCAAGGCAATTAGGGAGCCATCACCCATGCCATGCCTCTGTTTATCCTAATGAGAAGCACCCTGATTTATAATAAAAGCTGGCAGTTTAATGTAGCTCAAAACATAATTTGTAAACTCTAATGACCAGAATGTTAGCTATCAGAATGCTACAAATGGAACCATTTCTCAGAATATGCGCCGTTTTGATGTTTCTGGATCACGTTGCTTTGCTCACTGCAGGAAAAATATTGCTTTGTACACAGTTCACTAGATAATCAAACGGTTGCATCTTCTACTGAAAATATGTTTCTCATATAATCATCTGTTTAAGTACATCTTTGGCCTTTGAATGTGCAGAATCATGGAATAATTGAATAGAAGAGGTTTAAAACGCTGTAGTCCAATTACCTTATTTTGTAAATACAGACTTCTAGGCCCAGAGAAAGAGGAAAGACTTGCCTAAGATCATTTGACTGCCTAGTAGTAGACCTCGGGTAGGATCCAGCCAATACATTTGCCCCCGCCTTGAGGCTGCTCCCCTGTGTGGGTAGTTTTTAGGGCACTTGATCCTTAATTTGTTTGGCGTGCTTTGTGCTGCATGAGAACAAGTTTTCTCTGCCAGTTTTCTGAGGCCTCTTGACCGAGCACCGTTGTGCATTTTACACTGAATGGATGAATGTTGTCATTGGTGAAGCATCCTCCTTTCTTCTCTGCTTCTTGACTTTATTTATGAACTTTCGTCCTGCAGTAGTTTGAATGATGGCCCTCCAAAATATTCACCCATGTTCTAACCCCCAGAACCTATGTTTGTGACCTTGTTTGGAAAAAAAAAAGTCTTTGCAGATGTAATTAAGTTAAGGATATCAAGATGGAATCATCCTGAACTTAAGGTGGGCCCCAAGTGCAATGTCAGGTGTCCTTCTCAGAGAAGGGCAGAGGGAGATTTGAGCCACAGAGACACAGGGGAGAAAGCCTTCCAATCTCAGGCTACACTGCACCCTGCCATGGGGACAGAGCCCGTCCCCAGAGTTGCTAAGCAAACCCATATGCTCCCTATAGACTGGCCCACTTCTAAGAGAAAGAGGCAGCGTTTTGCATGTCACATTCCTGCCACCACGTTCACTACTCAACTGAGTGACTCCCATGGGGAGAGTGAGTAAGAGGTGAAATGAGGCCAGGGGTGTCGTGGAAATAGAGCTTCTTTTACATGGGCACGAGCATCAGGAATGGGGAGCGGCTTTCTGTTTTCTTAACCTGCTAAGTCTGTGCTCAGCCATGGAGTGGCCTTCCCCCTGAGGGAGTGGCATCCATGAGTCCTCACAAGGCTCCCATTCTCATCCTTATGGGACTGCCCTCCCTACCTACCAGCCTCTGCTCACCAGCATGTGATTCTGCTTTGGCTTATGTCCAGGATTATATCTTCAACGTAGTTCATAATCTAGAAATATGTACTGTAAAAATATATAGTATTTGGCAAAAGTTCTTGAAAGAAAACAGCTGTAGATAAACTGTATCTTGATTAATTATGAAGTTAGGAGAATAAATCTTTTTCTTTTCCGGAAGCTCGTCTGAAATTCTCTCTCTCGCATATTCCTCCAAAAGCCTATCTGATCTCTGTTCTAAATTTATGTCTCTCAATCTCAAAGAATCCAGTTGACTTTAAAGCTCTTCATAATTTTGAGATGGTCTTCTATTTTCTTACTGCATGATCAGGAAGAATATATCACCGTTCACAATTTGTAACAGATACGCAATTAAATTGTTCTCACATATGCATTCAGAGTTTTTTCCCCCACACCAAATTCAAAGATAAAATTAACAGAGTACATAGAGACCCTGGATACAATGTTCTAAATGATTAAATACATATTTGCTCAGTAACTATAATTTACAAATGTGTAAATTACAAAGATCTTCCTTCTCTTCCTTCCAGTGCACCCAACACACATAGGAACTGGTTACAAAGTTACAATCATGCCCTGTACAATTGTGAGATAAAACAAGGTAGTTGTATGTGTTGTATGTTCCCAATAGCAGTTCTGCCTGTCTGTGATAGTTCTCCTGACTTCGGCATGGGTGCACTGGCCACTTCTAAGAATCAAGAATGAATGTGCATGTTTCAAAACAAAAGCTGTAAAAATGGCTTTTGAGTACCTTCAGGAGGGGCCTGGAAAGTCTTGAAAGTGGAAGGGGGGAATTTAAGGGATAGTGGAAGAATTTGCTATTGGCCTAAAATTGGAGGAGGTTAAAATATGACCACAATATAAAATATACAAATGTTCTCCCAAGCACTCAGATCTCTCAGATGCACGAATGCTGCCTTACTTTGAATTTACACACACACACACGGCTTCATATATTTCACAGCTAACTCTAATCTGTCAGACTGAAAGCTGAGATAGTGAGGGAAAATGAGATTGGACAATGGAGTAGAAATTCCTCCCCATCTTTCCTTGATTTTCTCTCCTCTGAATAATTTATATTTTATGTAAATTTTATATATATAAATAGTTTATATATTTACTATATAGCTTCATGGATCCTGGGAGATGGAAGTAACCTCACTTACAAAGGATCTAGTCTAATATCCCACCAAAGTTTGGAATTTTCTTCCTATCATTCCAAATTCTGGTCTGCCTACTTCTACTTGAAGAGGCCTAGGGATGCCTCTGAAAGTAAGAGGGACTCATATTCTTTGCAGATAGTGCTAGCCATTAGAAAACTCTTGTATCTGAGTTGACCTTTGTCTCCCTGTAATATCCATCCTTTGATTTTCATTCAGTGTTTTGGAACTAAAGTGAATAAATTTAGTCCCTTGCCTCCCTCCCATGGCACTCTTTCAGATGTTGGAAGAAACATCTCAGACGCAATCGACCTTTTTTTCTAATTTATATCCAGGTATTGCCCATCTAAAGAAATGACATTTTCAGAAGAATTAATATCTCAACAATATTGAATCTTCCAGTCCTTAAAGATGGTATATCTCTCCATTTATCTTGATAGTCTTTCATTTTTCTTGGCAATACTTCATAATTTTCTCATGTTTTGCATATACTTGTTAAATTTATCTCTATGTCATAGGGCTTTAAGATTGAGATTATAATTCACATAAAATGTGTCCCCTTAAGCTGTATAATTTGATGGCTTTTCACATATTCACTAAGTTGTGCAAAACTACCACTTTATAGTTTTTAAATGGCATTTTAAATTTCAATTCCCAATCGTTTATACGTAGTATATATAGTTCCTACTATGTAGATATACAATTGATTTTTGATTTTTGACTTTGTGTCTTGAGACCTCGCTAAACTCATTTTAATTGTAATTTTTTTAAATGTTTACTTATTTTTGAGAGAGAGATAGAGAGTGTGAGCAGGGGAGGGGGAGAGAGAGAGAGGAAGACACAGAATCCGAAGCAAGCTCCAGGCTCTGGGCTGTCAGCACAGAGCTCGAGGCAGGGCTCGAACCCATGAACCGTGAGATCATGACCTGAGCTCAAGTCGGAGGCTTAACTGACTGAGCCACCCAGGCAACCCTAGTTCAATTGTTTTTTTAATCCTATAGGATTTTCTACATATACAATCATGGCTGGCTGGCTGGCTGGCTGGCTGGCTTGCTTTCTTTATCTATCTATCTATCTATCTATCTATCTATCTATCTATCTATCTATTAATTTACATCCAAGTTAGTTAGCATATAGTACAATAATAATTTCAGGAGTAGATTCCAGTGATTCATCCTCTACATAAAACCTCAGGTGCTCATCCCGACAAGTGTTCTTAATGCCCGTTGCCCATTTGGCTCATAGCCCCACCCACAGCCCCTCCAGCAACCCTCAGTTTCTTCTCTGTATTTAAGAGTCTCTTATGTTTTGCACCCTCTCTGTTTTTATTATTTTTGCTTCCTTCCCTTATGTTCATCTGTTGTGTATCTTAAATTCCTCATAATAGTGAAGTCATATGATATTTGTCTTTCTCTGACTGACTAATTCCACTTAGTCAATACCTTCTAGTTCCATCCACGTAGTTGCAAATGGCAAGATTTCATTCTTTTTGATTGCCGAGTAATACTCCATTGTATATATATACCACATCTTCTTTATCCATTCATCCGTTGATGGACATCTGGGCTCTTTCCATACTTTGGCTATTGTCAATAATGCTGCTATCAACATTGGGGTGCATGTGTAATCATGGCATCTTTTAGAAGGCAGTTTTAATTCTTCTTTTCTTATTTCTATTCTTTACTTTTTTACTTTGCATTATTACTAAACTTCCAATAAACTGGTGAATAGCAGTGATGAGAGCAAATATCCTTGCCTTGTTCCTCATTTTAGAAGGAAGCATTCTTCATCATTAGGTTTGATACAGCTATAGATTTTTCATAGATGCCCTTTATTAAATTGTAGACTTCCTTGAACATTCAGTTTACTGAGAGTTATCTAATGCATCTAATAGGATTATCATATGGTTTTCTGTTTAGACTATGTTTTATGATTAACTACATTGATTTATTTTAAAATGTTGAGCTTTATCTTTCTGGGATGACTCTATTTGGTCATGGTGTATTATCCTTTTTTCTGTATTAGTTAATTTAATTTGGTAAACATTTTTAAAGGCATTTCACATCCATATGCACAAGGGATGTTGGTCTGTGTTTCTTTTTTAAAAGAGAAAGACATTGTTTTTTAAAACAATGTCTTAGCATCATTTTGTTAACAGTAATGTCAGCCTCATAAAATGAGCTTGAGAGGTTCCCTGTTTTTCTGTTTTCTGGAAAATTTGTATATAATTGGCCTTGTATTACCTTAAATGTTTAGTGGAATTTACCCAGAGAAGCCAGTGGGGCCTATTATTTTCTTTGTGGGAATGTTTCCACTTATTAACCTAAATTATTTACTAGCTATAGGGCTTTGCAGGTTAGTTATTTTTTTTCCTTGGGTGAGCTTTGATGTTTTATGTCTTTCAGATAATTTGTTCATTTCATCTGATTTGTCAAATTTATTGCCATAAACTTTTCTTAATATATCCTATTCTGTTTATAAGGCCTGAAAAATTTCCTTGTTTATTACTAATATTGGTGATTTGTGTCTATATTTTGCGATCTAGCAATTTAATAACATTTATAAATTTAACAAAATTTATCAATTTTACTATTTCAAAGACTGTTATTGATCTACTTTATTGTTTTCCTAGTTTTTATTTCACTGATTTCTGACCTTTATTATTTCCTTTCTTCTACTTACTTTAGGTTCCATTAGTTTTTTTCTAGTCTTTAAGGTAGAAGTTTAACATTGATTTTAAACTTATCCTCTCTAATATTTTGTTCTATAAATTCCTTGTAGCCATTACTTTAGCTACCTCCTGCTAATTTTGATATGTTATGTTTTCATTTTCATTCAATTTTAAATATTTTCTAATTTGTGATTACTTTTTGGACTCATGGGTTATTTAGAAATGTGTTGCTCAATTTCCAAGTACTTGGGAACTTCTTGAGACATTCTTCTAATACTGATTTCTAATTTAATTCCATTATGGTCAAATTTCAGTCCTTAAATTTACATGGACCAGAATGTGGTGTTTTGGTGAATGTTTCATGTGATTTTGAAAAGAATATGTATCTTAATCCATTCAGGCTGTTATCACAAAACACCACAGACTGGGTGGCTTATGAATAAGAGAAATTTATTTCTCATAGTTCTGGGGGCTGGAAGTCCAAGATCAGGGTCTTGTTCGGTGAGACCTGTCGAGTTCGGTGAGAGCTGTCTTCCAGGTTGCAGACTTCTAGCTTCTTGCTGTGTCCTCACATGTTAGAAGGGGCAGGGGAGCTCTCAGACCTCTTTTAAGAGGTCATTAATATCATTCATAAGGGCTCTGCCCTCTTGACCTAATCACCTCCCAAAGGTTAGGTTTTCAACATATGAATTTGGGAGGGGACACATTTATTTTATAGCAGTCACTATTAGGTAGTGTGTTCTATCAATATTATTTAGGTCAAGGTGATAGTACATTCGGGTATTCTATATTTTTATTGATTCCCTTTAGTTATTCTATCAACTATTGAAAGGGAAACATTGAAATCACCAATTTCAATGTTTGTCTCAATTTCAATTTGTCTCTCTCTTTTTTTTATTCCTCGAAGTTTTGGGTTCATGCATTTTGAAGCTCTATTATTTGGTGTAAACACATTTGGTATTACTAAGTTTTGTGTTGAATTTGCCTCCTTTATCCTTGTGAAATGTCCCTTTTTTTCTCCCTGATTATAGTCCTTGTTGTGAAGTCTACTTTGTTTGATACTAATATAGCCATTCCTGCTTTCTTTATATTGTTTTCAGATTACATCTTTTCCATTATTTTTCTCTTAACCTGTGTCTGTAAACTAGTATTTTTTCCCTTGAATAGGCAGCATAACATTGGTCATTAACCTTTTTTTTCCCTTAATTATGAGACAGACTCTGCCTTTTAATTGGAGTATTTAGATTATTAGTGTTTAATGTAATTATCAATATAATTTAGTGTCAGTCTACTGTCTTGATACTTGTTTTTTATTTGATCCATATGTTTTCCTTCATTTTTCCTGTTTTCCTGCTTTCTTTTGGATTAACTACTACTTTTAGAATTCTATTTTTTCTTCTGTATTGGCTATACATTTTGCTTTAGTGTGTGTGTGTGGTTGGTGGTTACTCTAGTGTTTGCAACATATATTTTTAACTTATCACATTCTACTTTCAAATGTTATAACACTCTGCAAATTACATAACACTTTTGGACACTATACTACCATTTTTACTTCCTAATCCTTGCACTATTGTCATTCATTTTACTTCTGTATGTGGAATGAATCTGTAATACATTGTTATTATTTTTCTAAATAGGCAATTATTTAAAAAATTTTTTTAAACATTTATTAATTTTTGAGGCAGAGAGAGAC
The DNA here is from genome assembly GCF_027475565.1 of Acinonyx jubatus. Lineage (NCBI taxonomy): Eukaryota > Metazoa > Chordata > Mammalia > Carnivora > Felidae > Acinonyx > Acinonyx jubatus. Next base: position 23,759,085 of record NC_069391.1, on the reverse strand, counting down.
AGAGCATGAGCAGGGGAAGGGCAGAGAAAGAGGGAGACACAGAATCTGAAGCAGGTTTCAGGCTCTGAGCTGTCAGCACAGAGCCTGACTCAGGGCTTGAACTCACAAACCATGAGATCATGACCTAAGGTGAAGTCATACACTTAACTGATGGAGCCACTCAGGTACCCCTAAATAGGCAATTTTTTAAAAGAGATTATTAAAATGAGAAAATATTTATGTTTGTCCGTATTTCCCATTTTTGGCATTCTTCATTTCTGTGTACGAATCCAAATATCTTTCTAATATATATTCCTTCCACCCTAAGAACTTCCTTTTTAGCATTTCTTGTAGTGTAGGTCTGCTGGGAATGAATTCTCTTGGCTTTTGTCTGAAAGCATTTCACTTTCATATTTGAAAGATTTTCAACATTAAAGAATTCTAGATTGAATTTTTTAGTACTTTATTATTATTATTATTATTTTTAATGTTTATTTATTTATTATGAGATAGTGTGGGCTCCCATGCACATGAGAGAGAGCAGGAAAGGGGCAGAGAGAAGGAGAGAGAGAGAATCCCAAGCAGGCTCTGGGCTGTTGCCAGGGCCCGAGGTGGGGCTCAATCCCATGAACTGTGAAATCGTGACCTGAACCGAAATCAAGAATCAAGACTTGGATGCTTAACTGATTGAGCCACCCACGTGCCCCTCTTTTAGTACTTTAAAGATTGATGTCATTGTCTTCTTCCATCATAGTTTCTGATGAAATGTCAGTCATATCTTTGACATACATATTACTAAATCTCTATATAATATATCTTCTTTCTATGGCTACTTTTAAGATTTTCTCTTGATTACTGGTTTTTAGCAACTTAATTATGATATACTGTGGTCTGGTTTTCTTTATCTTTTTTCTGCTTGGGGTTCATTGAGCTTTGCAACTCTGCAGGATTGAAGTTTTCATCAAGTTTGATAAAAGTTTGGCCTTTATTCCTCAAATAAAGTTTCTTCCTGTGTTTCCTCTCCTCTGCTTTTGGGATTCCAATTACATAGTATTATCTCACATATCACTGAGGCTCTGTTCATTTTTTCCCCAGTCTTTTTCTTTCTGAGCTTTAGTTTGGATAGTTTTTATTACTATACCTTCAAGTTCACTATTTTTTTTTCTAGAGTATCTAATCTACTCTTCAACCAATCCAGTTAATTTTTTCATTTTAAATATTATATGTTTTATCTCTAGAAATTCCATTTGGGTCTTTTGTATATTATCCATTCTCTCTCCAGCATAGTCAAGTTATCCTCTACCTTCTTGAAAGTATAGAGCATATTTATAATAGTATTTTAACTTGGTCTACTGATTGCATTATCTATGACATTTCTAGTTTGGGTCTTATTGGTTGATATTTTTCCTGGTTGTGGGTTTATATTCCTATATTTTTGCATACCCAGTAATTTTTTATTGGATACCAGACATTGCATATTTTTTATTGTGGGTTCCAGGATTTTGTTATATTCCTTTAAATAGTGTTGACAGTGAAATGATATGGAATCAGTTGGTATTTTATTCCAAGCCTTGGATGGAGCCTTGATTTTAAGATTTTTTTAGGGTATGTCTAGAACAACATTTTGTATAGGGCCAATTTGGTCTCAAAGTGAGGCAAACTTTTCTGAATATCTTGCCCAGTAGCCCTTGTATGTAAGGCTGTTCTACTCTCTCAAATGGGAATAGACTATTCAACAATCTCATGTAATTTCCAGGAATTATTCTTCATATTCCTTTCTGGTGATTCTTTTCCTCATTTTGGGTAATTTTCTCTTTAGAATGCCATAAAGTATTCAGCCACGGAGTCAAGGTGACCCCTATGCAGATCCCTGGTGCTCACTATTTATGCAGCTCCCTTTTTCTGGTACTCTATTCAACCAATTATACCTATTTTGTTCTTCTGGGCCCCTGAACTCAGTGAGGCCTCCAATGTCTGGGTTATGTCTTAACCTTATTTGTTATCCTTCTTTAAGAGAGCATAGTCCTGCTTATTGTCTAATATGTGGAAACCATTGTTTGATATGTATTGTCTGATTTCCTAGTTGTTTAAGGTAGAAGGGCAAGTCTGGTCTCTATCAGTCCATCTTGGATAGAAGCAAAATTTACTCTTCAATTTTTAAACTTGAATGTTTGGCACCTGGGTGTCTCAGTGGGTTAAGCATCCGACTCTTGATTTGAACTCAGGTCATGATCTCACGGTTGGTGGGATAGAGCCCCCGCATTGGGCTCTGCACTGACAGTGAGAAGCCTGCTTGGGATTCTCTCTTTCCCTCTCTTCCTGATCCTCCCCCCCGTTAATAAATAAACTTAAAAAATAGACTAATGTTTTATCATTACAGAAAACTTTCTCCCTATTTCTTATCCTAATTCAGTTTTGGCTGCTGTCTACTTCGTCCTACAAGGACGTGCTGTTTTGGGGGTAAAAAACCCCATTTTATCAATCTCAAATTCACAAGCTCCATTTTAGTCACACATAAGTGTCCCCAAAGCAATTTTTAATTCTTAAGATGAGAAATATAACTATAACATCTCAATGATGATTAGACATTTTTCCTGAATATTTTCTTTTTCTTGGCACCATTTTTATCCATGGGCAAGTAGATTGGACTTCTTCCAGCTCCTTGTATCACTCCAGTTTTCTTTCCTCCACTAACTCCAGCTGCAGTGGCCTTTCTGTCATTCAGACTCACCAACCTTTTTCATGAGTTAGGAACTTTGCACATGCTGTTTCCCCTACCTGGATGCTCTGTCCTGAGATATTTGATACCTTCATAATATTTAAGCTTCAAGACAAATATCACTTATTCCAAGAGTCTTCCTTTACCTTATTATCTAAAGTATCTCATTTCCCTCTCCATTCCACTTTTTGTCACAACTTCCTTTATTGTTTGCATGACATTTACCTGTATAGGATATTTTGTTGTAGATTTATTTGTTTACCTTGCTTATTTTCTAGTCCCTCACTCTTCCCAGCCACCCCACACCTGGAATGTGTGTTCTGTGAGAGCAGGAGTTAGACTGTCTTGTTCAGTCCAGTATTCCTGGCTCCGGACACATGGCAGGCACTCAGTTATTAGTTGAATGAATGAGTAAACGAACAAATACATGAATTCTTATAACTTTCTTCAAATCCTCAAGAGAATTTATATATTAGAAGTTTTACACAGGCTAGAGAGCATGGTGCTTGGATAAATACTTTAAAACATTTTCTTTTTGAATGAAATCTTGCATTTGCAACTACGTGGTTGGAACTAGAGGGTATTATGTTAAGCAAAATTAGTCAGTCAGAGAAAGACAAATATCATATGACTTCACTCATATGAGGACTTTAAGACACAGAACGGATGAACATAAGGGAAGGGAGGCAAAAATAATATAAAAACAGGGAGGAGGACAAAACAGAAGAGACTCTTAAATATGGAGTACAAACAGAGGGTTACTGGAGGGGTTGTGGGAGGGGGGATGGGCTAAATGGGTAAGGGGCACTAAGGAATCTACTCCTGAAATCATTGTTGCACTATATGCTAACTAACTTGGATGTAAATTAAAACAATAAAATTAAAAAACAATTCTTTTTGGTTAGAATAAAGAATGTAAAAACTTGTCATGTACATATTGTCCTGAAAAAAACCAGCCTCAAAGAAAAATAATTTTTATGTGTCATACACAATGTATTTTTAAATTACTTTTAAATGATGTTCTTATGTGTCATACACAATTACTTCTTAAATTCAGAATTCAGGAAAATGCCAGTCTACTTTATTTATAGAAATTTACTTATAGAATTAAAGAGGAGAAACACAGACAACAACCAGATAGAAAACAAACTGGAAAAAGATCCCATCTGCAACAGCACCATGAAAAATAAAAATCTAGTAATAAACTTAACAAAAATGTTTAAGATATATATGAAGAAATCTTCAAAACGTGATTAAGAGATGCAGAAGTTCAAGTTAATAAATGCCTGCTCTTGGAGAAGAATTCTCAATGTTATTAGATGCCCACTCTCCCTAAATTAATCTATAAATTTGAAGTAATGCCAAAAGAATCACTAAAGATTTCTTAAGTGTATAAGGAAAACTAAATCTGCCAGAGTAGAGAGGAAGATTCTGAAAACTGGATACCAGTAACCAGCAGCTCTTTCTCTACATATTAAAATATATTATAAAGCTACCTTAGTTAAAAATGTATAGTGCCAGTGGGGCACCTGGGTGGCTCAGCTGGTTGGGTATCTGACTTCCGCTCAGGTCATGATCTCGTGGTTGGTGAGTTCAAGCCTGGCATCAGGCTCTGTGCTGACAGCTCACAGCCTGGAGCCTACTTCAGATTCTGTGTCTCCCTCTTCCTCTACCCCTCCCCTGCTTGCACAGGGGAGGGGTCTCTATCTCTATCTCTATCTCTATCTCTATCTCTATCTCTCTATCTCTCTCAAAAATAAATAAACATTAAAAAAATGTATAGTGCCTAGAATATCCATTTTCCTCGGCCAGAACTAGCCATGTAGGTGTTGGCTGTCAATAGCTTACGGCTGCACCCTTCTCCAGAGACTTATCCTCAATTGAAAAGGATCCTTCTCACTTGGAAATGGCTGGAAGTTTACCCCTGGATGTATCCAAAACCAATGTCTAGAAAAAAGCTCAACACCCTTTCCTGGTGGTCATGCATGCTCCAGAGCTCTTCCTGGGATCAGGCTGAGGTTAGATGTGACTAAAGCCACATCTTTCCTTAGCTTCCTCCCCAGCCCTATCTTTTCTTCCTGGCTTTTGTATAGGTTTCTTTTGAAATCACTTCTCAAAAATCACTGTGCAAGAAGATCCATCTTGGGCTCTGCTTCTGGAGAATCTGATCTAAGAGATCTATTAACAGGGGACTGATTAAGTAAATCATAGTATTCCATATAATGGAGTACTACCTAGATATTAAAAAAGGGGAGGCAACAGGGGCGCCTGGGTAGCTCAGTCAGTTGAGTGTCCGACTTTGGCTCAGGTCATGATTTTGCAGTTCGTGAGTTTGAGCCCCACGTTGGGTTCTGCGCTGATAGCTCAGAGTCTGGAGCCTGCTTGAATTCTGTGTCTCCCTCTCTCTCTCCCCTTCCCTCACTCATACTCTGTGCCTCTCTCTCTCTCTAAAAAAAAAATGAACAAAACATTAAAAAACTTTTTAAAAAAGGGGAGGTGACAGCTTTCTTTCTACATACTGATATGTAATGATCTCCAAAGCAGAATGCAAAAGCAAGTTGCAAATAAATATGTAAAATATAGTATTATTTATATTAGAATAGGCAATTTACAAATATGCTTGAATATGCATAGAATATCCTTGTAAGTATAGCCAAGAAATGATAAAAGTGTTTGCTTGATGCCAAGGAGAGCCTTGGGAGGGATGGAATGAGAGGGAAAAAGAGTGCACTTGGTACTACACCCTCTTTTCTACTTTGTAAATATCATGCCACATAAATAAATGACCTATTAAGTTATATAATGTCAACAATGTTAAAGCAAAAACCATTAGTACTGTAAAAAAAACCTTAGGGTAATGTTAGTTAGTTATCTGAAGTCTTTTCCCTTGCCCTCAGGAATAGATCACATTAAAAAAATAAGCAAGTCAGTACTCTAAATGGAAACATATGTTTTTGAAGTCCTTGGAGAGCGCTTAAAAAATCATCTAATTATCTGTAACTTAAGGATTCTTTCTGTAATTTTCTTAATTTACATAGTAAACACTTTCCTTGTAGGTAATGCCATGGCAACTTCCAACTGGCCCTTTCCAAATTATCACAAAGTGAACTTGAACTTAATTACCATTCATTTTGCTGCATTAATTATGATAGATTTCCTGCCTCCTTTATGCTTGTAGCCACACAGACATCACACCATTATTAGTTATACTTGGCCTTTGGTTACAAATTAGATACACATATCTGCTGTGAATTGTCCATTATGTTAAAGATCAAACATACTGGACTTTGGGCTTAAACACAGGAAGTAATGTCAATACCAGTTCTGAAATTTGAGACTGCACATCATCTCTGCCTCATAAAACAGAGGTCATGACTATATTCATAACATTTCTACAAGTGAAATGTGATAGAAGATATCTCGTACCTCTCTCCCTGTCCATCCCTGAGACCAAGGTGTGTAACAACCAAAAACCTCGTCTTCATTCTTCAACTGCATGGGTGCTGTTTTTGGAGGCAGGCAAAGTAATCTTCCAAAGTGTTTCCCCTACCAACTCCCCTCCCTACCTCTCACCCCTGTCACATTTGTGTAACCCCTCAGAGATGGCACAGGAGACACAGGGCAGGAAGGCTGGTGTGAATGCATCTTGTGGGGTGACCATTTGCTCTTCCATTCACTTAATAAACATTTAATGAATACTTATTAAATTCATTAATTTAATAAGTGCTAGGCTCTGTGCTAAAGGTCTGGGCACACAGTGGTAAATATGGTACCTAGCCTCATGGAGTTTAGATTTACTTTGAAGCAAGACAGTAAGCAAATGAGAGTAAGACAGTAAACAAAAGTCATCTTAGTGTACACAAAGGAAAGGGAGAAACTGTGTGTGTGTGTGTGTGTGTGTGTGTAAATTTTAATACCCTATGTATATATTATCTATCTATTTATCTTTTTGTGTGTGTGTATTTATATGACTACCGTAAAACTTTACAGTTCTGTGCACTAGAAACAGCACAAGCAAAATTGAAAGGTTAAAGATGACAGCTTGATTGTGGCATATAGGACAGAAAAAAGAGTGGGTTGCTCTTTACAATCAATAACAGATTGATTGCCCAATAGAAAAATGGGCAAAAGACATGAACAGACAATTCACAAGAAATGATCCCATTAAATCAACAGGATGTCATTTTCACCCATTAAACTAGCAAAATGTTTTAGCTGTAGGACCTCATGAGGTAAGAATATGGTTGGAAAGACTCTCACACATAGCTGTTAGTGGTGCAAATTGCTACCTCCTTTTGGGTACCTCTCTGCTGGACAACTAGTCTGTATAAATCAAAAGCCTGGAACCCATTTATGCCACTTGACTCTGTAACATCACTTTTCAAAATTTTATCTTGAGAGAAAAGTCAGAGATGTAAATAAAGATTTTTATACAAGGATGTTTATTGTAGCATTGTTTGTAATCATGAAAAATTATAAATAATCTATCCCAAAATTAGATGTTTAAATTTATTAAAGAAATTATAGGGTGGAATATTATTTCACCACTAAAATTTATATTTTCACGGAATAAAATATGAGAAAATACTTCAGATCTATTACTAAGTGAAGAAAGCAGGAAAGCACAGTAAGAACTTAAGTGGGTTAATAATATACACATAGAAAGGAATAAGTTGTTTCTAGGTAATGGAATAAGGAGTGATTTTTATTTCTATTTAAAATTTTCTTTTATTATCTAATTTCAACTGTGAACATGGATTAGTTTTATAATATATTAAAAGATTATATCAAATGGGAAGGAAGAGATATGAATATCACCCAACTCGTTCTGCACCCAACCCAGATATTTATAGCCAAATGAGATTTATTTTTATTTTTTATTTTTTTAAATTTATTTTTGAGACAGACAGAGACAGAGTATGAGCAGGGGAGGGGCAGAGAGAGAGGAGACACAGAATCCAAAGCAGGCTCCAGGCTCTGAGCTGTCAGCACAGAGCCCGACGTGGGGCTCGAACCCATGGACCGTGAGATCATGACCTGAGCTGAAGTCGGACGCTTAACCGACTGAGCCACCCGGGCGCCCCTAGCCAAATGAGATTTAAATGACTGTTCAAACCCTTTAACGATTCCTGATGCCCTTTGACATACAACTGTCTTACACACTCTCAGAATTCCTCTAGGATGTAACTTCATGTTCACAATTATGCCTCCAGTGTCTCATTAGAAAGTCTGAACTATTTCTCATAACTTACTCTATAAGTTCTCATCCTCCTCAAATATGTATTTGAACACTTTTCCTGGATGTGTCTATAACACCTAGAGTTCTTTAGAGGTGAAGAGGAAAGGAAATCCAAGAAAGCAGATGTATTATTTCCCTATTCCTTTTTTGTTCCCCATCCCCTCTTATGTTTCCAAACTGTGCAATTTAACACCAAATAAAATGATCCTTTCACTGGAAAGTCAAAACATGAACATGGCTGGCAAAAATGTATTAGGTCAATAATACGACTGGAATTGTAACAAGGACGCAGTATGGGGTATCACATATGGCAGCCATGGAAATTCAGGTTGAAATGCAACTTTTTATAGCTGGGATAGAGGGAATGCTTAAAAGAAGACTTTACATTAAGTATTAAGTTTTATGAGATTCTATAAGATTGGAATATAAAAGTTATATTTGGAGACAACAGAACTGCCTACAACATTTTATGGCTATAAAATAAATTCTTAGGCATACTAATGGCACTTTAAAAATCATTTCTTAAGAACATTCTTCATTTGGTTGAAATTAGAAATTTACATGTACATATATTTATAACTTTTAGTTCCCTTTTGCAGTGTTACAGGTATTCAGGTCAATATGCCCAGAAAAATATCACAAAAATGTTTTTCAGACTTCATCTGGCAGGAGTAGTTTCAGTTTGGGGTGTGTTTGTGTTGTGACTAAAGGGAGGAATTTTATTAGTCAAGTTTTCAATATATAAGATTATAGAATATTCTCATTAATTGAAAAAAATTGTATTGCTTACCCAATGTATTTTGGCAATGTGTTTTTCTCATAATTCTGTTATGCCCTGAAAACGTCTTCAAAATGGTATCTTGTGGGGCAGTTAAGCATCTGACTTTGGCTCAGGTCATGATCTCATGGTTCCATGAATTTGAGCAATGTGTCAGGCTCTGTGCTGACAGCTCAGAGCCTGGAGCCTGCTTCATATTCTGTGTCTCCCTCTCTCCCCCCTCTCCCCCTCTCAAAAATAAATAAAAGTATTAAAAAAAACCAAAGTGGTATCTGGTAATGGCAAAATTTTTGGAAAAGTTCACAGGTATGCCCTTTTTTCAAAATAGATCCTTGTTCTGTATCAAAAAAGTAGAAATAGGACAATTCCTCTTTTGGTTTATTATTAATTAAGAATCCTTGGGAATAATTTGCTTATTTACTCAAAGAAGAACTAAAACATTATCTAAAAAAAAAAAAAAAGAAGAAGGAGGAGGGGAGCCTGGGTGGCTCAGTTGGTTAAGTCTCTGACTTCAGCTCAGGTCATGATCTCACAGGTTGTAAGTTCAAGCCCTGCGTCTGTGCTGACAGCTCAGAGCCTGGAGCCTGCTTCAGATTCTGTGTCTCCCTCTCTCTCTGCCCACGTTCTCTCTCTCTCTCTCTCTCTCTCTCTCTCTCTCTCTCTCTCAAAAATAAACATTAAAAAAATTTTTTTAAAAAGAGGATAGTGTTTGTTTGAAAGACTGCAGTGTGGTTGTGTTTCATGGAACAGAAACCTTAGATATAAAAATTTAATATTCATACATGATTGAGAGTGACAGGCAGTAGAGATCTTTCCTAGCAGTTGAAGAGGTGAAAATATTCTTTACTTGGGTGATAGCTTGAACATCTATGGAGGATGCTAATTTTACTACACAACCCTTGCATACCAGACCAATCATATTCTTTTATTTCCTAAAATTTTATTCATTTGCTCTGAGTCTCTACACCCATGTCTGGGGGCAAATCAATCTCAGTGTGTTTTGTGGGTACTCTTCACTCCCCCTGACTGAGGGTCATACAAAAATTCAAGGGTCTTATGTAGTCCAGACCACTGGGGAAGGAACTGCTTGTCTTTAGTTCAGACTGGTCACTTCTGAAAAGCTTCTTGGGCTGCCCTTGTGTCTTGGGGAGCCTCTCAGTCTCGGAATAGTGGTAAGGGGCCATCTCTGAGAGAATAGATAGATGATTTCCTGGCACTCAGAGACTGAGATGGAGCACAGGGCAGAAGAAGCAAGTGCCCAGGGGCTGAAAGGAAGAATAGATGTCCTCACCGGAGAAGAGTCTTAGGGAAAGAATTACCATTTGGATAAGAAGGCTGGTGCTCAGATGTGGCAGGTTCTAGACCATGACCGTGAAGCCCTCAGATCCATACTTCTTCCAAGTTTCCCCACTTTTTAGCCCATAAAGCAACAGCTAAGCCAGCTTCTGGCTCAGAATGTCATCCCTGTGCGTGGTGTGGAAATGATTGAAATCAGATGACCCATGACTGTGAATTCACTCATATAAATGTGTAAATTATTGACCCATTCCAATTGAATGGAGAAAGGTAGCAAAATGGTAATTCAATGCAGGAAGAAAAAATTTCAGAGAGAAGATACTGCAGAATTGGGATTCTAATGGAAAACATCTCTGGTCTCAGAGAACGTAAAAGCATGGGGATCCAGTGGTCACTGTTTCAGAGCTGCCCTTTCGCTCACTCAGGACCTTCATCTGTGGGTCTCCTTTTACACTTGTAACAATCTCCAAACCCACCCCTGACACATTCTACAGTCCCCATTTGTGCCCCCCTGCCCCCAGAGGATCTAAGACAACATATAACCATGAAGACCTGGTTCCCCATGAGCTGCCATTCACATCAGCTTGCCTCTTACCAGTGCTTGACAAGTCTTCTCTTCATTTTTCCTTGGCACATCTCCAAAAAGGCTCTTTTAAACTATTCCTCCATCCTTAGCTCCCCAGTTGTACCTGCTGAGAGTCAAATAGTACAGTGAGTGTGTGACTATGTGGCTGTGGACACCAACCGCTCTGCACTCACCAGCTGGAAGACCTTCATCAAATTTCTTAACTGTGCCTAGAAAATGAAGACAATAGTAAATAGAGCTTAACCTCTGAGCATTTGTGATTCTGAAAAGATAATACCTGGAAAGCACTAAGTGCCCAAGGACCGAGTTCTGTGAATGTCATCTGTGATTATGGGTAATCTGTCCTCAAATGAGTGAGCAACCTTTTTCTTCCATTACTTGGAAAATAAAGCATACTCTGCATATTCTCCTTCAGCTATTTGATCTTATTTTCTGTGTATTACTCTGTATTTCCACACAATCATCTTTTCCCAAAATGTACCTGCAGACCTGCATTCTTGGATGCCATTGTTTAGGGCCCAGGTTCCTCACTCCCACAATTACCCCTACCTTCTCTGTGATCTCCTTTCGTCTGAAATGCTGCCTTCCCTTGGATTACCTTGTACCATCCACTAGAGTGTTGGTGATCTTCTCTTCTTTTTTAAAAGAAGATTTTTTAAAAAGAAGATTCATTTCTCATTATTATTATTATTATTATTATTATTATTATTATTTTGAGAGAGAGAGCATGTGTGAGTGGCAGAGAGGAACAGAGGTGGGAAGAGAGAGAGAGAGAGAGAGAGAGAGAGAGAGAGAGAGAGAGAGAATCCTAAGCAGGCTGCAGGGCTTGATCTGACCATCCTGGGATCATGACCTGAACTGATATCGAGAGTTGGATGCTCAACCCACTGAACCACCCAGGCACCCCTTCTTCCTGTGTTATATTTCATGGTTCAGTTCTTAAGATTTTCATTTTCACTTTTTAAAACTTTTTTTTTAATGTTTATTTTTGAGAGACAGAGAGAGAGAGACAGAGCACAAGCAGGGGAGGGACAGAGAGGGAGACACAGAATCCAAAGCAGGTTCCAGGCTCTGAGGTGCGATCCCAGAGCCTGACACAGGGCTCAAACTCATGAACTGGGAGACCATGACCCAAGCTGAAGTTGGATGCTTTACCAACTGAGCCACCCAGGCACCCCATTCACTCTGAGAGCTTCCACAGGATGTGGAGTGACAAATCACTGCTAAATGTCCCACATTCTGAGAAGAACCAACAACAGTTGGAGGCAGATACTTCCCCATGACTTGCTGTGGGGAGGCATAACTGCCCAGTGAACTAAGGTGATACTTGTCCTTTTCTGAATATAGCATAGTGGTCAAGAGCACTAAGAGATTTTTGGAACTAGACTACCTAGATTTGAACCCTGGTTCTGCCACTGACAAACTTTATATGCCTTTTGTTGAGTTATTTAACCTCTCTGTGCTTCTGGTTTTTTATCTGTAAAATAGGGATAATAATAGTACCTACTCCTACTCCATGGGTCCATTAATTGAGTCCATTAAGAACAGTGGCAGTATATTTACAATTCCCTATTCTTTCTGCCTCATTCTCAGTGGGGGAGGAGTGGAGGAATGAAGGACTAAACCATGTTTCTTTTCTGCACTTCAAAGCTCTCCAGAGAGGGGTCAAACCTGTGCTGGAGGCAAGGGAAGGGAGGAGAGGAGATTTAAATCACATTTGAGAATGAAACATTTGACTAGATTGAGCTCTCAATAACTTTTCAGAAAATGTCTGGAAAGCTGTGGAATCTGTCCAAGAAACAATTAATAATCAGGAAAAGTTTTATTGCAATTTTGGAGAAACATGACACTGATTTCATTTTTTTACTCCTCTTTATTCTTCAGTGATGATGACGATGGTGGCTAACAGCATCAGGATGGGTTTTCTTGGATATCTATGGCAAACTATCAAGCTTGAAAATACTTGATGCCCACTAGGATAGCTAGAATCAGAAATATAGACCATAACAAATATTGGCAGGGATGTGAAGAATCTGGAATGCTTATGCTTGTGGGAATGTAAAATGGTGCAGCCACTTGGGAAAACAGCCTGGCAGTTACACATGGAGTTACCATCTGACCCAGCAATTCTATTCCCAGCTATCTACCCAAGAGAAATGCAAACATATGTCCCCACAGAAACGTGTCCACTTAGCTATTCACAATTGCCAAGATGCAGAAATAACCCAAATGTCCATTAACTGATGAATGGATAAACAAAATATGATATCCATATAACAGAATATTATCCAGTCATAAGAATGATGTACTGATACATGTTATCATATGACGAACCTCAAAGATGTGATGCTAAGTGAAAGGAGCAAGTCATATAAGCCTATATATAATATGGTCCAACTTATATAAAATATCCAGAATATGTCAAACTGGAGAGACAGAAAGCAGTGGTTTCCTAGAGCTAATAGTAGGGTGGAGTGGAGAGTGACTGCTAATGAGTATGACGTTTCCTTTTGGAGTGGCAAAAATATTCTAAATTTAGATTATGGTGATGGTTGCACAACTCTGTATAGATGATACAAACCATTGGATTGTACGCTTTAAGTGGGCAAACTTTATGACATGTGAATTATATCTTAATAAAGCTTTACAAAGATCAGTTTATTTTTCCTGGCTGCTGAAAACAGAACCACACTTGCCTTTGCCTTGGTCTTCATACTCTAGGTTAAGCAACCTTTACCCTCTCTCTCCACATAGCCTCACTTGCCAGTCAGTGATACTAACAGACATTTGCCATTTTTCTGGTGTCCCGTTATTTGAATCCATTTCCAACTTTGGGGAAAACTTGGCAGGTGCTTTTGCCACGTCTCATTATAGAAATGGAAAACAACAAATAGTTGCTTGCTAAAGGTCAGAGCCACCCAACGTAGGCTTGGCCAACCTGCCCTGACTTAGAGTTAGATATTAGGAATAGATTCAAAGAAGCAGGGAGAGTAGAGAGTCCATTCTCATGGGGGTGAGAGCAGTGATAACAACCTAACATCCCTTTCCAGGGATGGTATCTGTGTCCAGTGCCAGCCAGTGGGGGCAATGCAAGCTATGGCCGCCATGCTTAGCAACAGGGGTGATCCCACTGAATGGATTTTTGGCTTGAGTTTGGTTGGGATTGAATGTTGCTTTCTCTTCTGGTCCTGCCTGTTTTCCAAGTCTGGTTCCTCCAGTCTTCCTAGCAATCGTGTGAACGGATTAATATCCTTCCGATCAATTCTTTTTCTTCCATGATCAGTTTCTCTGGTTGCAACTAAGAACACTGTTTGAATCTGTTATGGTCAGCAAGGCAGGATCATTTTCATCCCAGAGGGTCTCCAGGATTCATGCTTCTATTTATTCAGTGATTACTTTGTGTTGTCCATTATCTCATTTATTCCTCATAATAACTTCGTGGTATAGATACGATTAGCCTCCCTTGTACAAATGAGGAAACAAACTCATTGGAATGAATAACTTGTGGATGCAAATCCAGGCCAAGCCCAGTGACTTTCCCTTTACATCTTTGTGGCCCATTCTTCATTTTCACTGTTGCCACATCTTGTCTGCCATCTATTGAACAAAAGGCTCCACTACTCTTCCACCTTCTTTAAATTGTTATGGGCATCACTGCTAGATTTCTTTATGAAAGTATTGTTAATTCCTCTGTACAAGAGTCTATACCTACTCCCTATTGTCTGGATGCCCAGACCTCAGAAAGGCATTTATTGCTGAGATCTGACACCTCCTTCCTCTCTGGTTGTATCTCTCAGCAATTCTAAACAAGCCCATCACATGCCACAAGGGAAGGCCCTATTTTTCCTTAGTTTGGCTCAACTTACTGCAGACAGTAGGCCCTCAATAAATCTCCTTAATCTGGAGACAGACTAAAGACAAAATATTGAGTTTACTCCTCCGTCATAAGCCCCAAATTCCAAGGCAATGATGATTTGGAGAACAATAAAATAAGCATCACGTATCATATGACAAAATTTATTGGAATGTGAAATAGTTGGCAGGAAATCATGTCAGAGTGGAAAATGATCGCTAAATATAAACACTGTAAAGACATGTGTACCATCAAGACTTTATTATTAGGTTCTCAGAGATTTTTATTTAGCAGCTCAAGAACTTGTAAGGCTATACAATTCCTGGAATGGAATTTAGGTTTGCTTTCTGAAATCAATCCAGTCAAGCCTTTTCACACACGAACATTCTTAGAAAGTCTTTGAACGTCTATTCTTACTCATTTATCCTGGTGGCAAGAAGTCCAAAAATAAAATCATCATGAGGTTCTGGCTGCTTCCTGCTTTAGTTGCACTGGAAATCTTCCAAGGAAAGCTCACGCACCACGTGAGTTCTCCTTTGCCTCTCCCATAGCCAGCATTGAGTAGTTGAAGCCTAGACTCAGGGCAAGGTCTGGGGTGGTATTTGGGGTTCTGCACCAAGTGCAATGTATTTGTGTATGTGTGTGGTGCGAGGGTTCCTCCACACCAGTAAGCAATTCTTGGACACCTCATTGAGGTGTCACCAGTGTCATTGTCACCAATGAGGTATCCAAGAATTCAACTCATTCTAATACAGTCTACCCTGAGACAGTGTCTGGTTCCACAGGTTAAGGGCTCAGTCCTACAAGTCTGCCCCCTCCTCCCGACACTAGCCACAAGCCCACATTATCACCTGGGCTTCTGCCCGACCAGCTATAGATTGGAGATTCTAAGAACCCTTGTTTGTACTTTAGATTCTAGATGTAAGTCCAGGTTGTTATCTGTACTTAAAAAAATTTTTTTTATTTATTTGTTTTGAGAGAAAGCGAGCAGGGGACGGGCAGAGAGAGAAGGAGAGAGAGGATTCCAAGCAGGCTCTGCACTGTCAGCAGGGCTCCAACTCACAAACTGTGAGATCATGACCTGAGCCGAAACCAAGGGTCAGATGCTCAACCAACTGAGTTGCTCAGGTGCCCCTCTTACCTGTACTCCTGATTGACTGGCTATAAATCAGAGGTTCACAAGAGCCCCTCCCTGGGTTTGATTAACTTGCTAAAGCAGCTCACGGTTCTCAGAAACATTTTAGTTACTAGATGACTTGTTTATTACATAAGGATTTAATTTAGGAATAGCCAGAAGAATAGAAACTTCCTTGCCCTCTACAGGTGCACCACCCTCCCCAAATCTCTGTGTTCCCCAAATCAGACACTCTCTGAACCCTATCCTTTTGGGTTTTTATGGAGGCTTCATTACATGGGCATGGTTGATTAAATCATTGGCTTTTGCAGTTGAACTCAATGTCCTGCCCCTCTCCCCAGGTTGGGTGGGACTGAAAGTTCCAATCTTTTAATCCCTTGGTTGGTTCTCCGACAAACAGCCCTCATTAGGTTACCTAAGGGCTTTCCAAATGCTACCTCATTCACATAACAAAGACACATTTATTGTGTATCTTAGGAAATTCCAAAGGTTTTAGGAGCTCTGTACCAGAAATGGGAACAAAAACTAAATATATATTTCTTATTATACATTACAATATCACAGATGCTATGAACCAAAGAGGCTAGCAACAGAATGCAAAGGAGCGCATCTCACCTGCCAAGGATGGACCTGGAAAGCAAGGGCAATAGGAGAATGCTGGTCAGGAGGAAAGGGCCATTCCTAGTGGACATTGAGCCTGGCTCCAGTCTTACACTACTCCTCTCCCTCTGTCCGATGAGGCTACTGGGGCTCCAAACAGATCTTGACCTAAGATGGATTGAAGGGTCTACAGCACACATTCTGGGGTGCTACAGTGTCACCTTTTTATTGTTGTGTCTGTCCCCAACTTTGGGCCCTGAATGTAATACTCTGTGAAAGTATCTGGCCAGATTTCCTTGTAAGGCCCAGCCTAGCATCTGGAGGACTGATGGCTGCCCCTTGTCTCCTCCTGCCTCCTATTTGCCCCTCCCAAGATGGCTATCACTCCATTCTTGCTGCTAGGAGCTTTTGGCCTACTGAGTAGTTCTCCTAGATGCCACTTGCTCACCGGCATCGCTGCCTGTTGCTAAGACCGTAGCTTTCCATCTGTGCCATCCTTCACAGCCTCTCGCCAGGTAGGACCTGTGCCCTCAGCCTGTGTTCCTGTGAGACCCTGTAGGCAGACCTAATTCCAGACCTGACCACATGCTGACTTTATCAGGCTCTCTTCGTCAGAGAGGTAGCATGAGCCGAGTAGGCTGTCAGGGGCCTAGCCATGGATTAGAGACTGATAACCTTACAGAGGAAGAATGGGTTAAAATCCTAGACTGATGGACAGCAGGAATCAGGGAACACAATGAGGGGACCAGGGTGTCCGTTTGCCCACAGATGTCTTTGTGCTAAATAGAAAAACACACCACCTGTAGATGGAACTGTTAGAAAAAGTTGCTCTTTTTCCAGGTGGTTACAACCTGAAGTAGGTTGATGTGGCTCCCAAAAAGATGCACCCAAGTCCTAACCCCTGATACCTGTGAATGCAACCTTAATTGGATTGAGGGTTAACCAGGAATTAACTTAATTCCAATGACACATGTCCTTATAAGAAGAGGAGAAATACAGGGGTGACCCAAGGAGAAGGCCATATGATGATGAAGTCAGAGATTGGAGCTATGTAGCTACAAGCCTAGGGATGCCAAAGATTGCTGGCAGCCTCTAGAAGCCAGGAGAGAGGCATGAAGGGATTCTCCCCTAGAGCCTCCAGAAGGAACCAACCTTGCCGATACCCTGATTTCAGACTTCTGGGCTCCAGAACAACGAGAAAATAAATTTCTGTCATGTTCAGTCTCTTGGTTTGCAGTCGTTTGTTTCAGCAGCCCTAGAAAACGAGTGCACAACTTCAGGTAGGGGACACAGCTTTCTGGGAAGAAAGCAGGCTGGCTTTGAGCCCCTTCCTGCCCCTCAGCCTGATTTCTCTGAGCATGGCACAAGCACGAACTATGCAGCCATTTGCCAAAGCTCGGATGAAGACTGAGGAACCAGAGCCCGAATCCACAAAAAGAATTCAAGGGAGTTAGCACATGGCAGTGATAAAAGAATGAGTTCTGGAAGCAGCTAGAAGCCTGGGATTCTAACAGTGTCACAAGTTAGTATGACTTTGAGCTTCATCTTCTTACCTGCAAATGGGGATGGGGAGGGAAACAGCATTTCCTGGTCCCTTGCTGGGAATCATTATTCTTCTGGTTTCACTGAATGGCTGTTGGGATTGGATGACAAAGTGCAGTACTTGGTGTCCCGTCTTTTCTCAATATTTATTTCCTTTCCTCTTCCCACCTTGGGTGACTGGTGTTAGCACTGCAGGGAAAAAAGGCTGCTTGGATCTGTGTTCCAAATTTGCTTCAGCTCAGGAAGGTTTGGGGCCTCTTGAGATGGCAGCCAGTGACATCTGCCCTTGGCTCCTTGGGCCTGTTGGAGAGGAGAGGGAGGGGAGCAACCAAGAACCACAGTTTCCCCGACGTGGCCACAATTTGAAATCTACTCTTCACCTTCATCGTGTGTGTAACACCATGTACATGCAAAAGTGATTGAAGACAAGCTCCTCGAGGAACACAATCACTTTATTTATTTGCTTATTTATTTATATTTTTATTTATTTATTTATTTATTCAAATAATTATTTTAATTTTCTTTATTTTTAAAATATGAAATGTATTGTCAAATTGGTTTCCATACAACACCCAGTGCTCATCCCAACAGGTGCCCTCCTCAATACCCATCACCCACCTTCCCCTCCCTCCCACCCCCCATCAACCCTCAGTTTGTTCTCAGTTTTTAAGAGTCTCTTATGCTTTGGCTCTCCCTCTCTAACCTCTTTTTTTTTTTTTTTCTTCCCCTCCCCCATAGACTTCTGTTAAGTTTCTCAGGATCCACTTTAATGGCCTTTTTGATCTCGATCAAGTATTCAAGTGAGGAATGGGTTCTTTATTCCAGCGTGCCCACAATCGGATGTTGCCTTTGTCAAGCAAATGAATGACTTCATTTTCATTTAAAAAAGAAAACAAAGAACGATGGTCAATGTTAGCCTTGGGTTAGAGGAGAATAGATTGACACTTTTCTATCAAGGGGAGTCTGCCTGGCTATTCTGAGGCATAGGGACATTCCATATCTTCTAAATCTGAACAGAAGAGTTTGTTGCAATACAATTTTAATATGCACTACTAAGAGGATTTCGATGGTTTATAAGGCCGCTGAGAATCATGTGTGAGCAAGAGGCACTGAAAAGTCTAATCAGGGTCCTTAGTGAGATGGCATTAGGTTACCCAGTGGCTGGGGTCTTGCTCTTCAGAGCAGGAGATTCCAACATCATGGCTTTTCTTATCTTTAGGTCAATATTTATTAATAAAGACATTGCAAATGAGTGGGATTTACTGAGCTGTCCCTGTGGTATGTGCCTGTCCTTGCGTGTGTGAGCAATTCACATAGAAAGCGGTCTCTGGAGGGCTCAGTTCTGCCCTCTGAACTGACAGAGGCATATACGTTGGAACTATGGACTTGTGCGTCTAACGAAGCAGGGGTAATATAGCACTTTCTATGTTTTTATGCCCCCTCTCAGCATTCCCAGGGACTCTTAGGCAGAAATTCATTGCTTGCAGGGTAGTTAAATAAAGATGCTAAAGGATTAGGTAAAACATTATCCATGTGTTGCCCCACAGTCGGTGCCAATATCTACCAACAGAAGAGAAGATTAATCTCAGAGCCTTTTGCTAAACAGCAAACTGATGCCCAGGTCACGTCTCAGCATACTCCATGCAAGGGGGCTGTTTTATCTCCATCCAAGGTGGTATTGATAGACTTGTGGAATACATTTTCCTGGGCTCCAGAAGCTTATCAGCCTTCCAGTGACATGGGTTGTTTTTTTTTTTTTTTTTTTTTTTTCAAATAATTCAGCTAGTCAGGTCCATCTGGAAACAGTTGTTTTGATGCTTTATGTCTTTCATGTGACCCCTAATAAAGGCTACAGAAAGAACATGGCTTACAGAAAGATTGAGGTGTCCCAAAGTAGTATTTAATGCCCTGCTGACATTCAAACAAATCAGCACCTTCTTTGGAAGTTTATGTTAGCACAAGGAGCCACAGAGGCTTGGAGTTATGGAATGTTTGCCCCAGAGGGTCTTAAAGCTCCTGAGCCAACCTTCAATTCGGGGAGACATATCCTTGTGGCTTTCCCTCTAGGTGGTCTCTAGCTGTGGTCTCTGCACACGCAGGGAGTGGGATGCTTACCGCTTCCCAAGGCACCCTGTTTCTTCTGCTAGGCCATAATAGCACAAGGAAAGTTCCTCTGTTGAGCTGGAATGTGCTTATGTAACATTTGGTCCTATTTCTGCTTTCTAAAGCAACAAAGAGTAAATCTCTTTCTCCATAATGGACTGTGTGGTCTAGACAAATGGACAGAGATATTGGATTTGACCCTGCTTTATTGCTTAACTAGCTGGGCAGTTTAGAATCCCTCAGAACCTTGGCTTCCTGGTATCTTCAGTGAAGATCGGAATCCCAGTCACATGGGCTAATATATTTTAACCCCCCACCACAGTGCCTAGCGTATCATGGATGCTTATTGAATGTTCCTTTGACTGTCTACTTCTCACCTCTTCAAACACTTGAAGGCTGCACATCTGTTTCCC
Organism: Acinonyx jubatus; assembly: GCF_027475565.1. NCBI lineage: Eukaryota > Metazoa > Chordata > Mammalia > Carnivora > Felidae > Acinonyx > Acinonyx jubatus. The sequence continues at coordinate 23,738,842 of NC_069391.1, read as the reverse complement.
TTTGGTTTTGTCTTTTCACAGCCACTAAACTGCAGATCAAAGGGGATGGAGTTAAAAGTGGGGGCTGAGGAGGGGAAGTGGGGGTGGGAAATATTTAAATCAATGTTTCCTGAAGTGTTGGCATTGACAGGTGGTGAGAAGGATTCTTTTCAGATAGCGCATGGATAATCATTCTACAATTTAAATTTAAATCTGCCTAAGTGATATATTTTCATAGTTTCCTTCTATTATGGCAGGCGATACTATTTTCCTTTGTATGATATTGATATAAAGTTTGCTTTAAACATTAAGTGTATTTAAGAATAAAGGTGAATCAAGTACAAAAAAGCTCTGATTATCTTTAAAATCAAATGAATTTCCAAATAAATAAAAATCTAGTTCAGAATTTCATTAGCTAGCCATTCAGAAAAGGCTACATACTGTGTGATTCTAACTTTCTGATATGCTGGAAAAGGCAAAGCTGTGGAGACAATAAAAAGATGGAGCACAGGGGATTTGTAGCGTACTGAAACTACTCTGTGTGATGCTACAATGACAGATGTAGGTCATTGTACGTTTGTCAAAACCCATGGAATGTACGAGACAATGAATCCTAACCTAAGCTATGGACTTCCGTTAATAATAATGTATCAATACTGTAATAAGTGTACTACATACACTAATGCCAGATGGCAATAATAGAGGAAGGTGGGGGATGAGTACGAGTGAGGGAGTGTATGGAAACTTTATTTTCTGCTCAGGTTTTTTCTGAAAGCATAAAACTGCTAAAAAAAAACAAGTCTACTAATTAAAAAAACACATCTCATTACCTAGGCAAATTACCAGTCTGTTTTTTCACTACCATAGCTCCATTTGCCTCGGGATATTTCATGTCAAAAGCCAAATTAGTCACATTTCCCCCCAAAATGGTACAGCTACCTAGTTACCACCAACTGCCAGTCTCTGAGGTCCTTGGGCTCATTTCAAGTGGATACTGTGCTCCTATTACTCCTTAATTTACATTGAATTTATTACTAAATCTTGCCTATGAATTCCCCCCACCCTCTCCTCTTACTCTGCCTGGAATCTCAGACCTATTTGATTTATACAACTATTGCCATGGACTAGAAACTCTCATTACTCCAAGCCTGGGCTACTCTTGAGAGCTTCTTGGGTGGTCTTTTTATCTTTAATTTCTCCCCCATTCTCAGACCATTCACTAACATCTGTTAACATACTGTGCTAATGTCAATTTCATCCTATTTCCTCCTCTGCTTGAGAATTTATAAGTCTCTATTCCCAACCATCCAAATGGATAGAATGATCAAAAATACGGATATTGCATGTGCCCACCAGGTCAGGACAGGGAGCTGGGTGAAGATCAGCCACTAGCTGATCCAACAGAGACAGTTAATTAACAAGGACAATTATGAATATTTATTGAGCACCTGTAGTGGATGATGGCGTGTGTGCCCAGGCGGAGGCTCTCATTCCCCTACCCAGTGCTGGGAGTGTTGGTGGCTGGCTGCTCTGAAATGAGTCCCTCTCTAGGAATTGCTCTCACCTGAATATAGCCACCTCCTAGGGGCAACCCATACCCAATGTCTGGCAGATGAAAGGGTAACACCCTACCTCTTTGCCTTGATGCAGGGCATTTCAAAAGGGCCATTGGAGTTCTAGAGCTCCCTATTGATTGGCTGCATGTGTGGTAACTGCATTGACCTAACACAACCCTACGAAGGTAGGCTCTTCTCCACTTCCTCACCACTCTTGCTCTCCTGTGCTCCATCCAGCAAACATCCTGCACTCAAACCTTCATCTTGGCGTCTGCTTCGTGGGGATCTGCATCCATGACAACATCCAAGGTCAATTGGGCTCTAAGTCTGTGCTGTTCCATTGATGTACACTTAAAAAAAAGGATAAAAAGTAACTGACATTTTTTTAAATACCTTCTGGGTTTCAGGTGCTATATAGGATATTTTATTTATGGGACTTCTGATCTTTACATCAACCTTGTGACATAGGCCTGCTTTCCCGATGAGACTACTAAGAATGGAAGGATTTGGAACTGTGCAGATGTGGTCCAGTCAAAAAGGTCTTTGGACTTATGAAACTCTGGTGAGTGGTAGCAAGGAGACAGCATGACAGCTTAGCACACAAGTGACTTGGCGCTGAATTATCATTTACTTCTCCCTGCCCAGGGCCAAGTTTGGTGCCTGGAAATGGAGGCTAAGTGAGACTGGGTGGTTTTCCCATAAAACCAGCTCAAAGTTACTCCACTCCCAGGCCCATAGCACACACCCCCCACCCCCAACCTCTATTTGTACACATGAGCCCTCCATTTCCAGCCAGGTACTCTGCTTTCTATACCTTTTACTAAATGTAACCAGCCCAACACCTGCCTTTTGTCCATGCCTTGTGTTTTCTTCAGAAATACCCATTCATCAGCCCATGCCCATTAGATCCATTTCAGTTTGGTTAAAAATGTATCTCCTTCAGAAAGCCTTTCCTTTTTTTTTTTATGATTGCTTCTTTTTTATTTTTTAATGTTTATTTATTTTTGAGAGAGATACAGAGTGCAAGTGGGGGAGGGGCAGAGAGAGAGAGAGAGAGACACAGAATCCAAAGCAGGCTCCAGGCTCTGAGCTGTCAGCACAGAACCCAATGTGGGGCTCGAACTCATGAACCATGAGATCATGACCTGAGCTGAAGTTGGATGCTTACCTGACTGAGCCACCCAAGCACCCACCAGAAAGCCTTTCCTAATGCTACCTCAGATAAAGAATTCACCTCTCCAAGGAACTTAAACCCTCAGTGTGGTTACAGCTGTTCTAGTCATATCTTAAGTCAGACCGTTAGTCAAAGGGTTCAGAAATCTTCTTTGAATGAGGTTGAAGATTGAGTTGGGCTCTAATCTCACTTCCGTTCTGAGAAAAGGCACAAGAGGCAAAATGTAACACTAAATTTGTCATGCTAAAATTCAGAGTTTTGGGATACTGGTTAAGAGAAGGCAGTTCCGGTTTCCTACAAATTCCCCTAAATCTGGACTCTGGGACCTAATACAGGTCTGGTTATCTCAGGAAATAGGAGCAGAGAAGAGCCCAGGTGCCGTTTGAGTTCTAGTAGGTCCAAAAGAGAGCAAGAGGCCAGACCAGTTCAATCTCACCAGTCAGGCAGAGAAGCCAGTGCAACAAGGAGGGGGATGGGATTTGAAATATTCCTTCAAAGCTATGTGTTCATGAAGAGGCTAGAGGAAGACTCCTCTCTCCTGTGGGCATATGAGGAATGGGACACTATGCCCTCCCATCCCCTCCCAAGCACTTAGGGCTTCTGATGAGATGGTAAGCTTCTGGAGGACAACATACCTCTTCTTTCACTTTTCTGTGCCATTTCCCAGAAGATTAGAAGTGTCTCAAGCTGGATATTACTGTGTCACTTGTCTGCCAATGCTCCTTAGAATAATAGACCCCACAATGCCTATTTTAACCAGCTTTGTTAAGCAGATGTACTCTTCTCTATTTATTGCCATGTCTGTGGTGCCCATGTGATTTCTATGTGTTTTTCGGATGCCATTGGGCCTGGACTTTTCTGCCAGGTTGACTGGAATGCCTAGAACATTTTATCATCTGCAGCTGGGAAATCACTGAAGTGTCTGAGTATTTTCCTATGTGAGCAATTGTTATGTCAGCCAAGGCACAAGTAAGATTTTAAATAAGCCCAAACTGTTCCATGATGTAATTTAGGAGCGAGAATTGTGTCAAGATGGAAAAGTAAAGGTTTTTATTGTGATTACCCTGCTTGTCAGAGTTCTCTCCCCTCATCACTTCTGAGAAAGTCTTTATATGTCTTCTTATGTTTATGATATTATCAAGGGTCAAAAACATGTGAAGCAGAAACTTGTGGTTTCTGTTAGCCATTTGGGGCCCACTGTACATATAAATTCTGTGTCAAGACCCAGTGAGGATAGTTTGGTTATCTCTTGTCTGAATCCCACTCATTAGGCTGGCATAAGGAATGCCAGGTAAATTATAAGGTGCCTGGTTGCATTTGAATTACAGATGAACAACAAATAGCTTTTTAGTATAACTGTGTCCCAATTTTTCCATGGGACATACTTACACTAAAAATCATGTTATTCATCTGAAATTCAAATATAAATGGGAATTCTGCATTTTTACTTGCTAAATTTGGCAACTATAGGCTGACAGGAACCTGGAGAAACCCCTTCCTCCCTCCAAGGAGAAAATTAGGTCATGAATAAAGCCTTTAGTCAGGGCAAGGGAGAAGGAGCATGTTTTTAGCATGACCAAGAAGGTCAAAATAATTCACATTGCCCCATTAAAATCTGTTCTGCCTTTGAAAAACAGAAACGATTTGGGTATATAGGCATAACCAATGGCCTGGGAATGAGACAGATGGCCTCATATGTGTACACTAGAATATCAGTCAGCCAATGTAGACATTGGTTTGGCCATTGGTTGTGCTGGCATCATAGCCACATGCTGGGAAAGGGAAGAAGGATGAGGTTATGGGGAGTCAGCATGGTAGAGTTGGCTTGGTTGAAGGACTGGATGTCTGGTTGTCTAATATCTGGTTGTCTAATATCTGGTATCTGGTTGTCTAATATCTGGTTGTCTAATATCTAATATCTGTCTAATATCTGTCTAATATCTGTCTAATATCTAATATCTGGTTGTCTAATATCTGGTTGTCTAATACCTGGTATTACAGGGCACTTGGCCTTGGTTTAGGCTGGTAATAAAATCCAATGAGATCCAAAGTGGCAGTCCAATCATAAGGGAAGGTCCTGATTCCTGAAGAGAGATGGTTGGTGAGACTTTGGGTAATAGTTAGGACCCTGTGGCAGTATTCTGGACAGACACTCAGATTAACGGAGCAGAATAGAGAACCCAGAAATGGACCCACAAATGTATGGCCAACTAATCTTTGACAAAGCAGGAAAGAATATCCAAAGGAATAAAGACAGTCTCTTCAGCAAGTGGTGGTGGGAAAACTGGACAGTGACATGCAGAAGAATGAACCTGGACCACTTTCTTACACCATACACAAAAATAAACTCAAAATGGATGAAAGACCTAAATGTAAGACATGAAGCCATCAAAATCCTCCAGGAGAAAGCAGGCAAAAACCTCTTTGATATTGTCTGCAGCAATTTCTTACTCAACACATCTCTGGAGGCAAGGGAAACAAAAGCAAAAATGAACTACTGGGACCTCATCAAAATAAAAAGCTTTTGCACAGTGAAGGAAACACTCAGCAAAACTAAAAGGCAACTGACAGAATGGGAGAAGATATTTGCAAATGACATATCAGATAAAGGGTTAGTATCCAAAATCTATAAAGAACTTATCAAACTCAATACCCAAAAAACAAATAATCCAATGAAGAAATGGGCAAAAGACATGAATAGACACTTCTCCAAGGAAGACATCCAGATGGCCAACCGACACATGAAAAAATGCTCAACATTACTCATTATCAGGGAAATACAAATCAAAAGCACAATGAGATACCTTACACCTGTCAGAATGGCTAACATTAACAACTTAGGCAACAACAGATGTTGGCGAGGATGTGGAGAAAGAGGATCTCTTTTGCATTGTTGGTGGCAATGCAAGCTGGTGCAGCCACTCTGGAAAACAGTATGGAGGTTCCTCAAAAAACTAAATATAGAACTACCCTACAACCCAGAATTGCACTACTAGGCATTTATCCACAGGATACAGGTGTGCTGTTTTGAAGGGACACATGCACCCCAATGTTTATAGCAGCACTATCAACAATAGTCAAAGGATGGAAAGAGCCCAAATGTCCCTCAATGGATGAATGGATAAAGAAACTGTCATATATATATATATATATATATATATATATATATACACACACACACACACACACACACACACACACACACACACACACAATGGAGTATTACTCGGCAATCAAAAAGAATGAAATCTTGCCATTTGCAACTATGTGGATGGAACTGGAGGGTATTATGCTAAGTGAAATTAGTCAGAGAAAGACAAAAATCATATGACTTCACTCATGTGAGGACTTAAGAGACAAAAACAGATGAACATAAGGGAAGGGAAACAAAAATAATATAAAAACAGGGAGGGGGACAAAACAGAGGAGACTCATAAATATGGAGAACAAACTGAGGTTTACTGGAGGGGTTGTGGGAGGGGGGATGGGCTAAATGGGTAAGGGGCATTAAGGAATCTACTCCTGAAATCGTTGTTTCACTATATGCTAACTAATTTGGATGTAAATTTTTAAAAATTAAAAAAAAAAATAGTTAAGACATTTGACCCAGTGGGGATCTGGGTCAAGCATGGCATGTGATGGTGGTGGCTAAGGAAGGGGATGTTAATGACGACAACAGCTTGAGGCTTTGGACTCTTGGGCTTCTCCCAATACTGGAAAGACCGTTACAGGGTAGCCTGTTTGATTCTGGGTCTATCTCAGGAGTGAGGGTGAGGCAGCTTATGTCCTGCCTGCTTGGTCAGGCTGGCCAGGGTCCAGGCGGTGCTAGGCCCATGAGACCAACAGAAGAGCCAAGATCTGAATAGCTCAGGAGAGACTAAGGTAACAGCCATAGAATTACCTCATTTGTGTCAGGAATGTGTGTGGGGTAGAGAACAGCCATGTTCCAGACACCATTTGAAGAAACAGCAAAAACAGTTGGGGATGCACAACTGACTGAAACAGAAAAGTACAGGCCAAAAAGGCAGGTGAGTCATCATATAAAGATAGCAGGAGAAGCCATAAAGGTCTTCATCCTTTGAAAAACAGAAACAATTATAAAAAGGTGGGAATAAGCTTTTGTAGGTTGTGTGTGATCTCTGGCTAGGCTCCCACACTCAGCAGGAACCTGTCCTAAAAAGGTTTTCACTGGGGGCAGCTTGCAGGTTGAACAGCCTGAGCCCTCAGGAGAGAAGCACAAGTTTCCATTAGGTCTGATGTCTCGATTGATTAATTGCATTGAATGCCTTGTATGAAGTCATAGAAATAAATTCAGGTGGACTGGGGGCACCGAAGCTAACAACAAAAGAGAGTTTGAGGGAAGTGAATGAGAGATTAAATGAGAAAGTAAGGAGATAAAAGGAAAGACATGGAAAGAGAGAAAGAGGCCACCCAGACATGTAGGTACTGTGGACCCTTAGATCCCCTGCTTTGTGCACTTTAAGCAAATAACCTAAACACTATTCTCTGCTAGACATTACTACCTCATCTTCTAAGTTTATTTCCTTGTTTTGAGAGAGAGAGAGAGAGAGAGAGATTGAGAGAGAGAGCATGCACGAGTGGAGATGGGCGTGGAGGGGGGTCGTGGGGAGAGAGAATCCCAAGCAGTCTCCCCACTCTCAGCATGGAGCCTGGTGTGGGGCTCAAACTCACAAACCATGAGATCATGACCTGAGCTGAAATTGAGAGTTGGATACTTAACCAACTGAGCCACCCAGATGCCCCTAGACATTATTACCTTATTTTAAAATTTAAGTTATTTTTAATTTTTTAAAGTTTTTTTTTTTTTAATTTGAGTATAGTTGACACTCAATATTACATTAGTTTCGGGTATACCACATAGTGATTTGACAAGTTTATACACTGTGCTATGGTCACCACAAGCAAAGCTACCATCTGTCCCATTACATCACTATTATAATATCATTGACTGTATTTTTTATGCTCTGCCTTTTTTTTTCCCCTGTGACTTACTCATGCTGTAATGGGAAGCCTATATCTCCTATTCCCCTCTACCCATTTTGCCCAAATCTCCAGCCTCCTTCCCTCTGGCAACCATTAGTTTGTTCTCTGTACTTACAGATCTGATTCTGCTTTTTGTTTTGGTACAAAAATGCTTGCAATGCTGTTACCAGCTTCTATGAGGCATTCCTTACTCATGTTGTTTTCTATTGAGTTGATTTATATTAAACTGTTGAAAAGTTCACTGTCTGGATGTGGATGCTCTTGGCCCCGAGTACTTCTTAGTGTAACTTCTAAATGTACTTCTAAGTGCCCAAGTTTTTAGCAACTGAGGAATATTCTCCTAGGGTCCATGTTTTCCTTTTCCCAGAAGCCTGAACTTTCCTACCCAAGGCTTTGGTATCAATGTGTGGTCCCTGTTAAAATGGTGTTTCCTCTCACTTACTTGATTTTTGTGTTTACCACATCTCTATATACATCCTTAAATGTAAAATAAACTATTTTAAGATGATTTTTTTTTTGCACTTCTAGAGATGAAACAGGCAGAAATGCATAGTTCTATTAAGGAAAAAATGTATGAACTGGGGTAAAATAAAAAAGCATTCATTTTCCGAATTCAAGGCCAAACTCTGGAGTTTAATCATCTCATAAAAATAAACCATTTGAAAATTACTTGATTCATCACCGATTCAGTCTGGAAATTAGATATCAAGGAACAAAGACAATAAAATTCTGTTAGCATGAAAAGTCCGAAGCATGTTTTATATAAGTGTGAAGTATTTAGGATAAGATAGTCACTGTGTGTTCACTCTAAAGAAAAGTTTAGTTTTTGGACAAGTCTCCAGTGGGTCAGCAAGGTGTAATGTTGGGAGCACACAGGACCAGGAATCTTCTGGATTCTCGGTATAATCCAAGACAAGTAATTTAACATCAGATCTTGATGTCTTTGCCTATATATGAGAGATAGTTAATGCTGTGGTCTGAATGTGTCTGCCCCTAATTCATAAGTTAAAACCTAACCTTAAGGTGATAGTATTAGAAGTCAGGACCTTTGGGAGGCCATTAAGTTATGCAAGCAAAGCCCCGATGAATGGGATTATAAAAGCGGCCAGAGAAAGCTTCTTCATCCCTTCAGCCTTGTGAAGTTACAGGGGGAAGACAACCATCTTGAGAAAGTGGGACCTCACCAGACACCAAAACTGCTGGCACCTTGATTTTGGACATCTCAGCCTCCAGAACTGTGGGCAATAAACTTCTGCTGTTGATAAGCTACCCATTCTATGGCTTTTTTTTTTTTTTTTTTTTTTTTAGAGCAGCCCAATCAGACTAAGAGAGGTAATTAAGGTCTTTTCTAAATTCTAGACTCCACAACAAAATCCATCAAATTCCCTTAATGCAAAAGTATTTGCATATTATCTGATGATTCACTTGGCATTTAGGATCTTGCTGTGGATGAGAGCCCAATGTGAGTATTAGCTATGGTATTGATGAAATGTGTGAGAATTAATGAGATTTTGAGGACTGAAGGCAAGATCAATGTTTTTGAACCCTCTTAATGATGTGGCATATATAGAAAACAGGTTAACAGCTGAGGATGCTTAAGCCTGAGGAACCTGGCTTATATTGTGGTTAGCTTCCCTAGGTTCTTCCCAGATGCTCCACATGCTGAAAAGATTGTAATCTTCGGCATCAACCTATAACCTAGTTGTGGCATACCTTCGCACATTGGTCAGGGAGCTCTGGACTAGAACTTAGAACCAGAACTACTGTAGAATGCAGAATGATGGTTTACACAATAAGCATGATACTACTAAAACTAATACTCTTTCTTTTTATTCTTTAATTCTTCAGGGAAAATTCCAGAATGAATGAGAATGAACAGATTTGAAAGGGGCAAGATAATAAATTTAGTTGGGGACATACTGATTTCAGGGCATCTCTGAGATATCTGAGTGCAGTTGTTGACATGCTAGGTAGATACCCACATCTGGAAGTTGATGGAAATCTGGGCTGGAGAATGTTCTGGAAGTCATGCATGTATCGATGAGATTTGAAACCATGGGTGAGATTTCTCTGAGAGACTGAGCAGAAGCCAAGGGATAGGTTCAAGAGAACACTAATATTTTAGGGGTTGTTAAAGAGAAGGAGCCAGCAAAGGGTATAGGGCTCATTTGGAGCCATTTACAAAGTGATTTAGTGTTATTTCATAAGTGAAAAACAAGATACATTGATATCCATGTGTAGATATGATTTAAGTTATATAATGTCATACATAAATATAGGCAAGGGCACATGTGTACAGTGGACTTGTTCATTCCATTCATTCATTCACAGTAAGTGCATTCTTTCTTTCAACCAATGTTTACTGAGTACCTACTATGTGCCTGAAATTATTCTAACCATTCAGGGTACAACAGTGAGCAAAATAGTTCAAGTCCCTTTCCTGGGGGAGTTTTATTGTGGCAAACACACACCATACACACACACACACACACACACACACACACACACACGCACACATACACACCACCCCACACCACCCCACTACCACACTAAATACTTCAGAGCCTACTTCCCAAGAGGTAGAGCAGAATGTAGACAGGCCTGTGTTTTTACTGGGCCAAGATCCTTTATCCTTCTAAAGGATTGCCTGTCATCACCACCCACATATTGCTTTGGCCCTATTGTTATGTTTGTCTTTTTTTTTTTTTTTTTCACTTAAAAGGTTAACTGGATAGTTGAATTACAGGATTCTAGCCAAAGTATGCTTCCCTTAAAGGAGTTCCCAGCTAATCAGTAAGCTGAGCTGGTTTGGCATCTGTCTTACATTACCAAGGAGCTGGGCATCTGCAGGCTGAGCTCATACTGGGGAGGCATCAGCAGGACCTTGATCTGCCTTCACGCTGTCACTGCCGAATTACAGGAGAGCAACACAGGGCATGGTTCAAATCTGAGATGGCAGGTTCTGAGGACAAAGCCTGCAGGGATCATTTTTTATTGGAAACTCTTTCATTTTAATCCTATATTCTAACTCTGGGTCTTCCAGCTCCAAAAAGTGAAGGCAAATCTATGTTTTTTCACTTTATTGTTTTTCCCAGATTATGATTATTATCATTGTTGTTGTTGTTGTTAAATTTTTCTCAGATAATTAAGAGGTCAGAGATTTTCTCCATTTTGGGGACAGTATGTTCTGGGCCCCATTAGCTGATAAACCAACTCTACCTCTAGAATTTTCTATTTCTCTTAATGGCACCATCCAATGATGTTTCTAATCTCTCTGTTTTTTTAAGGCAATTTTGCATCCAGAGGCACCTGGGTGGTTCAGTTGGTTAAGTGTCCAACTTCAGGTCATGACCTCAAGGTTCATGAGTTTGAGTCCCACATTGGGCTCACTGCTGTTAACGCAGAGCACACTTCAGATCATCTGCCTTTCTCTATTTCTGCCCCTCCCCTGCTTGCTCTCTCTCTCTTCTTCTCTCTCTCTCTCTCTCCTCTCTCTGAAAACAAAAAAGTAATTTTTCATCCAGGAAGCTTTTCTTCCCCTGTATTTTTTCTCCATTGTCTGGTTGAGACATATTTGAAAGCCTGTATGGTATTGGAGATGGGAAGGGGATAATTTTTATGGGTGAGAAAATACTCTATTATGCCTAAAGTGTTGGCTGTCCAAGTCATTTTTATTAATGAACTTATCGTATCTAATTACTTATATATGAAGTCATACTTATATATGAAGTCAGTTTCTTAAAATACTATCGGTATAAGCATTCTTTGGTCAATAACTTTCAATGTATCCCTATCATGGTTGGAATCCAAATGCATAAGCCTACTCTTTGAACCACTAATTAACACTTTTAGGAATTTATCTTACAAGTACAGTCACACAAATGCAAAATGACCTATTTGCAAAATTACTTATTATGGCATTACATGTAGTAACAAATGATAGGAAGTGACTTAAATATCATTTAATCAGGGATACATTAAATAAATTATGATTCATACATACAATGGATTACCATTCAGGTAGAAAAAAAGAAAATTCTTCATACACAGATAGTAACGATCTCTGAATTATATTGTAAAATGATAAAAGCTAACATTAAAAAGAAGAATACACATGCATACATATACACATGCACATATTTTCTTCCATATCTGGGAAGCACACTTAAGAAACATCAATTGCATCTGGAGCGGGGACTGGGTGACAGGAGATAGTCATACTGCCAGGCGTAAATTCCAATTCCACCCCACCCACATCTTCTGGGATCTCAGTGCAAAGCAATGTGCCTCCTACCATGGGCTCTCTCTCAATTTAGCCTTTCCTCAGTTTTTGGATTCCCTGAGTCATGGTGACATTTGTAATGACAATATCCTTTCTACCTCTCTCTCCCTCAAGTCATCAGGTTCTGACTTAAAGGACACAAATGAGGTATATAGCAAAACTTGTGTTGTAGGGGCTCACCCCACCAATCTAAATACCTGTCCACTGCAGCTCTGGGAGTGAACTCACCTGTCCCCAGAAACAAATGCCAGCACCGGAACCCCCATGACCAGAGGCCAATGCCACCTTTCTCTTTTCACTCTGGGATGCTATGCATGTGGAGGGCTGTTTCTCCTGCAAGGTGGAGCTCCTTAGTCCCCAGAAAGGAATCCCTGTCTTCTCTAATTAGATCTCTGCAGCTTCCAGGCAAGATGTTGCTCAGCAGGTCTGAAGGTGTATTTGTGGTTCGACGTCCTTTTGAAACCTGCCTTGATCCATAAATGAGTTCCCTTTCCAGCTAACGCCATATCCTCTGACTATGAGATATTGGTTAGTGCGTGTTCAGTCTTCCTTGTGCACTAATTTCATAAGGTCTGGGTCCCAGAGGCCTTTCCTAGTGCAGAAATTTTGTGCTCTTCACATATGATTTTGCCAGGAAAATGGCAAAACTCTATCTGCATATTCTCTTTGTCCACCAAAAACAATACGAGATACAATGTGATACTGGAATGATAATAATAGTATAGTGATAGCTAACAAATATTTGACTACTCACTCTGTGCCATGCACTAGGCCAAGCACTCAACTTGCATTAATCCTTATAACCTTCACAGTAGCTGTATGTAGTAGCTACTATCAGCATCCATATTTTAGAGATAGAGCAATTGAGACCAACACAGGTCAAGTCTCTTGCCCAAGGTCGCACAACTGCTAAGTGAAGAAGCTGAAATTTGAACCCGCGTAATCTGTTCCGAGCCCTTAAACACTTCGCACTCTGTACCAAGTGTAGCTTGCAAGCTGTTGTAATACATCCATCTTCATGGAATGGCTTTTTGGCCTCCATCAAAGATTTCTCTCTTTAGGGCCACACTCTCTTTCAACTTAACGTCCTAGATTTCACATAGCTAGCAAGGGAAAGGATAAGGGTTTGAAATCAGGCAGTCTGGGTCCCAAGTCCAGCCACCTGATCATTATGCTAGACTGCCTCTCTGGAGTGAGACTGGTATGGTGGACAATTTGTTACTAGTAAGAATCTTGCCCCATACCCTAATGTTGAGCTTAAGTCAACTATGCTGTTCATGGAACGTAACATATTTCCTGCTGAGAACTTTGGTGTCAGAAAGGCTTGCTTTAACTCCTCCTGCAAAAGCCCACACCTGACAGAGACCCATACAGACCACACCAGTCCTCACAAGGAAGAGTAGCGGCAATAGCAAGCACTGTGATTCTCCCACAGAGGTTTGTTGATGCCTCTTTTCCTATGGTTTCATCCCCACAAAACATGGCCTGGTCAGTGACCTCATACTGGACCCATCCATAACACCCCTTTTCTTAAGGTGTGTGTAGGGGCATCTTATCCTTGACCCTAGACCCTTTTGTGGAGGGGAAGAGAAGGAGTGGGGTGAAAGAGATAACAGAAATTTCAAGCTCTTTCAATGCTCACCTACAGGTCCACTTCCTGCAACCATGCCTACCCACTCAGCCTTAGTGATCTCCTCTCCTGAATTCCTGTGAATCTAATTGTGATTGCCCATAGCGCTGTCTAGAGCCAACCTGTGTGGCCACTTTCTGTGACACATGGGGGATCTTGCTGTGCCCCCAAGCAACTCCATACATTTATGCCTTCAACAATATTTATTGAACATCACCTTGCTACCATGTCACCAGGTAGCAAAAAGAGGATCAAGACCCATTCCTGCTCTGAGGAACTCATGGACCAATAGAACAACAATTACATTTCAGTGAAGAAGTCATAACTGAGGTCAGTGGGCCACGGAAAGGACTCTTAATAGGGGATCACGGAAAGCTGCCGAGAGTAGACTGAACTTGACATGAGTCATGAGGATATAAAAGGAGCTTTTTGGGTGACAAATGGAAAAAGGGCAAGGGAAAGAGGTATTCAACAGGAAGGCATGTAGAAGAATTGCAGCTAATTCAGTACAGCTGAAGTGCACGGCACCTGTAAAGAAGCAGAGGAGATAGGGTGGGTCCAGAGGCATGAGCTAAAACAAAGTTCAATTTGGGTTTCTTAATGGCAGGGATTCTTGTCTGTTTATTAATGTGCCTTTGGTGCTCCATAGCACCTGGCATAGCAGAAGTGCTCAACACGTATTTGTTGTATATTAAAAAAAAAAAAAAAGAATGTATGTCAGATCCAGAAATGCAAACTTTGTCCTGAAAGATAGAAAGATTTTGGGCTTATGAGTGACATGATTAGACGTTTATTTTGAATAAACAAATAAAAGGGCTCAAAACAAACATACAAACACCATCCATTTACACATCTATGGATGGATAAAATAATAAACATTTTATCTGTGGATAAAATAATAGCAATACAAATCTAAAATGCTAAGTAAAGTAAGAATGTGCAAGACATTCGGTAAGAAAACTGTAAAGCTTAATAGAAAAGTAAAAAGAAGACTTGACTAAATAAAGAGAAACACCATGTTCCTGGGCAAGAAGACTCATCTTGTAAAGATGTCATGCTTCCCTAAAACAATATATAAATTTAATAAAGTTTCAGTTAAAAATCCTAGTGGGATTTTGTGGTACTTGACAAATAGCTCTTAAAATTCGTTTGTATGTATAAATGAATGAGGACAGCCAAGAAAAATGTGAAAAACCAAGAAAAATGAGAAAGGAGCTTGCTTCACCAGATCAAAAGGCACCATATAAATCCATGGTAATTAAAACACTATGGCACTAGAGCAAGAACACACAGAAGAATGGAACAGATAGACTGTCCAGTGCCAGGCTCATGTGCGTACGTGTAGTTAGCATCTAGCGAGAGCTAACGTTTATTGAGTACTTACTACGTGGTTGGCACTGTTCTAAGCATTTTGTATTACTCATTGAATTTTCACAGAACTCTGTGAAGGAGGTCCTATTGTTATCCCCAGGTTAGAAATAACAAAGCACAAGGAGATTATGCTACCTGCAAGCTAGTGAGTGGTATCCAGGCTTTCAAACTCAAAAGCCTTCATTTGCAGTCACAATGAAATGATCTTTCTGCAGGTGAAAAGCCACAGGAATTAAAAAAAAAAAGAGATCAACAAATTTGACTATATACCCATTTAAATTAATAAATGGAAAAAAATAATGTTAAGAGGAAAATGAAAACTAGGATAATATTTGCAAAACATATGATAGCAAAGGGTTGCTATCCTTAATATATAATGATATATATTAGGACACATAATATATAATCCTACTATATTGACTATTATAATTACTATATTACTATATAATATATACAAATCAATAAAGTATGAATATCTAAATAGAAAAAGTAAGGAATCCATACTAACAGACCAGTTGAGAGAAGAAGAAATACAAATGGCCAATAAACATATAAGATGCTAAGTTTCAATAACAAAGAAATAAAAATTAAAATGAGATATCACTTTTTTCCCTATCAGAATAGCAAAGAGTACAAGGATTTATAAATGCCTAAGGTTCCTTAGAACATGTTAGTGGGAACAGTGTTAATTCCAAACCGTATTGCCTTGGAGCCTGAGGTAAAAGATAATCAGTAGCACTGATTCTGCCTTTAGGTAAAACTCTCTTATTTTGTTCATCATGACTTCTGGGCATTCATTTTGATTTTTAAAATATTACGTTAAAATATTATTTGTCTTGATTACTGGGTTTTTTTTAAATACCTCCTTAAATTTTGAGCCCAAGGTGAAGTATCTTACTCATCTCGTCCCAGTCCCAATCCTGAGTGGAAAAATAGACCATTACTACCTTTGTGAATTGCTTACAAGTATAAATCAACCTATTAGATGTGGTTAGCCACTAAATATAGCAATTCTTTCTCCAGGAATTTTACCTAAGCATATGACTAGGAAAGTACACAGCAATATATGTACAGGGATGCTTCTTACAGCACAATTCAGAAGAAAACAATTGTAAATAATCTAACAGATCATCAGTAGGGGGTTGGTTAAATAAAGCATGGTTTATCTGTGCACTGGGCTACTGTGCAGCCACTAAAAATGATGCCATAGAGGTGTGCATAAAGGAAAAGATCCATATTGTATTAAGGCTTAATAATGTATGTGTCTACAATAATCCCAATTATACAACACACATACTCACAACTCCAAAAAAGTCTCAAAAAGTAATGTCTTTATTGGAGTCATATGAAAATTAGCCAAAGGAAATATTTATACCTCACAAAATCTCACTTATTATAGCAGCTACTCTAAAACTCTTGACTGTCTCTCAATTCTTTTTGCCAGCTCACCTCCCCATAATTCTCTGACATATTCTATTTTCCCTGCGGTAGTAGATAGTACCTTAATTATGCCAGCAGTTAATCTACTGCATTCCCCAGACCCCCAGCTCTTCAATTCTGTAGCTCTACCTGTCATCCAGGGGCCTGGTACCCGCAGCACATTAGCCTTCTTCCTGAGAAGGCAGGTGTAATAGATGTTTGTTTTTGTTTGGGGAACTCCCCCAGCTTATGAGTTTGCTCCCCTCTATAGAAGCCAGATTCTTGCTATTCTAGCCTGTCTTGCAGCCAGAGCACAGACATGTGACCTGGCTGAATCACAGTGAGCTGTCCTTGCCTACAGTAGCCAATCTGGTGATGGTAGCAGCAGACCCATCCAGTGTCTGTAAGTGGCCATGGCAGGGGTCCATGTGGTGGCATCCAGTGCCCGGCATCTGTGGAGTCAGCGGGGCAGGCTGCTTTAGTGAGTCCAGCAGTGGGACTGTGGTGTCTCCTCCAGACCAGCTCTGTAGTGTGACTATGCCTTGGCTCTGGCCGTAGAGTCTCCAAGCCTGGTTTTCTGGCCTTCCAGGGACTCTGTCAATGACCTAATATCCTTTAATAAATCCCTTTTCTGCTTAAATTAGCATTATTTGCAACTAAGAATCCTGATTCATACATATTTATTTTTGGTGCTGCCATATAGACATGCTATGGAGGGGTTTGATTTCAACATTCATTATTCCACACCTTAGGTACCCCCCCACCCCCCCACCCCCCCACCAAGAACAAGCTTATAGGTTAAGTCAAGTGAGGTTTTGGGCAGCTTTATTCCTCTAGAGCTGTCTAGTCCAATGTGGTAGCTACCAGGCATATGTGGCTAGTTAAATTTAATTAAAAGTAAATAAAATAAAAAATTCCACTCCTCAGTAACACTAGCCATGTCCCAAGTGTTTGATAGCCACGTGTGGCTTTTAGGTACTGTACTGAGCAGTGAGATTTAGAGCCTTTCCATCATCACAGACAGTTTCTTATTGGACAACACAATCTAGAAGTTTCTTGAGATTTCACCCGCCCACCTCACTGAACCATTGCAGAGAGTAAAAGACCACTTTGGAGTATATTCATCGCAGCCTAGACATTTTATGTTAACAGATGAGTAATCTTGCTAACCAGACAGGGTATGTTTTATTTGCAATGTTTAAGTCGTTCTTGCTTGCTTGCTCTGTGCCTTCCAACCCCCCTTTTTCCTCTCCCTTTCTTTGCCAGACCCATGCTGGTGAACATGTTTAAGTTATTTGGGCATATGCCGTAAGTCTCCTATGAAAGTATTTGCCCTGTCAACTTCACAGGGTTGCTATGAGCATAAGAATATAATTCAGTAGGAGATTTCATGTTTATGACTGATCTGGAATGAGCCCTGAGATGAGATGATCCTACAGTTTTAATCATTTGACTCTGAGCAAATCACTCAACTTTTCCCAGATTCCAGTTTCCTCACCAGTCAACTGAAGAAGTTGATTGAGATCATTTTTAAGGTTTCTTCCATTACCAACATTCAAAAATTCTATGATCCCGTATGTAATCCCAGAGACTTTATTTATTGTCTCTTCAAGGGAGCCGAGAACAGAGTTCTGGGGCTGGTGGACAGTGGTCAGGGAGGTAGAGCTGATAATCTAGAATGAGTCTTTGTTCAAGATTTGATGTGTAATAGCCATTTTTCTGGTGGCAAGGCTTGGGGTGCAAAAGGAAGAATAACAAAGCAACAGGCTTGAACCACAACCTCTTTTTCAAATGGTTGTACTTGTACTGCTCTGTAGTTAATGTCTAAGCCTTCAGAAGCAACTTGCAAATAAGTGAAGTTTGAAATCTACACTTTTCCTTTCAGTGGCCCAGCTTTATGGTTGTCAACTCATTCCTTGATGTGGGAACACGGTCTACCCCAAAGCACTATGTATTCTTTTAAAAAAAATTCAAGCACATATTTCAAAGTTACCCCTTTAGGTCAGCCACCTGGTCCATCCCAGCCAAAGACTACGTGAGCCCCTGTAAAGGGTTTTCTATCCAGGAATTCAAATGTGCACAGAGATCAACCTGTCTCTGTTGAGTCTCTTGCTCCCACAGCCTTTATTACCGGATTAAAATGTTAGGCCAAAGCTTCTTGAGAAGCAAGGGTATTATTCTAAGTGAGAGAGTATTAAGCTCTTGTGGATTTGGTAGTTTATAATATCTTTAGAACTCTCTAACAGGAAAAATGGATGTTCTTCATTGTTAATAGGGAACTGTGTTTTGATAACAACATTCATTGTCATACCATTCATTAAGCAATTTCTTTGTGTGAAATACTTTATTGACATCCCCATTTTACAAATATGGACACAGGCACAGAGAGGTTTAGTGACTTGTCTTGCCTTATAGTTCATCATTCATCAATCGCTTTCAGAGGATTTGAAACTTACAGCTGTCACAACCATCTTGCTACCACATGCAGATGGAAAATGATCACAGCCTACAGAAAGAAGAGGTGGAAGAAGCTGAGAACAGTCTTGTCCCAAAGGCAGCAATTGAGCCCTAAAGTCACTTGTGCCCAAGGCAAGTCTACCTCTATGCTTTGAAGTGTTGAGGGGTCAAAGTTTTCGGGGTCAGTTTTTCTTTCGCTTGTACCTTCAAAAACCCTACTTGATAGAGACTTGTTTTAATTAGTGTTACCAATGCAAAGATATATAATCTTATCCAAGGGATAAGTTTTAACTCAAGAATATACAGAAAAATAATTCAACGATCTTTTCCTGGTAAGGTGAAGACCTCTAAGAGCTGGCTGAATGTAGTGACTCGCGTGTTAGGCCCATCCCCCTTTCCTCATTCTGGAACCTAAGCCCTAGACTGTAGTGGAGAAATAATTTAATGTGGCATTTTGCTGAAATATCCTGTAGATATTTTAGGTATTTGCACAGGGAATTTTTTGACCTTTGAATAATATATGTGCCCAGAAAGGTCTTGGGATATTTTAACATGTTGAACTGAGGTAGGCCTAAAGGGGTTTATTTTGGTCTCTGTTGGCTGCTTCTTTTTTTTTTTTTTTTAAATCCTGTTGGAATTTTTTAGTTTCTATGAGGACGCTTTCAAGATTTTTTTTTTTTACTGCAATATATTTCATGCTATTGGATTGTCCTTGTATCAAAGGACAGGCATCCAGTTGATAAACGTTCCAGAAGGAGGCTCCATTAATGCTCTATGCACATTACTGCTGACCTGAGGTGGCCACCTGGACCCCCAGCAGGTACCTCCAACTTAATGTGTCCCAGAGTAGGTGCTGGGTACTTCGAATGGACACATACCTTTCTGACATTTCAAACTGGGGCTTAATTCTTTGAAAATGTTAAGTACAGGTGATCACCAGCATGAACAGGCCAGTATAGCTACAGGCGTCAGGAAGACTGGATCTCCTCCACAGCTGGTTTTTGATTGAGGAGATGAATATGATCAAATCTACTGCGTCAGCCCTTTACCAGAGGAGACAGAAAGTGATTCTGTTCTTAGGGCCATAGGATAGACCTCAGCTTAAACTAGGGTCAGTTAAAAGTGCCTGCATTTTGGCTATTCTGCCAAAAACATGAGGAGACAGTTTCACTCAGAATGCAAGGTAGTCCTCTGGGGCTAGAGCTTGGGCATCTTTGGAGGACCTGTTAACCTTTCTGTGCAATTGAGGTACCAGAAAATACACTTCTGCACCTAAGCACCTTTTGTTTCCTAAAAAGGGGAAATTTATGGTGGAAGTTTGTGGGGAAGAATGCTATGATTTTGTCTTAAGGTTATATTAAGCCTGATTTTCTTCCAAACTAATGAAAATGCATGAATTCCCCCTGTCTTGCTCACTGCTGAGTTCTTAGAGTCTATCAGTGTTTGCATACAGCAGGCATCCAAAAATTAGCTCTTGAATGAAGAAATACACTAAAGTGGTGAACAAATGCCTTGAAGAGGCAAAAGCCACCTTGCTGAGGAGATTTTGGAGCTGAGTAGCAAAGAATGACTGGGGGGTCTTAGCTAAAGAAGGGAGAAGGGATGGGGGAAAGGAATTACAATCAAAGGGAACAGCCTGCACAAAGGATTGGAGGTATAGATGTCAAGCACCTAATAATTCGTAGCAGGAATCCATGAGTAAAATCTTGCATAAGGTAATAAATGACAGACTTTCATAAAGTGCAAAGAAAATCCCAATTCATAAATGTCCTGCTGTGGACATTGGCCAGAAGTTGGACTTGAGATACAACATACGCATTATATTAGGCCAATTACCTTTGTGAGGTGATGAACCATTTCTAGAAGTTGGCAGGTTCCTCCCTGCTGGTTTTATAAGGCTATTGCATAATGTCGACCTATTCTAGAATGTTGCCTGGGGCTGCATCACCAGGAGTACTTGTGAATCAAAGACTGGTCAGGAAAATACACTAACCTTCTGTGTTTGATAAAGTGGGAAATTCTTCTACAGTTGGTCTTTGGCAAACTGCCATGTTTTTGTCAATAGCGTACTCCTGAGAGTACGAATTTGGCTTAAGAAATCTAAGACAATTTTTAGTAATTATATCTTTATTTTTTATTTTTTTAAACAATGATAATTTTTCTTTTCTTTAAAAAATTTTTAAAATGTTTAGTTTTGAGAGAGAGAGAGAAAGAGACAGAATGTGAGTGGGGAGCGGCAAAGACAGAGGGAGGCACAGATTCTGAGGCAGGCTCCAGGCTCTAAGCTGTCAGTGTCGGGGCTCAAACTCAGGAATGGTGAGATCATGACCTGAGCTAAAGTCAGATGCTTAACTGACTGAGCCACCCAGGCATCCCAGAAATCATTATATCTTTAAACACAATCATTGCCTTTTCAGAGAGTTTGTAGATACATACAGAGTCCTTTAGGAACAATAATCACCCTTTTCTA